>NC_080782.1:58769882-59079382 GCF_028018385.1 Neofelis nebulosa
CAGGTGCTGAGTCCAGGAAGGCTAGTTCACAAGGAAGGCAAAGGATTGTACTAGAATGATTAACACAGCCTCCGTAGTGAATGGCTTTCCATACTTTCAGTCTGCACCACCCTATCAGAAGTCTAAGGCAGCCAGGCAATTCATGGCTAAATGGATGGCAAGGGTCAGGCATCGGAAAAAAAAAAAACACAACAACAAAAAAACAGGGCATGGGTTTATGTGAGAGCTCCAATTTCCATGTCTAATTCGACTTAGAGAAAACATTGTGCTGGCTGCCACTGTGTGGACCAAACAATTAAATGTGAAGGTCCCAGATGAAGCCTGGGGGCTGCTAGCTTGCAACCTTTGCAAATGGATAGCACGTCCCTGTAAAGGGATTTCTTCCTCTGGCTAACTTGCTTCAAATCAGAAAAGATTTTGGAGGAGCTTTTACATAAGCATGGACTGTCTTTGGAGAGAAAATTTCCCCCAAATTTTCCAATTTTCAAGTACCCTCACTTGAAAATCTGCTTTTGGGAAGAGGTATTAAATACGTATGTTTGTTTACATCTGGATGTGTGTGTGTGTGTGTGTGTGTGTGTGTGTGTGTGTGTGTGTGTGTTTATACAATGGTGGGTGTGTTTGGATTCTTTCATATAGTCACAGCTTCTGGAGGTGGAAGCAGAAATGCAGGTTGAAACACCGACTCAGTAAAGACACACACAATTAGTCTGTCACAGCTAATGAATGCCTTTTTGCCTAGCCAATGCAGTACATGATTTGGGGGTCTTTTTTCCTTGCTCTTAATTTTTTAATTTCCTCACCACTCATTTAACAGTCTATCCTATAGTAACAGCAGATATGTTTCCCCTTCTCTTTGAAAACCCTACAGAGTTCCACAGGCATACCTTTGGAGAACACAGACTCCACTTAGTGTTGACTTGGGATGGTGGAAGGGAGCCTGGCAATAACCTTTTAGACCTTCTTTGCTCTGCCACCACTTGCCTCTCACCTAGCCCTAGGTCAGGAAGGGCTGCTGCTACACCAGAGCAGTCTGTGGGCAACACCTCCCAGGAAAGATTTGTCAGAGGGACCCACCCCTTCCTGTGGGCTCTGCGCTCCTGAATTGTCAGCATTTCCTTGTGAGTTAAGCTCCAGGCAGGCAGTGGGAACCCTGGGATTGGGCCCTGGCTGTCTCACCACTTTTGAGTAAGACTGCCAGGCATTTTCCATTTGCTGAAGTGACTGAGCTCACTGCCCTAACTTATCTGTCTGAAGATGCTAATATTTCTCAACTCTGTGGGAATATTTTTTTTTAATTTTTCTAAGTTTATTTATTTATCTTGAGAGAGATAGAGACAACGTGAGCAGGGGAGGGGCAGAGAGAGAGTGGGGGAGAGAGGGAATCCCAAACAGGCTCTAGGCAGCCAGTGCAGAGCCAGATGCAGGGCTCGAACTCATGAAACTGGGAGATCATGACTTGAGCTGAAACGAAGAGTCGGTGCTCAAGCGACTGAGCCACCCAGGCACCCCTGTGGGAATAATGTTAATGTGGACAAAGAAAAAAACTGTGGCCAAGATATCCACTTAAACCCCTGTTCCACAAACCAGCCACAACTTCTGTGTGTCTGGGGGGCTCCTGTGCTGAGGCTCACCTTTACTTCGTGAGGCTGCCCCAGAGCTCTCAGGTCTGATGGTCTAACAGTCCAGCAAACCTAGTGCTGTTCCTTTCTCTCCACACGGATCAAGTTGCAGGGGCTCAGCCCCTTTCCCTCAGGATGTGAAGACAACAAATCACAAACTAGCAAATGAAATCACCCACCCAAAAGCTCTATGCCAAGCAGACTCCCCTGAATGTTGGAGAAAAAGGAAAAGTTTCATATGCCAGCAGTAAAAAGAACTTGAAATATCTGATGGTCTCTTTATTTCTTACACAGTCTCTGCTGTTCAAGGAAGCAAAGTCAGTAAAGATCTATCCACTTGGGGCCCCAGATCCCTGCCAAGTTCCCTGCTGAATCTTTCTCTTCCAAACCAGCCAGAAATTCAAGTCTTTCTCTCATTGTATTTATGCAGAGCAGTTCAGCCCTCTCCACCTCTGCCCCCAAAGCCAGTGCCTTTGTGAGCACGCTGGTGGACAGAAGCCAATATATTCCTTGATTCTGTCCCAACACACTCTGCTGAAGGAAGACAATCATATAGAGATTGATTTCCCCACAGATACAAGTAATACTATTTCCCATCACCAACCTTCAAGCCAGAAGGGAAAAGTTGTTAGGTTTTTGTTTTAAATAAGAGTGTTTCTGACACCTAATACTGTATGATGTATTTCATTATTCTTCTCAATGTCCTTCCTTACATGGATGATTAATTGAATTACTGATTGATCAATTATAGAGGCACTGTGGCCAAAAGGTAAGAGCACAGACTTGGGCACCCTGCTACTTACTAGCTGTGTGACTCTGAGTGAGTTACTTAGGTTCTCTGAACTCCAGGTAAATGAGAAATGACCGTAGTACCTCCCTGACAGGGTGGTTATGTGGTTACATAATACATGGGAGAGTCCTTATCTTAGAACCTGGCACATGCAATTTGTTCTTTACTTTATTTTCAACTTGATCATTTCATTTCCTTGGTCCAAATTTCATGATAGGGTTTTTCCTTCTGTTTCCAAAATAATTTCAGTTGGGGTTGTTGGGGTACCAGGGTTGTGGCAGAGGCCAGAGCATGCCTCACCCCACCAGGGGGAAATTGGCACACAATTATTGACCCTCCCCTTCCATCCTCAACCCAGAAGGGGGCATTCCTGCTCTCTGCCTCGAGGCTGGTTTTGGGGTTAGTGTATGTTTCTCTGAAGTACCGTCCTACTGATCTTTTAATCAGAGTGCTAACAAACCCCAGTGGTTCAGAGTAACTGGAATTAGCCAAACTTTTGTTTTTTCCAAGGGCAGTATTACTAGAAACACAAACAGAAATATCTCATTCATCTTCAGTGGCAGAGAATCCAATTGTTCGGCCTTGGTTTGAGTCCTCCACAATTATTGCAACTAAATTTTAATCAACAGTTTCGGTAACAATATTGAATTTAAAAGTGCCTAGCTACTAGTTAGAGCATGGCTTAGCTCGTACACGGGCACATCAGTCATTCTGTGGTGATTAACATCTATTCAGAACAGAGAATGTATTATGGGTACTAAATTATCATAGGAATTAATGCAGTCTTTTTAAAGGGCTTAAAATATGTTAATAAATACAATATTCCAACACCTGCAGCTCAAGGAACCTAAGTCATTAAATTATATTTATTATTACAGGGATCTAGGTGGGGGGAAAATAGTTTAATGAGCATGAATGAAACAGAGGTTCTTTATTTAAAACTTCTTACCTAAAGAAACTGTTCCCTTTGAGGAACTCTATTATAGAATCATCTGCTATACAAAAAGTTAATCAGACACAGTAATTTTTTAACTTTGAAGAATGAACTTCAGGTTTTCCGTGGGAACATGACAAAACTCTCTACTCTCTTCCCATTGAACTTGGGATTCAACTTCCCCCTTCCCTGCTGCTTCTCCACCTTCTCACTGATGCTCCACCCAAGGGCCACACCCTACCCAGCTCTTTTCCACCTCAGGGTCTTAGCACATGCTTTTACCTGTCCATGATACTTACTTTGCAGCAACCCATTGGTACATTGCCTGGTTTTGTCCTAAACAAATTTTAATTATTAGCTAATTTAATCCTTGTAGCAACCTAATGGACTGGGTCCCATTATCATCCCCATTTTACCAATGGGGAAATGAGTCAGAGATTAAGTGCCTTGCCCTAGGCCTTGCTGATCTGAGGTGATCCTCTCTTCACCACAAAGTTCTGCCTCTTGTAGGGTCAGCTACCATCATCTCTCAGATCTCAGCTAAGTTGCTGGCCCTGACACCTTTATCTAAAATCTTCCCCACATCCTTTTTTCTCTTTCATTGTCCAGGTAACCCTTTGTGTATTAGCACAATTTGAAACAATTATACGTCTATATATTTTTAGTTGTCGTTTCCTTTCTCTGTCACTGCTATCATGTCCATGAAGGCAGCAACCGCTTTTGTTTGATGCTCTACCCTCAGCCATATTAAAGTAACTGACATTTAATAAATACTGAATAAATACTTGTTTAATGGGTCCTTGAACTCCTGTGCTCACCATTGACTGTCTGTCTGTAGCCAGAACAAATTACATTTTTCATCTCTCTGGATAGACACATGAAAAATATCTTCTTTTTTTAATTTTCAAAGAGTGGGGCTAACTCTTTTGTGTATTTTTTAAGTCAATTGATTTAAAAAAATGGCATCGTAGCATAATAATTTCTATATTAAATCTAGGTCCTTGTACATAAAATGTTGGGAAATTAGGATCCAGTGTAACTCATACCAGACAAGTAAAGACGCCAAGAACCTTGGAGTAGAAGCCACTTGGTCAAAGTAGGGGAGCTGGTTAAGACAGTGTTCAAGAGCATGCCTGAGTGCTCTCAGCACATGGTCCAGTGTTGTTTCTGCCCCTTTGCCTTACTCATTCAGTCACCCAGGCTGACAGCATCAAAAGAAAGCCATCAAAAACAGAGGAGCTTTTTCAGACTGACTTTTGCTGCTGCTAAGAACATTGTGCTTGGCAGGTTGGGAGCAGTAGATTGAAGCTCTCTTACTTTTTTAAATCTTGGGGGTGTTAGAGGTGAAAATTAACTGTCTGAATATCCTTTTGGTGGAATGCATTTGAAATACTATTTCCTGTTTCGAGGTGGAAGAAGGAAAATAAACAAACATATGTCGTGTGGAATTAAAAATGGAGGTCCCAGAACTACACATCATGCTCAGAGTGAGACACGAGCCTTAGAGAAACTGCCTTATTTTCCTGGTTTGCCAGCTTGCTGAGGACACGCTCTGACTACTAAAATCCCCAACACCATGGTTCTTTACCACTTATGAGCCATGGGCCACATTGAGAATCTGATTAAAGTTTTGGACTGTATTCCCAGAGAAAAAGAATATATACAAACGTGAAACATTTTACAGATTATTTCAGGGAGTTTATGGACATTAGTTTGTTCATTTCATAAATCTTTATAGGCCCATGGATTCTAGTTTAAGAAGCCCTGGTAACATATGATATTAGTTAATTGTAGTCGTAGTAGTAAGTTCTTACTATATCAGACACCTGGCTACCTTTGCACGTGCGCGCGCGTGTGTGTGTGTGTAAATAGTTTTTTACTTAATCCTCCATTATTACAACTATTCCATTTTATAGTGAGGATACTGAGGCTTAGAAAAGTTAAGAAACCAGAAAATATTAGAGCCTGGATTAGAACCTAGCTGATCTGATATCAGAGTGACACAAAGGCAGGTAGAGCAAGTTTGCATACAGTAGACCTTCACAACTTAGATGTAATGCCATGATAAATCTCATAGTAGAAAATAAAGGGTGAGCAAGACATCTTCAGAGTGTCACTCATAGCTACAAAGGGCTAGGGACTCCACCTGTAGGTCTTTGAACTCCTTGTGGAGATCTTATTGGAATGGTTTCAAGATATCTCCTCTTTCCAAGAACTGCCCTCTTTCCTCCTACATAGTGAGGAAATTCCAAGGAGCTTGACATCCTTAACCCATTGGGCTGTTCTTGTGGTTTTTATTATAGCCTGTATTCTATTTATTTTCAGTTTGAGAATGTCTTTTGTCAAATGGGCAGATGGGTCCTGTCTGAACGTGAAACCCTTATAAGAATATTCAGAACCAACTGGATTGTTAGCACACTTTATAAGAGGCGATTAGTGTGAAGTGTGTTCAGGTATTTCCCGCTTTCCCCAAGAGAGTGAATAGTGAACTGATTACAAGTTGCTTAAGAATGGGGGCGCCTGGGTGGCACCATCAGTTATGTGTCCAACTTCAGCTCAGGTCATGATACCACAATTCACTAGTTCGAACCCCGCGTCGGGCTCTGTGCTAACATCTGGAAGCCTGGAGCTTGCTTTGGATTTTGTGTCTCCCTCTGTCTCTGCCCCTCCCCCACTCACCCTCTGCCTCTCTTTCACAAATAAATAACCATTAAATTTTTTTTAAGAAGCTTGAGAATGATCCTTTGACCATTTTTTTCCTTTGTTTTTTAAAGGAAAGGCATCCTGAGTTAGAGTTAAGAACTTTAATGGATTTATACACCTCTAAGTGTTTCTTCTTCATGGTGCTTTTCTAGTCTTTTTATCTTATAATTAATTTCCTAAGTATCTGCTTTGGCCCAGGCCCCTGGCTGGACACTGAGAATAAAAAAGTGAATCAGATAAAGCCTCTAGCCTCAAGTAGCTTACAGTCTAGTAGGAGAGCAGGATATGTGAACAAATCAGGGTGAGTGTTGTGGTGCATGGTATGCAAACAAAGGAGACAGTGGTCAGCTCATGTTTAAAAGATTATGGCTAACTGCAAGGATAGACTTTGAGAACCAGCTAAGTATGGAAAGTGTATTCTGTAGGGGTGCCTGGGTGGCTCCGTCGTTAAGCCTCAGGCTCTTGGTTTAGGCTCAGGTGATGATCTCAAAGTTGGTGAGATTGAGCCCCAGGTCAGGCTCTGTGCTGACAACTCAAAGTCTGCTTGGCACTCTCTCTCTCTCCCTCTCTCCCTCTCTCCCTCTCTCCCTCTTTCTGCCCCTCCCCTCCCAAAAAATAAACTTAAAAAAAAAGTATATTCTGTAGAACAAAGATTCTCAAACTTCACTGGGTGTCAGAATCCTCCAGAGGGCTTGTTCAAACACATTGTTGGGCCCTAACCCAAATTTCTAATTTAGTGTGTCTGGGGTGGGTCCCCCAGTTTGCATTTCTAACAAGTTTTCAGACAGTGGTCATGCTGCCAGTCCAGGGAACACACTTTGAGCACACTCTTCTAGCCCTTCCAGAAGAAAGATGATAGAAAAAAACCTCCTTTCGGTTTTAGGTTTACGAATATGTTTCACTTCTCTCTCTCTCTCTCTCTCTCTGTGTGTGTGTGTGTGTGTGTGTGTTGTGATTTTCCTCATGAACATGTGTGTTTTGATATCTCCTTTGAAATTTGAGCTCTGTAACATTCTATAAGCTTTCCTCTTTTTTTTTTTTTTTTCAAAGTCTGACTTTGACTCTTTATAGGCAGGATACTAAGAAAAATGATAGGCCACTTCTAGAATTAAGAGTCTTATAAGTTCTTTTGGATGTGAGTCTGTGGGTCTGTGGGTGTGCCTTTATTCTGAAGCCAATCTTGCACTGTGGTCAGCATTGTTACTCACAAGATATCCTGGACCTGTGGCTGGACAATTATATTAACAAGGTGGTCAAAATTCAGATCTGCTCTTAAATACCCTTAGGTGATCTCAGATCCCAGAAAACCTAAATTATGTTCCCAGAGGAGTGAAGAGAGGGTCAGGAGAGAAGGGGGCACTCAGGAAAGCCTAAAACAGTGACAATGTTACAGCCTCGTCATAAACAGTCACATTTTTGGCTAAATGCAATGGAAAACATGAATTCATGTCAGAAAACAAGACCAAGTTCCTACATTAATGATTCTGTCTTTTTCTTTATTTTCTTGGTCCATTTTGCACAGGAAATAAGAACCTTGCGGACAGAAAGATCATCATTTGTCAATCCTTTTACAGCAATTTTCCCAGCGTTCTTTCAGCTCTAAATGCTTTTAGTATTTGTCAGTATCCTATAATAGCTTTAATGGGAGGGGGAACAACAGCAACGACAATAACAACTATTTGCTGCATAAGAATGAATCAAGTGCCTCTCCTTTCTGGACCACAGTGCAAATGATGGTTCTGTCCATATGTGAATTTCTACATGCAGCTGTGCGGTTATTGTTTGCACTTAGACCTTAAGTTGTCTGTAATTTTTATGTGTGTAGGAATGATGCCAATTGAGAGAGAGAATGGACCAAAAAAAAATATTTAGCATCTCGGAGATGAGACAAGTCAATAAACAGCTTGATTACTAATTCATTCAGGAACACAAATAATGGCTTTCTAAACTGAAACGACCAAATCCAATAACTAACTGTTTGTCAGGGCTGTAATAATGGTATTTGTATCTCTTTTAATTGGCTTTAACCTTTCCCTTCATGTGTGCAGTATTAAAAATTTAAAGAGGAAAGTATTTAGAGGCATAGATTTACGGCACTGCGTGGATTCTATGCTTTTAATGAGGTCAGGACAATAAACCATCTGAGCAGGACCTGCTGCCCGATGATGAATTACCCCCTTTTACAATAGATAGACTAGAGTGAGTGTGTGGGCACACACGCATGCTCACAGGCTGGTCCGCATAGATCAAATGATGCTCGGATTTGCTCTTGAGCTAGCACCGGGTTTCCAGTCACAAGGAGCATCAAGAAATTTTCAAAATGCAGAGCTACCATATACCACATGAAAAAGTGAAAGTTGCAGAACAAAATGCACAATGTTCATGTACGATACGGATTCACATGTCTGTTTATGTACATGTATAGATGTAAGGACAGAAGGAAGGAAGGAAAGAGCAAACGGGAAGGAAGAGAAGAGCAAAAGAGAAGTAAGGAAGAAAAAGGGAGGAAGAGAGGAAGAGAAACAGATAATGTGAAGGGAACACATGGTGGTGTGGTACAGACAAGTCGTGTGGTCTTATAGAACCAATTGTACAATACCTTTGCCCAATTCCATCATATCCTTAGCTTGAATTTGTAGATGGGGAGAATAGTTTCTCCACAGAAATCAGCAAGTGCTGCAAACCAGAGCTTTTTGTTTCTGGATAACCATTGTTACGCTTCTACTGATGTACCACTGGACACATAACAAACCATTCAGAATAGTTCCCTCTAGAGAGTGGGTTTACTAGGAGGAATAGGTGAAGCATGAGGGTGGAGAATGAGAGAGAAGACTTCTCC
This sequence comes from Neofelis nebulosa, assembly GCF_028018385.1. Classification (NCBI taxonomy): domain Eukaryota; kingdom Metazoa; phylum Chordata; class Mammalia; order Carnivora; family Felidae; genus Neofelis; species Neofelis nebulosa. The sequence continues at coordinate 58,778,771 of NC_080782.1, forward strand.
CCTCTTTACGTGCATCTTTATTTGAAAAGTTCATTAAGCATTTATTACTTTCTAATACATTTAAACAATTTGTTTTATTTTAATCTGCAAATATCATTGAAACTTTTTTAAAAATATAAAAATAGAATTAATCGCTTTTACTTTATAAATCAGGTGCAAAGCATTTGTAGAAGGAAAGTAAAAACAATTCAAACAAATGATAGAATATTTTGGTCAAAGGGCTTTAGACTCAGCCAGAAGTATATCCTTCAATAGTGACAACTTTGTCGCTCTTGTTAATCAAAAAGAATGCAGAAACACACACAAAAGGTTAACTAGATGAGTCCAGAAGAATGGAGTGTTTGCAATCAGATCCCATCCAGAAACAAATTCTAGTAAAGAAAGTCACAGTTGCATTTCCAAAGTTCTCTTCCAAAGCTCATCTCTTCCTATTGATTGGTTGACCCAAATGTTATCATAGTCTTTACCTAATCAGCAGCCTTGAGTCGACAGTGGAAACATTGCTAGTGAAGAGAAGAGTGTTCTACTTCAGATAATAGAGCTGCCATCTCACTGAAAACATACCATCCACGTGGGCCAGCAGTCTAGCACCGACTGAAGAAATGTTGACCCTTCATTTTTGCAGCTTTCAGATACTGAGGTCTCTAGTCATCCTCAGTAAGGGGGAGGGCAAAGAGACCTTGTGGTTTCTCCTTTCTAAATCCTTGTCATTATGTCAGTTGTTCAGTATCCATGACTGTCACCAACCCCAGGTAAAATTTTCTTAGGACCTGATTGCTCTTATTTCCTAGGATTCTTGCAGATGAAAGTCCATTCCTAGCAGCCCATACCTGACTGTTGATGACAACAAATACTTAATTGTATAAACATGTCTTCATTAGTGAACAAATATTTATATGCTAGGCGCTGAGTTAGGGATAGGGATGCAGTGGTAAACACACCAGACAAGGACCTTGCTTTCATGGAGCTGATGTCCCCGGAAGCAGAGGCAGATATGAATAGGTAAATTAGCAAAAATGTACTAGTGTGAGCAATGTTTGAAAAAACCATGAAATAGGGTATGTGAGAGAGAGTACCAAGTGTTTTCTGTCTACCACTCTAGAGGTGTTGGAAGGGCAAACACCCGAGAAGTGAATGACACTATGATGTGAATGACAGCCAGAAGCCAACCATGTGTCGATCTTGTTACAAAATGTATGTTGGAAGGACTCTTTGTGAAGATTGTTCTGCTCCCACTGAGGGTTCACCCACTTGTAAGACCCAAGACCAAGAAGGACAGATTATAGATACTTTGTTTCTGTACTGGTAGCTATTTTCAAAGTAAACTCATGCAGTTGACATTGCTCCAAATACTTTCTGAAAAAATGTTCAAAATTGGGATCATTTATGTACGTGAAGCTGATTCTGTGGTCTTAAATATCCCTAAGATGTTCACTGGTCAGTGTAGTGGGTAGCATCATTTCCCTGAAAGAAAGAAAAATATAGCAGAGTCATAGCTTAGCAGTCATAAACTGTGACATCCCACAGTTGTGTATGTCTGTACCATTTCAGCCAAGAAGCCATATGTTGGAGGGTAATGCATGTAGGCTTCAGATCAAGAAATATCTGGGTTCAAATGCTAGTACTGCCAGTTACTCAGTGTTACTCTGAGCTCTCAGTGGCCTCAGCTGTAAGATTGGGTTATAAAAATGCCCCCTTCATAGGATAATGATGAAAAATTAAATAAGGTCATGTCTCTAAAGGTCCTGGGTCAGAGTAGCCTAGAGCTTCCTTTTAGAGAAGTTTCTGGAAATATTTCTGAACTGTGTCTCAGCACAGTGAGACTATGATTGCATGGGGACTGAAAGAGCTCATTCTTTGCTTCCTTCTTTCTGTTGGATGCAGAACTACAATTTAGATCTTAAGGTTGTATTAAGTTTTCCGGATTGGGCAAGAAAATTGAGGACACAATTGTCATTTTTTAAGCGTGATCCATAAGAGTAGACAAAACAGACATTCTCTGCTGGTACCCAACAAGAGAAAAATCCATGCCTTGAATCCTTGGGTTATTTAAGAGTCCTTCCCTGACTCCTTTATCCTTGTTTCTTGCTTCTTGTAGCCCTCTTTGGTTCTCTCTGAAGCACCAGAAATAAAGCTTAGAACCAACTGGTCAGAGTCCTTAAATCACATCCCATGAACAGTGCAATTTATACAGCACACTGCATTGCCTTAGAATAGAATTGTAAGGACATGCGTGAATGCTGACTGTATTCCTAGGGGTAATGGAAGCTGCATATGAATATAAAAATAAAAAAATCAAAAACCTTGGGAGAAAAACAAACACAACAGAAGCAGCAAGATAATGTTTTTATGTTTTCACCTTTAATTGACTAAAAACATCAATATGACATATTCCTTGGACAGTCTCCCCACCCCCTCCCCCCTTTTTAATGGGAGCAGGGAGGTGGTTGGGAGAAAGAATACTCCCTGAATTGATAAAACAATGGTTACCCCTGGGAAGCTCAAAGTAGAGGGCTAGAAACAGCTTTTTTATTTTAAACCCATTTGCATTGTTTGATTTTGTTTCAAACCAGCCTGCACTACATTTTCAAATTGAGACTATACCTTTTAAAACAACTGAGGAGGGAGAGAGAGAAGAGAGTTACTTTCTACACAAGATAGCTACGTTGTTTTTAAGTAAGTTTTATTAACAAGTAACAATTACTTTTTTATGATACATTTAAGATAGTGAATTATGAATGACTGAAAATCCCCTCCAGCCTAATTGAGAACCATTATGTCTGGTAATTGCCACTGATTTCTGCAAACAGTCATTTTTCTCTGGCCTATTAACATAATTTGAATTTTTAATTGCCCTTCATAATTGTCTATTGGAGTTAACAAACAGTCCCTTTCACCAAAGGGTTTCAGACCAGCCCCTTCCCCTGTAGACACAGTGGAAACATCTAAGACTACTTGAGGACACTGTTAGGATTTTGTGGGCTTTCCAAATGAGGTGGCAGCTACTGTAACAAAAGTGACATCTTTTTAAGGCCCCACCCAGCTGTGGGCTGACACTTTCAGACTTCTGTATCATTGAGTTTGCCCACTCTGTTTTGAAGCTGCCTCACCAAAAAAGGAAGAGTGCCACACTTTAAACAATCTTAACCAGGACTTTTGTCAGAGCACCTTATCTATTGCACTGTGATAAGTGTGAACGTTCTGATAAAACAGAGCATGCCTTACCATGTCCATTTCCTATAGGATTTGTGGGTGGGTGTAATTAACTTAGTGACATCAGAAAAGGGCAAGATTCCCAGTAAAGATATAGAAATAGATATAGATATCTAAATATGTATGTATCTTAATATATGTATAATTATACACACTACAAAGCACTCTGTGTTCACTTTTTTAAGTTGGGTAAGTTCAGAAAGGAATTAAGAGAAAAACATAAGAAAACCATAATCCTAGTAATAACTTGCAGTATTTTTTGTGGAAGTGCATATATATGTATAATGGCATTTATATTTTCTCACATGCCTTAATATTCTTCTGAAATACTATTTGAAGGACTATATACAGTTGAATGTATGGATTCACTACTGGTTATTTAAGCTTTCCACCCCTGATGGATGTTGAGTTTCTTGGTTTTTACAGTAAAGAAAAAGAGATAGAGTGAGTACCATGCCCATTTCACACCCATCTCTGATAATGACCTCAGGAAAATGTCCTGTAAGTTGAGTGATTCAAGGTTGTGAACATATGGTTGAATCACTCTTCAAAAAAGGTGTATTTCAGCATATACTCTCCTGTCACTACACGAGAGTGCTGAATTTCCTAGACTTTTCCCAGCATTAGATATTACACTTACTAAAAATCCTGGTCCAGTTGCTAATTTAATAAAAAAAAAAAATCCATCCCATCATTTTCTAAAGTTGTATTTATTTGATTAATACTGAGGTCAAACATCTTTTCATCTAGTTACAAATATGTGCATGGGTGTGTATCTGGAAAGTTCATGTTCACCTCTACTTTGTCCATTTTCCTATTGAGGTATGTGTCTGATTTCTTATTGACACCATCAAGATTTTATGTTCTTTACACTTCTTTCAATCTCTGGAGACGGTTGTGCATCAGAGCCACTAAGTAGTCAGTGCCAAAAGCAACAGACTATAGACCACAACACACAACTTAGTTGTGCTGCTACCTGAAGGGGAGCTTTTGGTTTTCTGCCCATAGTCACAATTTTTATGCATTTGTAATAGGTAGGAAGGAGTCGCTCATCTTTCATGAAGCCATAGCCACACGAACCATAACATGAAACCATAAACAAAATTGCCTCCAAAGAGCTCTGTGGCTGTCTTCCACCTTCCAAGACCTTTTGATTCCCATCTTGGTTCTCCTGGAGAAGTTCTAGTGAAGCCCTTTGGAACCTGCACCTGGTGTTGTATTGAGGTCAATAGAAAATACACATAAGAAATACAGAATTGAGTCACTAGTCTGAAATACTAAATCAAGAGCAGTTGTCTCCACACAAGTTCATAATGTCTGAAATAAAGCAATATCTAATCAATATATGGACCAGGAATCTGAAGCTTAATGATACAATAGGAGCCACAGAGATGCTTGGCAATTCTAACGTGAATATCTGAATACCAGACTCAAATACGTTTCCAAAGTTGGGAGCTCCAGGGACCATTCAAATAGCTTTAAACAAAGTTTCCAGCTGAGATATTTATGGGATTTGCTACAGGCAGCCGATTTGCTGGTGTGAGAGGAAGTCCAAAGCTGAGACATTTGTCCTAGCTTGAAAACTGTCAGCACTATTTGTATGAATGCGTTCAAAGTGGCCATGATTCTTGATAACTTTTTGGACAAGTTCAACAGGGACATCAAGGATGGGTGCTAAACTAATTCCTACGTGGAAGCATCCAATGTTCGATGTCTGCTTGTGACTCTGAGGGAGACATTTATTATAAAAATAGCAATAACTAGTTATCATTCCTGACACATTCCATGCTTTCAAATTGAAACTAACCATCTTATTATTCTTCTTTCACCTCCCAGAAGGAAGTCCAGTGATGGCACATTTTTCTGTGATTCTCATCTCAGCCTCTTATGTGCATACTCTGTTTGAAATTCCATTTTCTACCAGAGAAACTGGAAACTGTTTTCTCCATCACCTAAACAGAGTAAAAGAGCATGGTAAAGATAAAAAGTAACATGAACCAGGGTTTCAGTCCTTAACTTGGCCTCCGTCTTTTTTAAAGGTTAAATAATACATGAGGACTTCTTGGAGGAAGTGTGGTTATCTTTGAGGAAATTTGTGGACACCTGATAGCTGAGAAGCTCATGATTTGGAGTCAGAAACTGGTTTGAATTCTGGGCCTGCCCCTTTCTAGCTTAAAGAAGTTAATGAGGGTGTAGGTAAACAGAGTTGTTTGAATTAAATGAAATGGCATATGTATACCACGCGTGCTCAACTGTTTCTGAATGCTGTCATTATTACTAAAAGTTGGCAAAAATTATTTTATTCAACACTGAAGACATCTGTGGATCAAGTGTTTACTTTTCCCTCACTTAAGCAGCAACATCTACGTTCCCAGCTGATTCCTGCAGGCCCAGTCCTGCTTTTGTGTAGAAATTGAGAGGGAAAATGGGGAATGACTTAAAAGATGCCAGACGAATCTTTGCCCTGAAGCCAACTGTTTATTCAGCTCATTCAACTAACAAATAATTTCACTGGTGATTTATTGTTTTCCTCAGTGAAATTTTCCTTCATACATCCATAATTAAAAAGGGTGCAGAGCAGTAAATCGGGGAACCTGTCATATAACATTTGTTAGCATCGAAAACCAAGGCATCATAGCTTTTAGGAAAGAAAAATGCAGAGGTTAGACAGAACCTGAGATACAGGATTTTTTTTTTTTACAGAATTTTATTTTAGAAATGAAGGACTGTGTACACACATGCGAGTGTGTGTTCGTTTAAAGAATCAAGAGCAAAATATAAGGTAAATGCAATACCATGTCCTCTGTCATTATGACCTAATTTTAGTGAGCACATGCAGTGTTTTTAGTTTCTCTTAGAGAAAGACAATTTTTCTTTTTTCTTTCTTCTTCTTCTTCTTCTTCTTTTTTTTTTTTTTTTTTTTTTTTTTTTTATAGTGATGGGAAAATTTTCCAAGGATGGGAAGGAAACTGACTTACCTATGCAATAAGTCGAAAAATATTCTTACTTAAGGCAAGTACAACTCACCCCTTGCCTTTAGGAAGTGCCAAAAGGAACAATAGGAAAGCATTTGAATCTCAAAGCCTGATGGCAAGGAAAGACTAAAACTTCAATTTGGAGCTCAGAGCAGAAGAGATGGGACCCTGACTTTTATGCCAAGCTCCACAGACAGATTTGGAATTCTACCCTCTAGCGTGATGCATGGACCTCATAATGATACTTCAGAAATTATGAGAGAGAAGTAATAGGAGGAATTAGAAAAAGACTAGTGTGTTTCTCCCGTACGGGTTCCACTGTAACTGAAGGTCGCTCTTTGAGAATTCTACACACATAAAAAATGAACTTGATACAAACTGTTTAGTTGATCCTGGAGCACCCTACCTCTTCACATCTCCTTTCTCTCCCCACCCCCATGCTACCTGAGAACCCAATAAATCAGCAAACAATATAGAAGCCTCATTAAGCCTCCAAGCACTGCCTAGTCTCACAAGAGAATAGCATTTTGAAGGAGACAGAGAGTAACAATGGATATAATCACGAGGAAGATAAACACCAGAATAAAAGAAACATCAATAAAATATACCATGCACCATTAAGGACCACCTCCAGATAAGATACTCAGCATCGCAGTAAAAATCACCAGTGAATTAACGTCAAAAAAAAAAAAATGTTTAGTCTATCAGACTATGTCAGACTGTGTTGAAAATCATGTCCGCCTAGGGAACTGTCAAGCTTTCCCAACCTCCATTTGAGGGGTAATTGTGCCAGTGACTCTGAATGCTGAGAGAGACCTTGCCACATGACTTTCCATTGCTCAAAACACCCAATTTGTTGCAGTGACTATGTACCACCTCGTTGGGCTGGTCATTCATTTCAAGAACAGTTAACTTTTATTTTAAAACTACTCTCCCTTTTGTAACTTTATTTTGGCACAACTTCAAAATTACAGAAATAGTGGAAAGAACACCTGTACACGCTTTACCAGATCCACCAATTTTATCTATTTGCTTTATCATTCTCTCCCTCACTGTTCTCTGCCTCTCTCAGTAACACTCATTTTCTCTCTCTCCTAAGAACAAAGACATTCTCTCACATAACCCCAGTCCAGTTTCCAAAAAGCAAAGTTAACATCGATCTATGAGGTCACCCTCAGTCCATATTTAAACATCATCTGTTGCCCCAACAATGCCTGTTTCAGCTCTTGTTTCCCAGGCAAGTGTTGGTTTTAGGATCACACACTGCATTTCATTTTCATGTCTTTTCAGTCTCCTTTAATCTGAGGAAATTCCTTTTCCTTTGTCTTTTTTGATCATGACATTTTAAAGTTTTTTAAGTGTCTTATACATACAGAGAAAGGTGTACATATCGTAAATGTCCAGTCTAATGACATTTCTAGACAGATCTCACCCACGTTACCAGCTCCAGAGAAAGAAATGGAGCATAAACACAGCACTCAGTGGCCCTCCTCATTAGTTAACTTTTATTGTGCTTGCTGTATACCCAAAAGAAACTTGAATTCTTTTTGACTGAATTCAACGCTTTCTTTCTAGACCTCACAGTTATGGCTCTACACGGCACTCTTCTACTGACAGCTCAGACATCTCGCCCTCTCAGACCAAGAATAAAGTCTTTTGTGGTCTGAATGAGGCCAAGTATTTGGCTTAATGAACATTAGGCAGGGAGCAGGTATTGTTTACATTCTCAGATCGGAACTTATCAAACTGTGTGTGGTGAAAGAGACTTTTATTCTCCAATTCTTGAGGAACCCTTTAAATCTGGTCCTTAGGCACATGGCCTGTGTTCAGCCTGTATCATATGTGACTCCCCATGTGAGGCTGACATCACTCAAAATGGTCTATGACCCATTCCTCCTAATCCAGCATGTAATCATGGCCATGTCAAGTTGCTATAAAAGTTCCTAACCATTTTCTTACAACATCTGTATTTCCCTCATTGGATGCTGTTTGGTTGGGGCTCATGGACCACAATTGAGCAGTACTGGGCTAGGGTGGGCAGCTCCAGGCCGTGAGAGTTCAGCCGGCTTATATCCTAATTTCCCAGCCTTCTTGAGGCCACCATTAAGTGCCCCTACACAGCACTGCTCTCAGTTTGTAACAATACTTTTATTTTTGAGATGACTTCATTAATGTCTTACACCCTGACCTGACTCTGGGCTCCAAGAAACAGAATCCTTTGGTTTTGCCCACCAGTATGTCCTCCATGGTGCCTGATGCATAATAGACACTCAAAGACTGTCAAATGGAAGAACAACTTCATCAGCAATAACTTGTGACTAATGATGAAACAAAATAAGACCATCAGCTAGCTCAAGATATGTTCAGGCCCAGTGCAACTGCATTTAGTGTAAAAGAACAGGGATCATTCTTCCTGAGAATATAAGAATATCTTGTTTGCTTTTTTTTTTTTTTTTTAGGTTAAGATGGGAGAAATCACACATTTGAAAACACTGAACTGGGTCTCATATGTAATAGTAGGCACTTAAAAAACATTGATTTCTCACTAATCATTTTGAGAGCATAGCGGTACTTTAGCAGTTAAGTTGCATGTTACTATTTTCAGGAAACTCTATATTTGTCTAACTGTATTTCTTTCTTTGAGAGTCAAATTTAGCCGGGACTCATTTCAATGTTTATTCTTAACATTTGCAGGGGTGGGGTTGCAAAGTTGTATTTTACTAAGCAACCAAGGCTGGATTTATTCAGAAAAAAAAAAAAAAAGATTATAGATCGTGTGCAGGAAAAACAAGGTTTTCAAAACAAAACCTGTGAGCAGATTATTCTCAAGAGCTTCAACAGGCTTTGCTGCTTTCTCTCTACATTTTTCTTCCGTGTATGTAATGATGATAATAAAGGTTTAAGTTGGATACAGTATGATCTATCCCCAAAATGTCCTAAGATTCTGTCAAATATAGGACCTGGTCACCAGGGCAAATACATTAAATTGCTTGCTTTGTGTTTTCATGTTCTGATAATCAGGGGTATATGATCTGTGCCATGTGGCCCTGCCCTGACTCAGGGCTTCCTGGTGTCGGCAAGACCGTCATGAATGCTCTTTAATGTAAGACCTCTCTGCTGGCAGAGAGGTTCTTTAATAGTGAAGATCGGCATCTAAAATACACATTTCCTCACCCTTTCTCAACTTAGTTTTCTCAGTCTCCAGGTGGTTTTAGTTATGGCTTATAACTCAAGGGTAACATTTTAGGAGAATGTTGGGGGGGGGTGGTGGAAAGAAAGATAGTGTAAATGTAAAAGATACAGCTCATTCTGTCTTTGAAATTGTTGGTGTGAAAGAAGCTGAACAGTGTTTTATTTAAACAAGGTCGGCTTCGACCTTGATTGACTTGCAGTAAATTGCCTGGTACAAGAGGCAAAAGGAAGTGGAGAGAAAAATGGCAATCAGCACCAAATGTTTCACATATTGATTGACAAGCACCAGAGATGTGCTAGAGTAAGATAAATTGGCCAACAGGGCCCATCTTGACAGCTCCTGAGATGGGAAAATTATTCTTGTTAATTTGCTGCGGGAACCTTGTCATTTACGGAATGTGCACGTGAGTGTCTCCTAATTGTGTAAACAAAGTTCAGATTCCTAGGCAGCCTTGTTCTGTTACAGAGTTTGGTAATTTTTTGGTCTGAATCACCAGAAGGCATTTGTAATTGGCTCTCAAACTAGGGAAGAAAAAGGGAAGCAGGACACCTGCTTTAAGCAGGTATTTTCAATTGAAATACAGGGAGTTACTTGCCAGATATTTCCCACTTAATAGTCGGTTTCAGGCAAACTCGAGTGTATGTGCTCTCCTTCACTCATGTTCCATGATTCCCTCCTGGCATAATGGGTCTCATTGGCTTTATCTCACCTCCATTTGAGTTTAGAGTTTTCATATATGTAAAAGACGTTTTAGAGATTTGAGGATGACAAAAAAAAATCCTTCTCAGTCTTTTTTGATCGTCACCTCTTCAGTGTTTCCATCTTTCACGTTTACTCTCCTTCTTTACTTCTCTAGCATCTTCTTTCTCCTCTTCCTATCCTCCTGTCATGCTGAATTCATGAATGTCATCATGTCTTAGCCAATTCCTTACAACTCTTCCTGTAAAATGGACTATATTTTACATGAAATAGTGTGAGACTGCCAAAGACATCCATTTGGAAGTCGACTTTCAGTCTTATTTGCCAATTTTTGCAAGTTAGGAAAGAATTCATTTTACTTTAAGAATATAACTTCAACAATTGTTATGGGAGTTTCCTTGTTTCGATTTTTTCAAGTACAAACACTCCCCTTCATTACTTTCGCCTCTCTCTCTGAATTTTGCAGAGAATGTCAACTCCATTCTTGATGGGGCAGAGATATTAACTTTCCTTTAAAAGGACTGCATGGAAAATAACTCTAACATCAAAGACCTGTTCATAATCACTCTCATTAATGTCATAGCTTGGATCAATGTATCACTTTCCCACTAAGAGAAAGATCCAGGATCAGACATATTGACACTTCCCACATCACTTTGTGCAGAACACTTTAATATCAAGTTGTTCTGGTCTTAGGTAGGTCACAGAGGTTGGAAACAGACTGGCCCATGGAATAAGATGAGAAGTTGCCAGGACCAGACATGAACTGGAGAATATAGACCCTATTGAAGGCATTCAGTGTCATACCTATAGACAGTGCTGTGTAGGCTGCAGAGATGCCCAGCTTGTGATTTCCAACCCAAATTTACCAACTTTAAACTTTGCCAAAACACCATCCCCTCATTTCTGTCTTCAGAATAGTTCCCAGAGGCAAGTACATGGCCTTCTAATGTCTCCGTTTCTCTTTGGAAACATAAGCACCAAAAACTCAGTGCAATTGTTAGATGGAGACAGGGAGAGGATCTGGATAGCTAGCCTTGGCAGCTCTTCCCATAGCCTTTCCACCTGTTACTTTACACCCACTTGATGTCATACGGGAACTCGTTCTTTCACCCTCAGCTACTAGCAACATCTAATCTAAAGTTGGCTTTGCTCTTTATTTGTCATCAACCCTCCTTCCCCAGGAAATGTTAACTGCCCCTTTTCTGGGTTTGCCAGCCACTTTAATCAGATCCCTTGAATACAGTTACCACACTGAAAACTGAGCCCCCTATTTATGTTTTCCGTTTCTCTCACCAAGTGTGAATTCCTTGAGGACACGGGCCGAGGCTGGTTCCAGTGGTGTTCCTCCTGTGTAGACCAGCTCCTGCAAGGGGTCGGCCCTCAGTCAAAACTGACTGAATGATGGCAAATGTTACTGTTCACTCAGGATAGCACAGCAACTCAGGAAAAGGTCATATCCAGCATCCCTGCGTTCAAATTTTTTCTTCATCCGCATGTATCTACAATGCCTGAGTGACAAATCATTTGATTTAAAAATTCTCCTGAGTCAGAAAAGAGGGAAAGGGAAACTCTGGCCTGTCAGCAGTGCTTACATTGCTACCTACCTACCACCCGCCACCACCACCCTCAATACCCCCAACACCCCCCCCCCCACTACATAGCCTAAAAGTGCTGGGGGGTCTTTTTAAGATTGTTCAGGTGTTGTTTACAAGATGCCAGTAATCAGATTGCTGGGAATAGATGAATCCACAGAGAAAAATGCTACAAATAACATTGAAAATTTAAATGGTAGGATATTTTGGGTCTCTTTGATGAACAAATTAATAGCCTGGGACGTGCTTATGAACCACATTCCCAAGCCTAAGGTTCACCAGGGACTAATTTATTGAAGGAGAAAGCCTCTTTAGATTGGCCCTAAGTAGCATTTTTTCTTTTTTTGTTCCACATAAATGAACTTGATTTCTACCCTTCTACCTCCAGTGGATCTGTTTTGTAATTTATGTTATCTTAAGGACAATAAGGACATGGTACCAGAAAATCTTGCTTTTGGACTAGACCACAGAAGTCATCTTATCCTATTTTTATCCACACGTGGATTTCCTCCTTACCATCCCCTCTTCGGGCCATCTAATAATTGCTTGCATGCCTCCACCCACAGTGAACTCACTTCTGTGCAAGAAAGCCCATTCCACTTGTGTATCAGTCAAATCATTAGAAAAAAGGTCCTTCTATTTAGCTGGATGCTTTTTCTTATCTCCTCTGTTCGTTGGCTTCTATTCTCCCCTCTGCAAACAAAATATATGGCAACCTTCTCCTGCAGTATTGGACTAATCTGTTCATGGGCACACCAGACCCACCCTGCTTATCTCCAGGTCTCTTACCTGAGCATGTTGTGTTTTGTTTTGTTTTTTTTTTCTCACATCTTCCTCTGACTCAGATTTATCCCCCAAATACCATCCTCCCAGTTTTCTTAGGAATATGTTCCAGTTTACAGATGGCCATCTTGAAATGTCACTGTATCTATGAGCCTGTTGTGACTATCTTAGAATAGAGCTTGAGGTATGGTTTCTCTTGATCAGAACCTTGACTTCTCATAGTGATTTATTTGAGCGAAATACATCAATAAGTGTCTCCTAACAAAGCTTCTGATAGAAAACCCCAAAGCCTTTTTTCATATGTGCTTCTGTGGAATCATATTTTCCCAGCTAGTACTTGCGTAGGATTTTTCTTCTTTTATCCTAAATACAGAACTTTACATTTACTCTCTTAGATTTCAGTTTGGATGATTCAGATGTGTTTGGATCTTCATTCATCCTCTTGTCCAAAAATATAAGCTTTTACTTCTAGCCCTATGTTCTCTACAAATATGTTAATTCTGTTATTTGTATCCTTATTCAGTTTTTCAAAGAACCTCCTGAGAATGTCCAACAACAGAGCCCTGTGGCATATCACTGGGGACATGCAGAGGAATAAACATTGGTGGGTCACAACAGACGATTGAATAGGTCATGAGTGCTGGATAGATCATGCAAGTTGCTTCAAATGTTACATGGTAAATAATAGAGCCACCACAGATTTTACCCTTGGATTGAAAATTCATGGGCCCATATGGACCAGCTGGGCCATGTGAATGAATGAAATAGCCAGGGATCAGTAAGAGGGAATAGGGAGGTCTGTGTCAAATTGGAGAGTACATATTTTAATCAAAGGCATTAAAATTAAATTAAAAGCAAGGAAAAAAAAACACTATTTTTGTTTTGTTTCATGTCCTGCCTCCCCTCCCCCCCCCCATTATTTTGCGGGGAGTTAATAGTAGGTCTGTAGTGCTGGATTCAGAGATTTGTGTGACACAGCTGAGGTTTGGCGTTAAAAATGCTAAATAATTACAACTCTGAATTTTCTCATGTTCATTCATGAATGTATGATCTTTCCCACCTAGTACTATCACTGTTAGAGTGCATGAATCACTAATTGTTACCCCAATCCCAGGAGATAAATTTCTCCATGGAACCCAGGAAGAGCAAAGCCTTGAATCCTATTTATGAAGAAATGTGTCAGCCTTTGTGTGAGATTTCTGTTTCACAAGTTAAAATTCTGTTGTTTGGAGTAAGTGGAAGCTTAAGAGGGGCATGGGGAGGTGTTTCGATGCTCTGTTGCGGGTAGAGGGCACTGGTGGACAAACCCTGTGAAACAGCCAAGTTATCTTAGTTTGTCCCATGATTCACGATTCTGAGTCCTGGTATGAAGTTCTTTGTCTTAGACGAGAAGATACCCACTTATTGCTTGTGTGTATAGTTAATAATTTTAAAAAGTTACAAACAATAAGGTACATATATCCAGATTTGTCCTAGTCACCAATGATATTAAGCAAGGATTTTATAGTGCCAAGTACTACAGAAATATTTGATAAGGTGAGAAAACCTGTTATCTTTTTCCTTTCTGGATGTTTTATCATCACTTGGTTTAAGGTGTAACAAGTTCCTGCTGCAAGGCTTCCAAATTTGGCCTTGGATAGAAATAATACCAGAGCTCAAGGATAGACTTTTGACTATAAAGAGTAAAACAGTTCTGGGACTTAAGCTTTGTAGTGGACATCTCTGTTTTTGTGGAAAGCAGCAGCAAAAAAAAAAAAAAAAAGTCTTATGGTCAAGACGTGATTGGGTCTTTCTGCTGGGGATAGGGGGAGATTCCTGCAGCCCACTTGTTTGAGAGGGAGGTGAGTTGGAAAAGAAGCAAACAGAAGTGCCATGTTGCTTCCTCCTCTCTTCATTTCTTTGATCAAAGAATTATCAACTCTTTTAGAAATGTCTCTGTTAGAGTTATGTCACTTGATACTTTAATTGATATTATGTTTTTTTTAAAAAAAGGAAAGATAGTAATGTTAGCTGTTTCTTTCCTAATACTGTCTGCAGTACACGCAGAGCTTTGTCCATTCCATAATTCTCATTCCCCCATTACTGTATCTCAGACACCCTTAATGGAGAACCAGTAGCCACAGATGCTTGAAATAATATTGAAATCATTTGAGCAAAACTTTTTTTTTTCTTTTTTGAGAGAAAGCAGGTGAGAGGGGAAGAGAGAGAGGGAGAGAGAATCTTAATCAGGGTCCATTCTCAGGGCAGAGCCCAGCTCAGGGTTCAATCCCACCACCCTAGGGTCATGACTTCAGCCAAAGTCAAGAGTCGGATGCTTAACCGACTGAAAAACCCAGGCGCCCCTTTGAGAAAAACTTCTAATTAAGCTATTGGAAAATGTATACATCTACATTAAAACTGTAGTTAGTTGATGTGCTTATCAACTTTTGTAGGATTTTGCAAGTTTAAACCACTCAAGTCAAAGGCAGAACTAATAAGGGCACAGTTGAACTTAATATATTATGTCAAGATTTACAGTAACAAATTATTGTTTTTCAGCTATGAAGATATCATTAAGCATATGCCAAGCAATCAGCACATGACTGTAATAGGTTCATGAAGGAAAGGCTTTTTCTAATCGTATTCAGTGGTGTTTTTCCCAAGACAGCAACAGCTTTTATAAAATGATGGTTATATCTCCTCATTATAGAATCTAATCTCCCCAAAAGACATTCAGCAGCTGCAAAACGCTAGCATCTTTTAGTTGTAAATTGTTTTTTATTATTTATCCCTATTTAACTAAAGAAGAAATGGCCATCAGATGATTTAACAAGACGAGAATTTAGCGGTTTCAACGTTTGACAGCACCCAATTGTTAGCCCATGCATTGATCTCTTTACATCTGGGCTTAATGGTAATTGGTGTTTCTTTGCTTTTGTGCCTCTACTGTATAAGCGGAGTATGAGTCTGATTAGAAAGCAAATGTGCATGATTGGCTCTTTTACATTTCTTGTTAGCATGGAGTTCCAAGTTATGTGTCCTCCTCATAGCATTTAGAAAATTGCAGAATTAGACAAAAAGGAGCACATGTGTCCTGCGTGTAAGTCACATTTTCATCGCAGGGTCGTCATGAACTGGATTTGTTACCCACGGAGTGATACAGGAAAGTAGGAAGATGGAAAGCTCTGTTTGAGTGATGGACATTATGATTTACTGGTGCGCTTCCCGTTGTAAATGATGCTCCACAGTGGGAGCACTCTGGGAAGCGATCATGCTCTGTTTGAGGCTGTTCTGTGGAATTTAAAAATAAAATGGCACTAATGAGTTTTCGCATCACTCCATTGGTAGAACTCTCAGGGGACAACCAACCAATTTAAATAAATAAGGTTCCATAACCCTATGGGAGATTACAGGGCTCAGACATTCATTTTAATCGAGGCTCCATTTGAGAAGAGGAAATTTCACTCATAACATACTTTTAAGTCGATGGTTCCAACGTGATTTTGTGGTGATGTTTCCTTTGTTGCTGTTTTAAGAAAAATGTTTGCCTTCCTTTACAGGATTTGGCATATTTTCCTGGAAAGGTTTGAAGCAGTTTCCCCACCATTAATGCTGCATGGCAGTCTAGAATGGTGGGTCACTCAGAACCAATTAAACAACTGTTTCATTCAAGAGACTGTCACAATTTGCTTTTCGCTTACTCTGTGCACACTGAAATTATGTATTTGTGGTCAGTCTCTACCCAAGCTTTAGACTTTTGATTTTATAGACAGAAATTCATCTTCTAGTTTTGCAGTAAAATGAGTCAACCACAGTAAAATTCAAATAAGACTTTTTAAAAAAACACCCAACTTACAGAGCTTTACATGAATAGCTGCTTCCCTATCATAACTAGGAACTTGATACTGTTGTGAATCTACATTTCTACTTACTCAATAATTGTACCCTTAATGCTGTTTACCATTTCATTTGTATTATTTATATATCAACCAAAGGGTATGAACACTAAAAAATAATTTCACATCACCTATCTTCCATTTCTTTTCATTTTAAAAGCCCTAAAGTTATAGTTCTCCTATAAATAATAATAAAAAGATGCTATATTAATATTTCAGCAAAGATCCCCATCTACTCACACACGTACAAATACATATTCTCTAATATATACACACACCCCTCCCTACAAATTAACTGTGCCTGAGGCTTGCGAGAAAATCAGGTCAAGCTAAAGGAGAAATCAGAGAACAGGACCAAAATTAATTTACTACTCTGTACCACATGTGAATATGAGTTTGCAGGGGAAAATGGCTTATTTTCTGGACCATTCCTATCCCTGTATATGTTGAGAAATTTTAACTTTGAATATGTATAGCATTGCTTTACACAAAGATGAAAGCTCAATTCTCTCATCTTAGATTTTATTAGATTTTCTTAAGTCAAATAAAAGATGGGTGTCTGCTGTGTCAATTATGCTCTGTTCCAGAACCTTTTTTAACCCCTTTTTCCTGGGGCATATTTTTTACTAAAGTTGTGAATAAAATCATGATTCGCCTGTCTGGAAGGGTTTTCTAGGCAACAATTAGCATTACTTTAGAACATTTATGGTAGTTTTGAATCCAGTTATGTCTTCTTACACTATGTGCTAAAGCCAGGGCATAGCCTAAATATGGTAGGACTCATGCCTCTGTAGCCATGTTTATTCAGGCCCCAAACGGAGTTGTTATTGAGTACTCTCTTGCTGTCACACCTGCATTAATGCATCAGCCAAACATATTAGCTTGACCTTCAAAATATGTCCAGGTTCTGATCTTTGCCACCATTGTCACTATCACCACCTCTCCATTCCAGGCCCCAGTAATCTTTGATCTGGATTATCGCAATCACATTCTAATGGGTCTCCCTGCTTTTGCCTTTGCCTTCCTTAGGGCTCTTGTCAACACAGCAGCTAAAGTGATTTTGCTAAACTAAACATCAGACATGTCACTCCTCCCCCAAGAACTCTCTAGAAGCCTTCCATCTCACTCAGAGTGGAGGCAAAAGACCTCACAGTGGCTTATAAGGTCTCCCTCTTCTCCATCTCTCATTGCAGTGCAGGCTCCCTGACCTGCTTGGTATTCCTGAAATGCATCAGGCATGCTGTCAGCCCACAGCCTGTTTTCATGTTACTCCTTCTGTCTGGACTTTGCTTCCCCCCAGATACCAGCATGGCTCCCTCTCTCACTTCCTTCAGGTCCCTGTTCAAATGTTACCTTACTTGGAAGGTCTTTCCTGATGACCTTATATTAAGCAGTATCCACCCTCATGAACCCCACCTTTCCACCCCCCATTCTCCTTACCTTTCTCTGTTTTCCCCCTACAGCCCGTATATGCATGCATACTTAAATGTATGTGTTTGGGTATGTCTTTAAAGTCATTTATCTATTGTTACTTTTGCTATTTTTTATTGGTTTTCCACTCTCGTCACCAGAACATAAGCCTCAGGACGGCAAAAATTCTGGTTTTTCACTTCATAGTTTCATCCCATAAATTAGTACCTCACATATATTAGATTCTCAAGGAATATATGTTTAATAAATGGAAACAAGGGAGGGAGGAAGAGAAAGGAGGAGGGCAAGGTTCAAGAGTCTTTTTTATGATGGCTTCTCTGGGAATGCTGATGAGATTTCCCCATTGTCCTTTTTATTTTCCATGCAATCACTTATTTCAACTTCTCTTGTCCTGGAAAGAAACTATTTTAGTTTAAGTGCACATATGCCAACTCCTTGCTTAAACAACATGACTAGTTTACCACAATGTTAGAAAAAAATGGGTCGGAAGAGGAATCACACAATTTCACTTTTTGCCTGGACAGTCACCCCATCCTACACCCACTTTGCCAAATGAGCAGAGCAAATGCACCCTTACCTCCCAGGTAAACATTAATTACTGTTTGCACCATGCTTTGAGATCCACAGATGAAAGCATTCATAAAAGCAAAAAGTGTTATTACATTGAAAATGGTTATAGGCTTTCATTTAGTTCTGGAAACTGATCAAGCAGGAATGTTGAAACATGAGACTAAGGTTGGCCAAATATTACACTTGTTATAATTAATTTGAGCTTAAGCTCCAACACAGTGACATGTTTCCTTTAAATAGAGTTAAGTTCTCTAAGGATGCATGAATCTATATGGGTCTCACTTTTCAGCTGGGAGCTAAAACTTTTCAGATATGCAGAAGGCAGGAAGACAAATGTGTTTATGACTTCTGGTAGGGCAGGGAGACTCTCTGGGAAGACTGCTTGTTTTTGAGACATCTTCGAAATGATCCTATGTCTCTTTTACTCCTAAGGAGAGTGACAAGAATACTCCTAGAACTATAGGGATTTAGAACTGGAGATGAATTTAAAGGGCCTGTAATCATACCTCTCACTAAATACCAAAACATTCTCTCTTAATTTGCTGACAAGGACTGCTCAGGAATACTTGCATAATCTCGGTGATGGAAAGCTTATTACCTATAAGGATGCCAATTCTGATGTTACTCAGTAAATGTTAGAAAGCTCTTTGCTCACTTTTCCATTTTTGTCAACAAATATTTATTAAACACTTTCTATGAGCAAGTACTTTATTAGGTGCTCTGGGAGACAGAAAGATTACAAACAACAACACTAATAGTACAGATTCAACAATCACCTAGAGCAGCATCATAGGCCGAAAGAAAGTTTGAAATGTAGTAGTTACTCAATAAGCATGTGTTGAATGAATAAAAGAGTAGATGACACTCTAGAAAGAATGATAAGGCATATGCCTAAAGAACCATAATACTAGGTGGAACTTAGATAAAGGAGAGGCATAGATAAATGCAGTAGATATTGAACTGAATCTGCCACTGTTAATTTTTATCATTTCTGGAACTGACTTCTCAACCAATTCATAAAAGTCCATTTCTTTTTCTATGGGTAATGACTCAGTTATTTGAGGATTATTACAATTTTTCTTACAGCTTTTGAAGGCTCCAGACCTATAGGGCCTATAGCCTATTAAATGATATCTAACACAAACATCAGTCTAAATTTCTTCTCTTGCATAAATCCAGTTTCTCAATAAGGTTTTTGCAATGATGTAAACCCAAGATGGAATGGATCAGCCAATCCAGATGTGATCACATGAGCATAGACTCCAGTGGGACTCATTTTCTTATGCTTCTCATACTATCTCATACTGCACAAACTGGGCATGAAACTCTTCTGGGACACATGTTTGCACACTGAGAAAACTCAGTATTCTAGAGAACATAGTTTGGAAAACAAGAGTGTAACATGTTGGGCTCTATTTCAGGTGGCAACTGTTTTATATATCTTGGATTAGAAGTATAGGATTATAGCCCATAAATATGATTTGTTGTGAAACCAGATTTTCTTCATCCTAACTTGAACTTTGGTCTTTCTATTTGTCCTTCAACTTGAACATTATTAAGAGGAGTGTAATTTGGTGAACAGAGTCTTGGACTCAGGTTACTAATTCGCTGTGTGGTGTGGGAAAAGCCAGTTTCTCTCTCTGAGCCATAATTTTGTCATCAGTACAGTGAAACTGTTGTTCCAGATATTATCTGAGTTTCCATCTTTAGCATTCGGTGGTCTTTAGCCAAAGCTTTCTTTGACTTTAATCCAGATTATTCTATGAATTATACTAATCTCAGGGAGAAAAAAAGAGCAAGAGGTAGTGAAATAGCTTTTCTAAATAGAAGCATAGCAAAGGATACAAGCAGCAAGTTAACCCTAACCCCAACTTCTAAGATTTACTGACATTGCAGATCTACACATTTGTGTAACAAACTAGCCACAATTGTCTTTGTCTTTCCTCTGTACAATGTGGCAAGTTTTCATAAGAAAAGAAAAAGTCCGAGATTTTTTGCATATGTTAATTTTAATCACATCACTTCCACTGCACTGGGGTTCATTGGTTGCCCACACAAACCTGTTTGATCCTGTCCCATATTGCACATCATTGCGTCACCTAACACGTAAGATCTTCACTTTCCTTAAGTCTTTCAGCATTTCATCCCTGGTCAGCGATGGTTTCTTTCTTGACAACTGTGATTATTTGAAAATAGTGTCAAAACAAATCATTTCCTTCTTTTACCCCCTGACAATCACTCAGTGGCTATGCCTTTTCCAGAAACTCTGTCCTTGTCTCTGTTTGACTCTTTTCTTTTGTCTGTCCTCCAAAAATTCCCTCCCCTAATTTAAATTTTCCCTAGGAAGTTGGGCATACATTTCTCAGGGTTGGGAGAAAGAAACCAGCTCCTAGGGCATAGTGCTGTTTCAGAACCATGGAGAGCGATTCTGGACGGAGACTCTGGATAATCCCTTTTAGTCAGGCCTTGCCTGTGGTTTCCAGTCTTCATTTGGAATCCCACAGGTGGTGGAGATGACAAAACTCTACAAAGAAGCTTTGCAGTAAGAACTGTTCTCCCCAGAGCTTAGGAGCCAAACCTTACACCACCACATACAAAGAACAGATTGCATCTGGGCCCTGCTGCTGTCCTAATGTCAGCCTGCTTGGCATTTACCTTCCTTCCCCAGGCTGACCTCTTAAAATGGGGGCAGACTCTGGGGGCATTGTTCTAACCGTGCAAACGCTAGCCATTGTGTCGGCATGGGAGAGCTAACGGTTCCTTTCCAGCCCAACACTGTAATTTTATCAACTCTGGCTCAGAGAAACCTATATTTATAATGCTAATTAGGAGAGCACACATTTAATTTGAGTGGAAGACTGTATCTCACTGAGCCTGATAGCACAGGGCTCAAGCGACAGCAGTCAGAGGCAAAGCAGGCCTTTCTCCCTTCTCCAAGTATTTGAAACAGGGCTTACTCTTGCCAAACAATTTCTCTGTTGGATTAAAAAGAGAGAGGGAGGGAGAGTGCTGAATATGCTGGAGCTCAGAAAACTTTGTGTTTATCTCCCGCCTGCATAATATATTTCTCTGTGCACTGAGAAAACATGCCTCTTATGTTATCTAATTGTTTCCTGACACATTTAGCAACATTTCACACTCTTTAAAGTGACATTAACATTGCTGACAGTGGAGGTGCTTTCATTAGATGGGCTTTGAATTGTAGCCAGGATGCACTGCAGGTCTTCAAACAGGCTTGTAAAAGGCGAGAAAAGCATTATTTATGAAAATAGAGACTTCTCCAACAGGGCCCTGTGGGTGCGTATTAATTTTGCTGACTCTAGTCAATTTAAGGAAGAGTGTGTGTGCGCATGTGCACACATGCACACACAAAACAACTTCTCATGAGCTGAATACACCTTTGTCATCTAACTGGCCACTAGACTGCTAGGCATCATGAAAACCCTCTGAAACATCTCCCCTTCCACATCTTTCCAACCATAGTATAGCACTGCACTATTTTAGACCCAGATGTGTCACTGTGCACCCAGTCCTGAGGCTGAGTAGCTGAGAGGCTGGTGTATTTGGTAGGCATGATTATCATGCTCCCAGTGGTAGAGTTAATTCTCTTTCTTTTCTCCCTTAATGCTTCCTCTTGTCCCCTGTAAGCCCCCCCCCCACCTTTTTTTTTTTTTTCATGTTTCCAGCTGTCTATATTAATGCATAGTTTTCCCTGAAGGGTGTATAAGTGAGCCTTCAGAGAACACTACCACACACACCTGCCTTTGCAGGGCCTGAAAAGAGAAATTTGAAGATTCATTCTGACCTTCATGAAAAAAGGAAGCCAGACTTAGAGAAGATGTGGAAAGCATGAGTCAGGTTGTGAATTCCTGTTAGGATACAACCTCACCTGTGATCTTGACCCAATTATTGATCTTCATATTTTCTATGCAGGCAGGATGGTATTTTGAAATGGTAGCTTTTTAATGATGAAGGAGAGCTCCCTACAGATTATTGTGTCACACCCACACTGCTATCTCTTCTAATCTGCCTTCCCAGCTTATCCTAGCTGGAATTACCCACCCTTCAACAGTTAATGCTGCAATAACTCTGTGTGTTTAACTCTAGAGATCTGAATTTGTGTCTTGGCTTTGTTTATTACTTGCTGTGTGACTTTGGTCAAATCCCTTGACCTCTATGAGCCTCAGTTTCCTCATCTGTAAAATGGGGATAATAATAGTACCTTCCAATATTTTTGGAAGGATTACCTAAATTACAAACCAAGAAATGTGCTAAGCATACTGCCTACAACATCGTGAATGCTCAAAAGCTTTTAGTGAATACTATCCTCTTTCACTGGAATATGGATTCATTGTGGGTTTGATGTGGCTAACATACTACAAGTACAATAGAACTATGTGCTGGGTACCAGTGGATGGGGTGATCCAGAAAGACTTATAAAGAAGGCTGAACACGTTTAAGGAGGTGTTCAGAAGAAATTAATGTCAGCGAGAAGGGAATACCTTCCATGCACAGGGACAGATGTGAAACTACATCATAACATTTCTTAAAGTACTAGGTGCTGTCATGTGATAGTGCAGTAACATTGCACATGTTAATTGAGGCCTGGTAAGGATAATAAGTTTGCTCTAAGTCATACAACTAGCTAGCATCTGGTAGCCACAGTAAGGGTCCCTGGTCTCCCTATACAGCTAGTGGAGATTTTTTAGGTACAAGGCAACAACTTTCAAATGCTGTTCAGAGAAGGAATGAGCTAATGTATAGGATATCCATGTCCTAAAAGACTAGACCTCGTACGTCTAGTTTATGTTTTCCATTCCCATTTCAGAATATTTCTATATCTTTAATGGGGAGCTTTTCAGCCTTTCTGTTGGTTATGATATATATCCTAATATATCTCATCTTTAGCATCTTATCAAGGACCAATCAATGAGAAGTAGGTAGGGTAATGTGAGTATAGGCAGCAGAGAGATGAAACAGTCCAGCATCTCCTGCCTAGAGCCCCTGTTTTATCTTCATTGTCTCTAAGGCACATAGCAAAACATAGACTTAGAGTTGAGAGCTGTTTGCTATCTGCAGACAAAGCTTTTGAAAAAGAAAGCTTCCAGTACTGAAAAAGAAAACAATTACCATTTGAAGAGCACTTCACCATTTTCAATGTACTTTCGTATATGTTACTATTTAATTTTAAAAATGTCCTAGAGGGGGACTAGGACAACTACCTCATACCCTTCTAATAGATGATGATAATACTTAACATTTACTTCAAAACATTTGTATAATGTCTTAATTAATATTTACACTAATCTGTGACATATATTTTATGCACATTCTGCTTATCACACACCCTGGAGCCTAGAGAAGTTAAGTGACTTATCTGAAATTACCCAGACTTGGTAACTTGGCTCTGCCAAGATTTGAACTTTATTCTAGTTTCAGTGCCAACCACATTGTCATCAGTGATTGGTACTTCATCCTTACAAAGGTTAACTAAATTCCATTGTCATTTCCTGTACAGTGTGCTATGAGCTCTAGGTCCAGCATGCCTGGACTCAAATTACTCCTCCCAACCAAACTGTCTCCTATCATTATAGTGAAGTTGATATTACCTATCCCAAAGGTTTGCTATAAGATTAAATATAATAACATATGTAAAGGAATTGGAAGTAATGCCTAGACACAAAGAACTCAATAAGTCTTAGTGATCAAATATTGTTATTTCCATATACCATGAACCCAGGAACTGAACATACAAGTAAACTAGATTCCACATGTCATGGGGGAGTTTTTGCAAGGCCCCTTGAAAATTAAGTTTTAGCATGAGCATGCAGTTTCTTTAAATCTTTCTCCAGCAGTTTTCCCCCCAACTAAGCTCTTTTGGGAGTGTAGTGTAGGTTCATCCAATATATCTTCTGCATGCTATTCAGCTCAGACAGACAACTCCATAAGGGACTGCAACATCCACATGGTTCAGCACTTTGATCTCATGTTCTTAGGTAGGCTTGGGTCACAGTTCCCCATCAGTTCCCTAGAGTGGGAAACTTTTATTGTTAGAGTGGGATCATATCTTACACAGTGGTTAGGTCTAAGCTCAGTAGCTAGTCCAAAAAAATGTGATCACACCACCACCCTGGAAAATTCTCTAGAAATGTGCCACCATGGGGACTCATGTATTGCCTCTTAATAAATCTAACAGTTTTTTTTCTCCAAGCTTGTCACAGATTGCTGGGTCTTTATTTGAGCATCAGCCAAAGTAATAACTTAATACTCTAGCCACTTGGTTAAGAGTAGAAAACATACATTTAAAATCAGAATCACTTCTTTCCAATAAAATACTTACACATGGAGAGGCACCCAATACCCAAGACCAACAATCACAACAGCCAACAGTGAAGTCAATGCTGTGTGCATTTGATATACATTGAGTAAGTATTTGTGGAGTGAACTTTGTAATCATCCAATCACACTGTTGTTTTATTGTGTACAAGCTCTCATCTGGGTGCTATGTTACAAAGGTGTATAATCCACAGTTTCTCCCCAGTCACAGTGTCATGAACAAGCCAGACATTTAGACAAATAGGCTAACATATCACAAGTACAGCTGACCCTTCAACAACATGAGTTTGAATGGTGTAGGTCCACTTATGTGCAGATGATTTTCAGTAAATACAGTCTAGTACTGTAAATGTGTTTTATGATTTTCTTAACATTTCCTTTTCTCTAGCTTCCTTTGTTGTAAGAATACAGTATATAATAGGTATAACATACAAAATATGTGTAATTGACTGTTGATGTTTTTGGTAAGGCTTCTGGTCAACAGTAGGCTGTTAATCATTACAAGTAGTTAAGTCAAACGTTACATGTGGATTTTTTTTTACTGCATGGGTTGTCTGCACACCTAGCCCCCACATTTTTTAAGGGTCAGTTGTATAACAATAGAAGTTTGTTCTGGATACTTCTGGGCAGGGTGATCAGGAAAGACATAAAAAAGGTTATACTTGATCTGAGTCTTTAAGGAGGTGTTCGGGAGGAAGTTGAGACTGCCAATGAGAAGGGAATACCTACTATGCACTCAGAGGCATGTGAAGAGAGAGAGATAGGTATTCAGTAGTATAGTAGTTTTGATGTGGTTAGAGGATAGGGAACAGGAAGATCTGGCAAAAGATGATTGCCATACAAGAGTTGCAACCTTATTATGTAAGCTGTGGATACTCTTGGGAGAATTGAAAGAAGAAGCATGTGAACAAATTTGTACATTCAGAAATATGTTGGCTCTTGTATGGAAGGGAGAAACATAGGAGTGAGGGATACCAATAACTGGAAAGCTAGAGTCATAGTCTAGACTATACTGCCCAATGTGGTGGCCACTGGCCATATATGGCTATGGAATATAAACTTAAATTCATTAGAAATTGACTTCCTTGGTAGAATTAGCTACATTACAAGGGCTCAGTAACCACATGTGTTAAACATTGTAGACATAGAACATGCCCCTCATCACAGAAAGTTCTATTGGACAGCACTGATCTAGACATTTACACATCACCAAAATAACAATGCTATTTAATCTTAAAGGAGCTGGGTAATATAATTAGGTACATGTGTCAAGCAACTGAGATGTCAGAAGGTATTTGAGGATTGTGTCACCACAGGTAAAGTGGATTTGTGTCCTCAAAAGGGGAAGTGGCACAGAATCACTGTTTCACTTGGCATTATGAATATGAAAGGGCTGGCATTAGAAAAGTATAGAAATCATATTAGTTCAAAAATAAAGTCTACATTCCATCTATAGCCTGATCTATATTTGACACTTTCCAAAGTGCAATGCTTCCAGGAAGATGTGACATATAAACATGCAAGTTGTTAGATGTAGTAACAACACCCAAATGCATAGAGCCCCGAACTGTGAAGATAGTTCATGCTAGCGCTCATGAAAGAGGCCCCCTCACTGGGGCAAGTCCAACTGCCTGCCACTCTTCCAATAAATTATGTATAATAGCTTGTGGGAAATCAGGATAGTTTTGTCAGGGCCATCTAAAAACACTTTGTTTCCAAGAAATGCTTAGCTGGGCTTTAGTGAGTTCACTGAAGTGTGAGTGAGGAGGGCAATTAGGTCTTCTGTAAAAATAAAAACTTCAAACAAGGTGATATGAAATGAGTTAGGCTGTTATCGCCTCATTGAGAAGACATGAGGGGTTATGAAATTCCTCAGGTGAGTTTCAATAAGCTACAACTGAGTTGGAACATTCTCCAGCCTGAATCTCTTGCCTCTGTGAAGACAGCCCATCTCATGGCAAACAGGTCTCCTAGCTCCAGACAAAGGCATGCTATAATTTCTCCCAATGACAACTTAGACTCAACTTAGGGAAATTTTCCTGCTTTCTAACATAAATGTCCCAGTGACAATGTAAATTTATTTGCTTGAACTTTTCTTATGGGGGTGGGGAGTGATCTGATTCTCACTGAATCAAATTTTTCACTTCTAATATCTGTCCAATTCTTATCATTTGGAAAAAAGAACTTAAATATTGACCATGTAACATAAACTATACTAATCTAAAGCCATCACTCCTGCTGACCCAGGGTTTCTCAACCTTAGCACTGCTGACATTTGGGCCTGGAAATTCTTTGTTGTGGAAGACTATTCTCTGCATTGTAAGATGTTTAGCAGTATCTCTGATCTCTACCCACTACAGGCCAGTAGCATCCTCTCCCCACCACAACAAATTGTGACAATCAAAATATCTCTAGACATTGCCAAATGTCCCTTGGGGAGCAACATTGTCCCTTGTTAAGAATGACATATCCAACCTAACATCAGCAATAAATATAAGCAGGCTGCTACAGGGAATATATAAAATATAATATCAGTATAAAATATAAATGTATATATGTCTGTATTTTAATTTAAGATGCTACATTCATTGTGGTCTTCTGCATTCTATAATTATAATCAAAACTCCTGTCTCTGTTCTTTTTTAAAAATTGAAAATGTAGATAAGAAATGGAGTCCCTCTAACCCTACCCCAAGATCAGTGTGGTGTATGTAAGGCCCAGCACCTGCTAGAAGGTGATCTGAGTTCCTCTCCAATTCTGAGGACAAACAGCTGCTACAGTGCATGCTTGATGGGTAACAAGTCGACAGCTACCTTCCTGTATCTCTCCTCTTTAGTACCCACAATATTCTTATAAATCTAGATACTTTCCACCATAAGTGGTTTCTCTGGGACCCCACATGTTTGATTTCTTGTGATTTAAAAGGAAGTGAGTCAGCTTACAGAACATGGAATTCTTATAATACTGGAGACAGAAAATCTGGAATCTATTTTCAGTTCTACTAAATAACTTTGTGACATTGGCCAAGTCATTTTCTCACTTGGACTTGATAATAAGTTTCAGGCAAGATGTGTTTGGTTCTAAGTGACAGAAATCAACTCAAGCTGGCTTAAAGAACAAAACAACAAAAAATTAAGGTAGAGTAGAGAATAAATTAGTTCGTATATTGAAAACATTAGTGGTAATGTTGCTTCAGGCCTGGCTGATTCCAGGTACTCTGTTGATGCCATTAGGAATGTCTCTCCCTTCTTAGCACATCTCTGCTTGCTGCCCTGTTGACTTCATTCTCAGGCAGTGTCTCCCCTTGAGTGGTAAGATGGCTGCGTTGTTCCAGCCTCAGCATCTCCCTGAGCCTCCCTACCTATGGCACAGTCATGCACACACACAGTAGTTGTTTCTGAACAAATTGGAAACAATAAGCTCCAAGTGTCATTAGCTCCCTCTAGGCCCTTGTATCTACCATGTGTCAAACACAATTCTAGGGACCTTATATATATTCTCTCCAGTCTTCACAACAACGTATGGAGTCCCTGTTATTATCATCAGGCCCAGAGAAGTGAAGTAAGCTGCTCAAGCTCACACAGAAAGTAGCAGAGCTCAGTCAGCCTGGCTCCAAAGTCTGTGCCTCTCTCTTCCTCACGTGGGCTTTGGAGGACAGAAACAATGAGGCAGGCCAAGAAGTTAGGAATGGGTTGCATAGTGCATAGAAATACTTCATGCATGAAGGCAGAAACAAACGTTTGCAAAAGATCACATCCAGTGGAGTCCAAGGTTTCATTTGCGTCATGGTGAAAATTGAGAATGGAATAAATTGGCAACTCCAGGCTTCGGAATAATCCATTGTAGCTGTGGCAATTCACACACCTGAGTGGCCATCTTGGTAATGACTCTCAGGTGTATCTCTAGACAGTGTTGTAATAATTATGGAAGGGGCATAAATAAAATCCCTGAACTGATGCTTAGCACATAATACAGGCTGAATAGATGTGTGGTGGCTTCAGCCATGTCCCTTCAGCTGGAGCCAGAGAATTCAGCTAAAGTTTCAGGGTACCTTGTTTGTGCCTTTTGTGGCAGTCACTATGGCTACCATGCCCCAGTGTGTCACTGAAGCCCATCATACCTTGAAGAATGTCCCACTACACAGCCCTCTGCAAACCACATTTGCAGAACTAGGCAGAACTCCAAAAACTGATATATTTTCCTGAAAAATGTTCTCATGGAACTCAAAAGCAAGTAGGCCCACATTTCTAAAAAATTCATTGATTACAAGCAATAGGAAGGCAGTATCTCAGATACTGAAATTATTTCTCTTTACACAAATAGGTACCTCACTCTTTATTCCCATCAAAAATACGGGTTTCACAAACCTCAAGCATTTGGGGAGGAAAATGGTTAGTCAAATATCTGAATAAGCAGAAAGTACTAGGAAATGTCATTAGGACAATTGTTTGAATTCTCTAACCAACTGTTTAGTCTACGTTAATACAGTTATTTTGCAATACTCAACTTTAACTCAAAAGCTATTATTTATTAAATTCTTGAACTTACAGAGCCACAGAGGATTTCCAGTTTCTGGTTCACAAATTGCTTCCTGTCTTCACAAATCATTATTTATTCGATGTGAGTGGTCACTGTGGTAATTTCCAGGAGGAGCCTTGATTCTGCCCATGGTTAATTACCTCCCCTAGGATAACCTCAATGGTACATTCCAGAAGGGGACTGATGAGTTTGGGATTCACATCTCATTCATTTGTTAATAATTATTCTTGTCTGATGCAGAAATACTAGAATGAACCATTCAAGGCTTGAGTTTTGGAGTCAGATTGCCTGGATTCAAATCCAGCTATTTCTGCTGTTTGCTACCAGAGCATTGATAGGAAAGATAGCCTATTTCTTTATCTGTAAATGGGGGTGATAATAGTGCTTGGTTCATAGAAAAGTTGTGAGTTTTGAAAAGAAAAATACATGCATAATATTTGCTCATTTCTTAGCACAAAGCGAGATCTTACTTTTAAATGGTAATACCGCCAATGAAATTATTATTTTGGGTTTGCTTATTCCTGGTACTCGGTTTTTGTTTGTTTAGTTTTTGGTTTTTTTTTTGGTTTTGGTTTTTTGGTTTCTTGTTTGTTTTTTTACTGTCTTCTGATCATTCTGTCTGTTCCACCAAATATTGACACCTTGTCACTACATAGATCGATTATGCATTGTCTATACAGAATATTTTAATATCTTCTTGCCATTAATCTTTTGAATGAAAAAGAAACCAGTTGTTTTAAGTGAATTTTGGGAATTGATCTGCAACATGGTCCCTATCATAAATTAGTGGATGTATTAACAACATTTGGGCAGACCAGCAATTTCACAGATAATATTTACTGCTTTGGGGATGGAGGGGAGATTGTAGCCCTTTCTTGGAGAACTAAAGTTGAATCCAAATCAGATTAAGGAGGGAAAATGGTGGTGTAATTGAGATGATGGGAATTGGAGTAATGTTCCTTCAAACACAGATGGTGTAGGATGAAGTTTTCAGGTATGGCTGAAGCTGTTGGTGAATGAAGGCCTGGATCATGGGTGGCAAATAAGCTCTTGGCACCTTCTGCCTTTCCTCTATTCCTGGTCCAGGATTGTTCTAATTGATCGTGCCACTGTTTCCCACTGAATCCAGGGCACCCCCAAATCCTTCTCAATACAGCAATCCAAAACTACCAATCTATCCTAGTTATCAAGGGAACTTCTTTGTCCAGCTGTAGATCTTTTAATCAGAAATATTTTACGAGTTGAAACTATCTCAAAATCTTACTCATTTGGAAAAAGATAAATTAGTAAAATCTAAATTAGTCTCCATTTTCAAGGTTGTGGGGGAACCCAATCACACAGATAATTAGTTAGACTTTGATTTACATGGGGATCTTGGAAAAGACACACACATACACACCCACACATACACAAGACCATATGAGTTTAATGAATGACATATTGCTGCCTTTGCATGTTTCCTCTTGCTGTTTTAACAGATTAATTAAACCAAGTTTCCCTCTATTTTCTGGGGACTCTCTACACATTCAAAATGAAACTTCAGAAATAGTTTGGGGGTCAGGGCATCTGTGTAATGCATAAAGTAGGAATTAGATAAGTACATACCCCCGGTTACACGCCCATCCCACACTAGGTATTTTAGTAAGAAATCATGGTCTATAAAGTGAGCCTGTATAAGTTCCAACTTTTTCCCCTGTACTTTGGAACCTGTTTGTGTCTGTACAGATGGTCTCTGTCAGTTGGAATAGTCGGGGGAAAAATGTAGCATAAGTGAACAAAATTAGCAAATGACATAGCAAACAGAGAACAGCACACAATTTGATTGGGGACAGATCTAGGGACTGAGAAATTTCCCAAGTAATGGTAGGTACCATCAAGCAGCTTAAGGAGTTACCAAAGCACAGATTTAAAGAAGGCAGGAAAATAACAGGAATCAGACAGTTCCATGATGTGTATTTCAATACATTGACGTAACCCCAGTGCTTTCATTGTGGTATGACTGCTCTTCCATTGTCTGTATTTGTATAAATTAAAAAGCAGTTCTGTCTGTACTATATGATATGAATTCATGCTGAACAAAATTTCAAAAAGTTCATGTAAAGAGTGATTTCACAGCAACTATCATATCAGGCTCCTGGAAAATTGCACTTGAACTTCAGTTCCACCTCAGTCACTCAAAGGAATTTAAAAATTGGCTTCCAGCCATTCTTGTTCTTCAACATGCATTTCCAGATATGCCTCAATAATACAAACATTAAAGCCTATTGATTGTGAGTTAGAATCTGTTCTTACCAGAGCCTCACTGCTAAGTGGACATCAACACTGACTTCACTGTGCCCTGGTCAGGACACCTCCAAATTCAGGACGTTGAAGAAAGCACAGGGTAACACTGCTGTGAAGGAACCACTTTGAACTTCATAACAAAATTACAAGAAAAGCTTTGAACTCTGCCAGATGATAGATGCTATAAATAACCATTTATTCAAAGAAATGTTTCTTACTTGAAATCTTGAGAGTGCCTTGGGACTAGGAGATGGGAAACAGGAAACATGATTTGTAAATCAACCCTCCCTGCTCCTTATAGGTCATTGTCGTCTTCTTCTTCGTCTTCTCCTTTTCCTTTTCCTCTTCCTCCATCATTGTTGTCATCGTTGTCATCGTTGTCATCATCATGCTGTTAGGGCAAACGCAATACAGAGTGGTTAGAGGGTAGATTTTGGAACACACAAACCTGAGTTTTACTCCTGGTCCCTGTCACCAGCTAACTATGAGTTTTACTGCTCTGTGCCTCAGTTTCCCCACTTACAAAATGGAGATTATAATAATTCTAACCTCATAGGATTATTTTGGGAAATAGATGTTATATATAAAGTGGCT
The DNA here is from genome assembly GCF_028018385.1 of Neofelis nebulosa. Classification (NCBI taxonomy): domain Eukaryota; kingdom Metazoa; phylum Chordata; class Mammalia; order Carnivora; family Felidae; genus Neofelis; species Neofelis nebulosa. The sequence continues at coordinate 58,810,857 of NC_080782.1, forward strand.
GACACAGTGAGTGGCAGACAGTCATTGCACAGAAACATTGGCAGTTAAAATCCTAACGATGGTAGTTAGTAGAGGGATAACTATGGGAGAAGTATTGATTAATGTTAGCCCCAACTCTGATGGAACTCTGAGGTGTTCAGGCTCGCTTTGTGAGAGCCTCTGGTAGGAACATGCCTTACATGGCTTCCAAACTGTTATACATAAATTGATTTTTTCAAATCAAACTCCACTTACCCATTGTTCTATTTCAAGGATGATGATTTGTTAACTGTGTTACTGGACAGGAGCCCCTAACATGTGAGCTGTAAGAGTCTCTTATTCCCTGTCTCTTTCTGCAACTCCCACCCTCAAAAAGGGCAATAAGCTAGTGGCTTGGGGGCTCAGTGCTACTGTTTGTCATGTTTCCTCTTACCAGAGGTCCATTTCCTCTTGTTTCAAAGATTGTTCAGGCATCAACTGTCCTGGGAATTCTTGTTGAACTTTCCACCCTGACCTCTCCCTGGCAGGGCTAGACCAAGTGTCCCTTTCCTTCACCTCGACAACACCATGTCATTACATGCCTCCTCCTCTTATCACATGGTACTTACTGTCTGCCTCCCCCACTAGACTGTGACCTCTATGAGGGTAAGAATGATGTCTTATTTTTTTATGTTTATTTATTTATTTTGAGCGAGAGAGAGAATGTGTTTGCACAAGCAGGGGAGGGGCAGAGAGAGAGAGGGAAAGAGAGAATCCCAAATAGGTTCCTCACTGTCAGCACAAAGCCCTAGGCAGGGCTCAATCTCATGAATCATGAGATCATGACATGAGGCAAAATCAAGAGTTGGACAGTTAACTGAGCTACCTAGGTGGCCCTGTCTTTTTTTTTATGTTCTCAATATTGAGTGGATTATACATAAGACTCACTTTTAAATTTTACTGAACCAAACTGATCTAACAATAACATTTAATGTCCTGAGGAATAGATCGAGAAATACAATTGTAAAGGTGGCCACAAAAAAATGGCATCCATTTGAGGTGCTGAAAACATATTCACATATGTAGTGCATCTAAAACCAGGAAAACACATTTCTTCTGACTCAGATACTTCTTGCCTGAGTTGAAACTCTAACCTGATTTCTTAGGTTTGCTTTGTCAACACCCTACCATTCTTTCCACACCTCCAGCTCTAGGGCATATCCCGTGGGCTGCTAGTCTTGGCTCATTTTTTTGAACTTTCCAAATGAGCAAACCAGCATGCAAGCGATTCCAAGGACCCCAACATGTAAGGGTGAATCAGGTGAAAGTACACACAGTAATTATCTTCACTCAGCAATTTGGCTGCCAGGAGCTCCCTGCCATGTGAAAGAGAGGTTGCAGCAGGCTTCTGTGTGGTAGGAGAACTTTTTGACCCTCTCGCAGCTCCAAGTTACTGCCCACCACCTGCGGGCTGGCTACTCTTCCTCCTGCCTGGAGTAGCCTAGCTTTGTAGGAATTCCCCCATGGTATGCAAAACAAAACAAGAACAAAATGGTGGTGGACAGAGTGGGGGCATTGGCAAATTCTTTAGGATGCAAATGTGTGGCCCTTTCTACCTCTACCCTAAACCAGTTTGGTTGCTCATTCATTCCGCAAGTGCTGTTCGTTAGGAAATTATTGAGGGTACAGGGGTGAGTAATGTAGGCAGATGTCCACCTTCACATAGTATTAAGGGGTATGAAGAAACTTAAACAAGCTAATAGGATACAGCACATAGGTGAGCGGCTTGCAAGAAGGCAAACAGGAAAAGTTTCTAGGGAAGGAGCAGGCTTGTAAAAATCAGTGAGATGGCAGGTGGCGAGAATATTCCACACGGAGGAACAGGAAATGTAAAGACTCAGAAGACAGAATGATATGGCATGTTCAAGCAACAGAAGTAAAGATGGCTACATTGGCTGGAGAATAAGGGGGCAAGTAGAGGCCGCTATTGGAAGTAAGGTAGAAGAAGCAGCTTGTACCAGAGGAGACAAAACACGTAGGTCATCACAAGGAGTCTTGGTTTCTTTCTACATGTAGTGGGAAGCCGTTGAAGGGTGCCAAGCAGGAAAGTGATGAGACCTGATTTCTGTCTTGAAAATATTACTCTGGGCGTGCTGGGTGGCTCAGTAAGATGAGCATCTGACTTCAGCTCAGTTCATGATCTCACGGTTTATGAGTTTGAGCCCTTTGTCAGGCTCTCTGCTGTCAACACAGAGCCTACTTCAGATCCAGTGTGCCCCGCCCCCACTCATGCTCACGTGTGCTCTCTCTCAAAAATAAACATTATATATATATACATACACACACACACACACACACACACACACACACACACACACATATTCTGGCTGCTGTAGAGAAGGGATGCAGACAGTAGGGGGTGTCTGGATGTATGGCAAGAGAGGAAGCAGGGAGACCAGTAAAAGAGATAGTCCAGTGAGAGATTATAGGGAATTATAGTAGGGCTGTAACAGGGAAGATAGAAAGAAATGGATGTTTTCCTGAATGATTGCACTTCAGCCCTTTAGATGGATATTTCCACTCATGCTCATTTTGTGAAATATGTAGCTACCTGCAGTATGAATTTGGACATTTGGAGAAACATCAAAACACTCAAAAAAATACATTTGGAGCATTTTTTTCTTTCTTTCTTTCTTTCTTTCTTTCTTTCTTTCTTTCTCTTTTCTTTCTTTTCTTTCCTTTTTTTTTTTTTTGGATATTTATATTGTGAGATGGTTTCAATGTAACTTTCTCTGGATGCTCTCATGACACTCATTGTTGACCTTTGACCCCTCTGTCCTCTTTCCCAGGTCGTCCCATTCCACCTACATCCTCGTCTAGCCTCCTCCCATCTGCTCAGCTGCCTAGCTCCCATAATCCTCCACCAGTTAGCTGCCAGATGCCATTGCTAGACAGCAACACCTCCCATCAAATCATGGACACCAACCCTGATGAGGAGTTCTCCCCCAATTCATACCTGCTCAGAGCATGCTCAGGGCCCCAGCAAGCCTCCAGCAGTGGTAAGGAAACTGTGGTGTCTGAATGTGTGGTGTTGTCTGTGTGACATTCTCACGTCTCCGGCAGAATGACAACTCTGACTCGAGGGCTGGGGAGAAGGTGGTGTGGGCAGCATCAGGTGAAATACGCTTGTCGCTTTGTGGCATTGCTGTTCCAGGATACATTTATTGAAGGTCGCAGTTACTAAAGAGGTTTTGCTTATCTTAACAGGGCTTGGGCCTCCTTCAGTGAGAGGGATTTGCCCACTGCTGCACATGAGAGCGCTCGGGTCTCAAAGGTGAAGTGTAGAGAGACAATGGAATATTGAATTTTGTATTACTACCATTCTGGTCATAGCCGAGTGACCCTGGACACCCTCACGTGCCCAATTTGTGTGCATTTCAGATCTCTTGCTTTTTGATGGTTGGCTTCTGACTCTTTCTTGCTTGCTTGTTTAGATGATTTTGTGATTAAAATGCATTCCCTTGACATGAATACTGAATGCCTTGCCAAGTCTAAAGTGTTTGGGGGGTGACCTCTCCTATAACCCTCGGCATGTACCACTTCACTTGAATTTAACAAGCTGATCGCATGGTACCATGATAAATATTGCCTCTAAAACTTGAATTCTCCTTGTGGTTTTCACCTGCACAGAGCAGAGGCACTGGTCACAAGGTTCTGTGCCACCTCTGAGGATTTTGTGGCTACTGCTGCAGCTCCAATCTCTGGATTTTAGGTAGAATTGCCCTGGGCTCAGCAGTGGTCATGCCTTATTTTGGTGTCTTGTTGGTGAAATGTTCACAAAACATATAAACATAGGAGTGGACGACATCTAGGGTTAAGTACCCATGGCCCAAAGAGAGACGTTTTCAGAAATTAATTGTTCCTGACCCAAAAGCTTTGGAGTTATCATCTCAATATGTTAATTAACATATCCCATCAAAGGCAATAAGGAGCTTTCCATGCCAAGAGTGCACCTTGGTGAGGTTGTGTTTTGGCTTCATCCACGAGAATATGCCACCACAGGCCTCAACCTCTGGTTTAGAGAGGACCCCCCAAATATACTGAAGATGATTCATTCTGAAGATGGAATGATAGACTGCTCTCTATGATGGCCCATGCCCTTCTTCAAAGCCAGGCCTGATATATTTAGTAAACTCGTATTCTTTTTCAAAAAAATTACCTAATCAAATCTCTCATCAAATGAGCAATCCATTGTTGATATTATGAAGGCCTTTAATCTACCATAAATCTTTATTAGAACTCATCAGAGCTTCTAGTTTGAGAGAAATGTGATTATGGCACTCTTAAAATGACATTACATCATTGGGGTGATTGGTTTATCATTTGGAGAAGAGACATCAATCATAACTAGCATAACCACACAGTAAATGAATTCAACCTTTCTACTGCGGAACAATGACACTGTAATTGCTCAAAATCAGGCTTAAAATGAAATCGGAAAATGCTCTTTCTTCAAATGTGATGTTAACTTAATGGAATATATTATGAAAAATCATGTTTGAGGAAATTCTATATAATTAAAAATATGTGGAAATATATTCCCTTTTTCCTTTCATTGGAACCTGATTTTAGCTACAGAACCACTTTTTGCTGCAGAGATTATGTTGCATTTAATTGAACTATCCTCGCTTATGTTTTGCTGCTTTTTATTTCATACTATGTAATCGTGATGAATATTGTATTATGAAGGACAAGAGGCTTTTGAAATGAGGTGCACCTGCTGATAGCTTTTTAAAAACAGACAATTATTAGGGAGAAAATGAGCTTTTAAAAAGTATATCCTTTTATGCATATATAGATAGCCAGGCAAAGATGATTTCCATAAGAGAGGTCAGTTTGTATCTCAGGGCCATACAGAACGTTTTCTCAGTGATAACACTGAGTGATTTCTTTTCCTTTTTGACATTGTATCAGATTGTAAGTTGTTGATAGGGTATTTTTGTTGGCTATCTGACTAATCAAGACCTCATTTTGGTGGACACAACAGTTCTGTGTGTTCGGAGTCAAACTTATCCATTTTTCATCAGTCACATCAATTTGTTCAGCTCGCTTAAGATTGATAGTGATTTAAGCTTCAGTAACAGGGAAAATACCACAGAACATTTGAGGGTCCATTTGCATCCCAAATGAGAGCTGTATGGATATGATTTCTTCACCCGAGGGGTGAACACCCGATTGTGCAATACCCTTGTTTTCAGCAGGTACTTATATGAAAACTTGCTAAAGCTCTGGCCAACAGGCAGTCATTCAAAATTCTTGACTCTCGCTTAGCTAAGTGAGTGTAAATCCAGTACAAATATGTGTGCTCTTAGGTGTGTGTGTGTCTTGTGGAATGGATTTGGGGTCTAGGGCGATTTGGGGATTCTATCAAGATCTGAATGCTGTTGCCATGAATTTAGATTTGACATAAAGGATCAAAAATAGAGTTTGACACAGAAGGTGCAAAGTACAAAGCCGTGTCTCCGTGTTCTGAATTGAATTTGATGAAAGGGGCTGGATTTTCTGTAGGTGTCTTGACACAAACAAAATGACCAGGTGATTGGTTGTGTTACGTTTAGCTGGTTAATTACACAGAATTTTTTAAGTTGGTTTCTTGTCACTGACCTTGTGTTCTGAAGATCTGGTACCAATTTGATCTTTGTCTCTTTCTTAAGTGAAATAAAACCTCTTCCAACATATTCAGCCCATACATGACAGTAAAAAAAATTTATTTGGCCTCTTCTTGTTGCTGTTAATACTTAACATTAGTGAAGCCCATCGTTAGGAGAGTCGCTGTGCACATTTCCTGCCCAAAGAGCCTCTGTTCTAAAGAGACAAACTGGACATAAGCTACACAACTAAAATGTTTTGACAACATGAAAACATCCTCAAAGCAACAAGAAAACTTCACCTTTATGACTTGACTGTCATTATTTTCTATGATGGTAGTGTATTTTTTAGTGGACAGTACTAAAACCTCAGCACCTCCGGAGCCAAATTGTTCTAACCCTCAATCTATGCCAATCGAGCAGATATCCAGATATGGCTAGTGAGACGCTTTGAAGAGTGGTGTTTTCCTTTCCCTTCAAGTATTTTCTTCCAGATAGCTGAGCTCTGGCAAGTGGCTCATCCCGTGTTCTGATCTTCTGCCAGGGCGGGTTAGCTCCAGAGTTGTTTCCTGTATACAGAAGCATAATTTCAAATCCTATGAAATAACTCATCTGGAAAAAAATCTGGATCCCAGCAGCAGCATAATGGAGGATCCTGCAGATGGAAGAATAAGACAACCTTCCAAATTAGAATAGGGTTGCAGTTTGTTATCAGCATACAAGGCAGAAAATATACATGCAGCCACATGATAATCTAAAAACATTGGCTCACCTCCCCTCTCATAAAAGGTTGAATTTTGGGTTTTTTTTTAAGTCTAAATAAAGGGTTTAAAACCTTCATTAGTAACATCAAACTATACAGAAGGAATGTAAAAAGGAAGTCTCTGCCAGGACCCTTTCATTTGGTCCTTTGTGGCAAAAGAGATGTCTCAGTTGGAGAGTCTTCATTTGTGCATTAAAGGTGCCCCGAGCCCTTTTTAAAAATAGCAATGTCTTAGTTAATTATAAACAAAAATAGTACATCAGGACCAGCCAGCTTCAGGTTTCCATGAGTGGCCCAAGAATTCAGTTGCTTACCTAACTTAATGATTACCTTACTTATTCAGCATCAGAAAGCAAGAACTCCATCACTTCCCACCTCTTGGCCAAGATCCAGTGTAGAGAACAACTCCATTCATTTATTCAGCCATCCATGCATTCACTCATTCAACCATCTATTCATTTGTTCATTTTCTTATATCTCCCCCATAATATTTGATAGCTTATAACACTTTTTTTTTACTGGAAAACTATAATTAGATGACACAATAAGGGTGAAGGAAAAATGTATGGGAGATAGGGTGGGAAACATATGTATAGGCTCATATGTAAAGTCACATTCCGTTTTTTAAGATAGGCAGAAAATTTGATTCTAAGCTTCCTAGAAACCAAAGAAAAAAGGGAAACACATTTAGGACAAGATGCATAACATCCATGAGATGAAAACAAATCAACTTCTTCAGGGAAATTCTATGAATTCTCATAGGGAGGCCAGAAATAAATTTCCCTTAAAAGAGATAATGTGTGCATCCCAGATGACTAAATTCTCAGTACCATGCCATAATACATTTGCTAAAGAATTTCCTGTCAAAATTTCTTGTAAATGTCCCCCACATAAGCCATAGAAAACACTTGCAGTTAAAAGACAATTCTACAAATGTCCAAACATTGCACAGCCCAGGGATAAAACTTGATCCATAGATAAACCTTAGTTTTACCATGTATATACCGCATTCCCGGAGACAAGAGACCTTAAATATCATTGCTCATGACTAAATTTTTCTAGGAATTAACTGACTTTGAGGTTGTAGTTAGACCTATAAAAACAGACATTCTATGTTACAAATTTGTCTGCATAGCCAGAGATATGTTAGAACTTCTATATTCTGATGAAAATGAAAGCACACCATTTGAGGATGGCCCACCCATCGTCCATGGGGCTGGATTTGGGACAAGCAAAAAGGGGGTACCCAGAATTTTTCTTAAGTTAATGAAACTTCTTCCCCTTTATTATATTTTAGGTTTGGGTGAATTTTTTTTTTTCTCTAACATACTATAAATTGTCTTGCCCTCTTAAGCAGCTATTCTCAGTGTAATTTAATTCAGTTTTGGATTTTCTGAAGAGCTCACAGCAATTACTATGCACATTGATGATTGTCTTGTGCTGATAACACTGACTCCTTTTCTGAAAGTCATTGTACAGCGTGAGGTGCTTTGCCACCTCTCCGCATGTCCTGCATTTTGACTTCATCTTCTGCCCTTTGTAGGCTCTGCTGTCTCCTCTGCTTCACTCCATCATGTGGAGACCTCCACCGCAGGGTTTCTGATCTCAGATTCATAGCAGATGCTCAATATTTATTAAATAAATTAATTAATTGTCTTCAGTAAATCCCTTCATTTTATTAATCGACTTATTTTTATCATGTATGATGGAAAAAAACAGATAATTAAAGGGAAGGAGGGCAGATCAGAATGTCTCCACGTGGGGAATATGCTTATTTTGTAAAAAATATTCAACAGACCTCTTTTGTGTTGTTTTGGACGTTTTTAGGCACTGTAGGCCTTTATAGTTCATATTTAAATGAGACGGTTTTTAAAAACCCTACTTGGGCACATTGTCGTGGCAGGGCCGGTGCAAAGAACAGGGTGGGTACTCTGGGTAGGACTCCTGACCAGAGAGGGTACACCTGTCTGGGAAAGACTTCCTTTCTCACTTGTGATCTTAGGGTCTGGAAATCAAGTCCCAACGTCATTCCCTTTATCACATTGATTTTGTTTCGTGCGTGAGCCACTTGGTTCTAAATTCTTCCCTGGCTCAACCTGGCTGTCTGAGTCAGATGTTCAGAGCTCCCTGTAACCCCTTCCTGGGACCCAGGCAGTGGTTGGCCCTGGCTGCTTCTCCTCCAGAGGAGTTCCCAGGCCCCTGGGCAGTGTGGCCAAGTCCAGGGTGGTGTCTCGAGGGTGTAGAGGTCACAGAGACAGCCACTGCTCCTGCCCTAAGTGCATAGCCACATGGGGTTCGGCCCTCAGCCTGAGAATTTTTCCTCCCCTCATGTTAGCTGTTAGGCCAAGCACTTCATATACCTTTCTTCATTTACTGTTATGTGACCCCCCCCCCACCACATCCCAAGGCAGTAAGGTTTGCCATTGTACCCATTTTATTGATGAGACAACTGAGGCACAGAGAAGTGAAGTAACTTGCCCATATCACAAAGCTGGGAAATGAAGAACCTGGATTTCAAATCCAACTTTCCTAACTTCAGAGACTTTTTTCCTCATCCCTCTCTTAAATGTTAAAATATTTGTGTAGCTTAAATAGATATACAGAATGCAGTGAAAACAATATATTAAGGGGGATGGGCTACAGTTTTTTAAAGTCTGAAAAAATGATGACGGCATCACACAATACTCTTCCACTTCTCTGAGAAGCACACGTATCCCCACACTTTTCCCCTAGACTTCGGTTTAATAAATTTCAGAGGGGGTTAGAAACTGTGACTTTATGGCTCCCTTCAAGTGTTCTTCTGGTCTGATAAGTTTGGGAATCACAGACGTAATGAGGCAGCTCTGAAGTGGAAATTGGAGAACTCGGTTGTTCTCTGCTCTGTACCTGATTCACAGCTTGATCTTTGGCAAATCATTCAGTTACCCTGTGCTTCTGCTTCCCTACCTGTCAAGGTTGTCCTTGGGACCAAAAGGTCTCTAACCTTCCATTCTTGCTCTAACATTCTTTTTGTAAGTCCCTTGTGCCCAGCTTGACCAGGCCGTCCCAGTTATAGGGCCCCCATACCCTCCTCCTGGGTAGTCTGGATTTCGCTCCACCCTCTAGGCCACTGACCTACAGTCAGCAAAGCAGCTCCTTGCCGTTTTCTGGCAGAAAATGAGAAATGTGACCTGGGGGCCTGTAACACTTAGCTGAAAATGTTAAAAGCCAACCCGGCAGCAAGTGAAAAAAGCATACTGCCTCCAGCACTGACCTGGGCTCCTAGAGATTCACCCTGGCCTCTGAAACAATGTCTCTTACCCTGAGAATTGGGAAATGATGGTTCTCAAGACTCCCTCCTGATGCTGGTAACTAGCCCAGGAGTACAGCAAAAAGAGACCAGACCTTTTCTGATGTGCCTTCTTGCAACACAGATACACTTTTTGATTGAAGGTCCATCAATTTCCAGCCCAGCTAGGGTTGGAACCGCTTTTCTGTACCATGGTGCAAATGAGCACACAGGTAAGATGGACAGGTAATTCCTTTGGAGATGCGCAGCATAGAAGTGACATATGGCACAGAACTGCTCCTCCTCAGCAAATAATCTTGCTATTGACAAAATTCCCAAGGTCGATAAGTGTTGTGTACATTCTACCTCTCCATCTCTGTCCCTGTTCCTTGGTACATACACAAAGAGGTCCTAGGCAAGCCCAGAAAATAGTAGCTATATGCCACATCTTAACAGTTTCTTGCCCTAACAGCTTTTATCCAGAACTTCAGCTTCTCCCAAAGTCCCTTAAAAACTGCATTTAATCTTAAGTAGCTTCTTGCATACTTTTCAATAGCCATTTTAAAGTGTGGCCCCATTCCCTTATTAGAGATATCTCAGTTCTCTCTTGAATGAAAAGATGGATTACATTTACCAATGGGAAGTTTCAATAGAAGTTAGAGTCCTAGCCCCAGGTAAATCTCTTGACGTCTCCCAAAATAATAGAGTAACCATATTCTTAAGAGTTGGACTCTGAGGTCTGTCCTACTTGGATTCACATTATAGCTCAGCCACTTTCTAACACAATAATGTTGAACAACATAATCTAGGTCTCCTTTTTTTTTTTTATTCAACGTTTTTTTTGTTTTGTTTTGTTTTGGGTTTTTTTTGTTTTTTTTTTTAATTTATTTTTGGGACAGAGAGAGACAAAGCATGAACGGGGGAGGGGCAGAGAGAGAGGGAGACACAGAATCGGAAACAGGCTCCAGGCTCCGAGCCATCAGCCCAGAGCCTGACGCGGGGCTCGAACTCACGGACCGCGAGATCGTGACCTGGCTGAAGTCGGATGCTTAACCGACTGCGCCACCCAGGCACCCCTCCTTTTTTTTTTTTAACCTGTAAAACAGTAGTAAAAGTAATAAAGCTTCTACAGTTGTAATGAATATTAAATGGCATTTTTTTTTCATTAAATATTTTGAAAGGAGAATTAGACAGTTGGAGCAGAGGTCAGGTTTGATACTATTTTTTAGTTTAGCTAACACTTTTTGTAGTAATATATATATAACCGGAAATCTTCCATTTCTACCATTTTTTAAATATTTATTTTGGGGAGGGCATAAGTGGGGGAGGGACAGATAGAGGGGGACAGAGGATCTGAAGCAGGCTCTGTGCTGACAGCAGTGAGCCCAATGTGGGGCTCACTCACAAACTGCAAGATCATGACCTGAGCCAAAGTTGGACGCTCAACCAACTGACCAGACTCCACCCCCACCATTTTTACCATTCTTAAGCATACAGTTCTATGGCATTAAATGCATTCACAGTGTTGTAATCACCCCACCACCCATCTCCAAGCATCTTAATCTTCCCTAACAGAAACTTTGGACTCATAAAACACTCTCTACTTCCCCTCCCCACCCCACCCCCTGCAACCACCATATTATTTTGTCTCTATAAGTTGGACTACTCTAGGTACCTCCTAGAAGTGGAATCACACAGTATGTGTCCTTTTGTAACCAGCTTATTTCACTCAGGACAGTGTTTTCAAGGTTCATCCATATTGTAGCATGTGTTAGAGCTTCCTACCTTGTTAAGACTGAACAATATTCTTTTGTATCTCTATGCCACATTTTGTTTATTCATGCATAGGTCAATGGACACTTGGGTTGTTTCCACCTTTTGGTTATTGTGAATAATGCTGCTATGAACATGGGTGTGCAAACATCCGTTCCAATACCTGCTTTGACTTCTTTTAGGTATATCAGCCAGGAGTGAAATCACTGAAACATACAGTAACTCTGTGTTTAATTTTGTGAGGACTTGCCATACTGTTTTCCATAGTGGCTATACCATTTTACATTTTCTCCAGAAATGCACATGGATTCCAGTTTTTCTCTGTCCTTACTGATGATTATTTTGTTTCCTTTTTTTTTTTTTTATTATAGTAGCCATTCTAATGAATGTGAGGTGATAGATCATTGTGGGTTTTTTTGCATTTTTCTAATTATTAGTGATCTTGAGCACCTTTTCAGGTACTTATTGGCCATTTGTGTGTTGTCTTTGGAGAAATATGTGCTTCAGTCCTTTGCCTAGCTTTTAATAAGATGTTTGTTGCTGTTGAATTGTAGTTCTTTATGTACTGTAGATATCAGTCACTTATTAGAAGTATGATTTGCAAACATTTTCTCCCATTCTGCAGGTTGCCTTTTCACTCTCTTGAGTGTCCTTGGATAGGCAAAGGTTTTTCATTTTGATGTCCACTTTCCCTACTTTTCTCTTTTGTTGCCTGTGCTTTTAGTGTCCTATAACAAACATTTTAAGGGCTTGTTCTATGGCAACCATTTTACTAATGTTTTTTATATGTAAATGATAGCTCATTTAATCCTCACCACTGAGAAAGAGAAAAGTAGCCCTTGGTGCTAGGAACCAGCCTGATGCCAACATCTAGGCAGAGGTGCTGTCTGGAGCTAGCCTAGCATCCCCAGCTGGGTCATGGTGTTCTCTCCTTTAGTAGAAACAATCTTGGAGAACACCAAAACGCAACAAGGCCACTGTGTGGCTAGGATGAAATAAAAATAACACCACTTTATAATATTGCTTAAACACAGACAGAAACAAGGCTTGTTATCCCAAACACAAATATTCAAAACATTTCCCTCTCCAGGCTCAAAGGAGTGTTCTTTCTTTATCAGTTATAGCATCAGCCTCTTCTTGTCAACCCTTCCTATAGATACAATACATTGAAATGTCTGATCACAGAATCACCCCCTCTCCGACAGCACCAAATGCAGAGTGAACCTGTTTCCTTGAGCCTTCTCTAAGATCACATAACACAGCCCCCTACAGTCCTCTTCTACTGAAGCACTCCATGGTTCCCCATTCCTCCTTGCAGTGAGTTAGTAAACTCAACTTTATTTGACCACAACATGCTTTGTGGTGTTTTGTCTGGAGAAATTGACACCACTACTCTGTGTTTTGCTATTATCCCTGTTGTACAGAAGGGAAAACTATGGCACAGATTGGTTAAGTAACTTGCCTAAGGATACATAGTAATTAAGTAGTACAACAGGAACTTGACCCACAGGAATCAGTCTCTGGAGTGCTAAGTGTACAGAAATTAAAGTAAATCTTTTTTTTAATGTTTATTTGTTTATTTTGAGAGACAGAGAGAGAGAGAGAGAACAGGGGAGGGGGGAGGGGCAGAGAGAAAGGGAGAGAGAGAATCCCAACTAGGCTCCCAGCTCTCAGTGCAGAACCTGATGTGGGACTCAAACTCACAAACCATGAGATCATAACCCGAGCTGAAATCAAGAGTTGAACACTTAATGGACTAAGCCACCCAGGCACTCCTAAAGTAAATTTTAAAAAGACAACTCCAGAAAAAAAATAATCAAAAAATTTAAAAATATTCATGATTTACTACATGTTTTAGCTCTGAATAGCATTTACATGGCCATAATAGTGTCAACATTTAATAACAGTCTAAGCATTATCTAAGAAAGATGGGGAGATGGAAAAGATACATCTGTACTGGGAAGGTAGAGAAAAAAGCCAAGATCAGCCTCTCCTATGTAAAAAAAAAAAAAAATGGTAAATATAGTTGCCTCTGGGAAGGAAAAAATTGGTGGTGATGGAAAATGATTGCTATTTTTGAACCAAATGTTGTATAACTATTTGATCATTTAAACTGAGTTCATTTTCTAAATTTTGATCAAAAGAAAAAAAGTCAAAAGAAAATACAAAAGATGGGGGCATGCAGAACACTTAATACAATGTCAGAACCTCCAAATGGTAGCTATTTAATATTCTCAGGCATATTGTCATTCAGCAAATATGTATTGATCAAGGGCTGTGTGTCTGAGACAGTGCTAGGTGTTGAATGGTTAGGCACTGGAGCATTTTTATCATATCTGTAGATTTGACTACACTTGTTTCTGTTGATTAGGGAGCCCCGTGCAGTTGTTAGGACTTTAGCTCTTTATCCCAACCCTGCCCCCCGCCTTACTCAAAATCCCCAGCTTAGGATGACCCAAAACAGAGAGAGTAATGTAACCACTCTGCTTCCTCATTACTAAGCCAGCATCCATCTCAGTACAGGTCCCATCTTGTTCCCAAAGTTTTCCCAACCAACTCTGCCCGACGTGAGCCAGAGTCAGAATTGCCTCACAGTGTTACAGTCTGCCTTATTCAATTTAGCACTTCATTACATTCTGATTTGTAATATTCTCTTGGTATTTCATGCATATAAGTCACTTGTGTCAACATTAAATTGTCACCACTTAAAGACAAGGGTCATTTCTTTGGTCTCTCTATATCATTTAATATTTGGTGCAAGTCGAGATGCATTCAAGGCATTCTCATTGATCCAGTTTTAAAAGGACAGTGGTAGACAGGAGCTGTATAGAGGCAGATGCATCTTCAGTGAAGGCCTCCCTACTTGGGCCTGTTGACTGCAGGTCATTGTAATGTTTGTAGATCTAAAATCATCTCTGATTGTGGGTGTGAGCTTGATCACTGTTAGAACAGAAGAGGGTACCATATGGCGTGATGAGAAAAGATGCATGTTTATCTAACGAAGACTTATTTTTTCATTTTTTTTAGTAGCTGCTGCCCTGAGTTGATGGTGCCTTTGAGGTAGTTGCCTCTAATGCTAAGTTTTTGGTGGTATGGCCATAATCTCTAGGTACTAGTCTAGGGAATTCCTGGTTTTGGCAATCTGTATTAGTTTCCTATAGCTACTGTTAGATGGCACCTCAAACTGGGTGGTTTAAAACAATAGAAACTTACTCTCTCACAGTTCTAGAGGACAGAAGTCCAAAATCATGGTGTTGGTTGATACATGCTCCCTCTAAAGGCTCTTGGGGAAAACCCTTCCCTCTCCTGGCTACCAATAGTTGCCAGCAACACTTGGCATTCCTTGGTTGTAGCAATGTAACTCTAATTTCTGCCTCCATCTTTCCATGGTCATCTTCTTACTGTGTGTATCTCTGGGTCTCCAAATCCCCATTTTTAAGGATATCAGTGATTGGATTTAGGGCTCACTCTTACTCAGTATAATTAAGATGACTTAATTACATCTGTGAAGATCCTGTTTCCAAATAAGATCACATTCACTGATATCAAGGGTTAGGACTTCAACATATCTTTTCAGGGGCACAATTCAACACACATCAGCATCCAGTTGAATAGGAAGCAAGACAGAGCTGCTAGATGTTGTTTATGGGCATAGAGCTCAAAGCCTCCTATCTTATTTCTGCCACAATGGGAAACCATCATAGTCTCCCCCCCCCCCACCGTGTTCTAGATCCCATCTGATCTCACCTTCTTCCTGTAGTATCCCCTCTCTGGAGGATCTTTGCCGGCAGGATTTAAATATGTAGGGAATTATTTCTCTCTGTGAAAAATTTCTAGGAAGTGTTTTCTATCCTCTCTCACTCTATTCTCACTTCCCACCTACTCTGCAACCTATTATTTTTGCTTAGTTATTAACTACTTCTACTACACTCACCAGAGCCTCCTATTTGCTAAATTTAGTAAACATTTCTAATGTTTACTAAACATTAGATCTCACAGTTTGTGACTGTTCTTCCTCCTTAACTGCCCTTTCCTTTGGCATCTCTGGTTCTACATACTTCTCTTCCTCTTTCCTTTGTTTCTGACCACTTCTGTCTTCCTATGAATACCTTTTGTCTGTTTATCCCTTAAATGCCAAAGCATTTGCAAGTTAAAACCCAGGCCCTTTTTCTTTTACTTTTTACACACTCTCCCATGGGGAGATCATTCACATTCAAAATTTTAATTACTGGTTATGACTTTATGGCCCCGCTATCCCTTTTTCCAGGTTAAATCTTTTACCTATCGTATCTAACTGCCCTGGATATTTCCGCTAGGATGTCCAATAGACAATTCAAATGTCAATTCCAGTTCTGGAATGAAACTTAACAGATTTAAACCCAAACATGTTCCTCCATCTGATCCTTCTCTGGTCTCCTTTATCTCAGTGCATGCCCCATCATCCAATCATTTGCTCAAGTCAGAAACCTAGAAGGCATCTTTCCCTCAATTCTACCGAAAATAAATTGCCAAACCCTATCATTTTTGACTCAGATATTTTTCTATCCCTGCTGCTACTCCCGTAGCTCAAATTAATATTATCTTTGGCCCAGGGATAAAAATGGTCCTAATTGATCCTTCTTTCTTTTAGTCTGTCTTTCTGTTAATCCAGTTCACAATTCTATCTGCAGAATCTCTGTAAAATGCATATGTAAACAAGTCTCTCTGCTGCTTGAAACTCTTCTGTGGTATCCCCTTGTTCCCTGGTTATAGTCTATACCTCTAAGCCTATTGTAAAAGGCTCTGTCTCCCTCCCTGCCCCCATCTCTCATCATTCACCCCACTCCACGAATATGCCACAGCTGTGACTTTGAATTTTTGCAAATGGTGGTCTTCTCTCCAAGAAACCTTTCTGATCCTCCTAGTCTGGGTTAATCTCCCTTCCCATGTCTCTCTCTTATTGAACCCCCTGTGCTGTTTGACTACATTCAGTTTTAGATTAAAGCTCCTGGAAGACAAGAATCAAATCTCCCTGTGTTCTGTTTTACTTACTCTATGTGTTTAGTTAGCACAGATTCTGGCCCATAGCAGACTCTCAGTAAACAACATTGTGAAAGAACAACAAATAGTGAACGAAGTCAAAGGATGGAGGAAAGGTAGGCAGAGGACATTTTCAATTTTTAAAGAATGGTCCAAGAAAGTAGTGGGGATAGACCCTGGCTCCCAAGCTGTTTTCCTCATTCTGTAGTAGAAGAGGTAAAGAATGAAGAAGGCATTTCTGGTTGATGGCATAGTACAGCAAAGTTGGCACAGAAAACCAAAAGTCAGTAAGGAAAACAAATACAGTTAATACTCAAACTCTAGAATCTGAATAAACTAATAAGGTATGGGAAAACTATTCTGTGTGGCACTTTAGAATTCCAATACCAGCTTTTCTCTGATTCCCCTCAAGCCAATGCCAGCACTCTCTTTTGTCATCTTCTGTCAAATCTTTTGTTTTATGATTTCTGTTGCTTATTGTCCGTATTTCTTGGCTTGTAAATCCAAAGATGAGAGGATACATGCATTCTTGATATTGAAGAATTTGGACAGTTATCACTTAAATTAATGTTTTCTGCTACAGTTGTATTTTAGTGGAAAACAATAATTGTTTCTAAGACAGCATCTTGGAGTTGAACCAGTTCCATCAGTGAACATTCAACCATGGGAAGCTAACAATAAAGGCAGTGATCTGTCATTCCTGTTCCCCCATCCTGCACCTTTCCACTCCAAAGGCCAACTTTGCGTCTCCTTGCTTAAACTTTAAAAATAAATAAATAAACTCAGCTAATGGTGTAACATCTTTTTAACACCTCAGCAGAATAGTCCATGCCCCTATGCGGAAAGACCACCAATTTTTCTTTATCACATCTTCCCACCCCTCATCCTCACTTAGGATTTACAAAGATTCATTCATCTAAGTGATGATCTTACAAATTCCTGCTTTTGAATTGTGTTGATGTCCAACTGTGGACTGAGGGGTGGGGACAGGACTCATATTTCCTTCCTTCCAGCTCCCCAAATAGTTCTACAATGCATTCAATGGCATTCACACTTGACTGGAATCGCATTTCATTCTTTTCCATATGATTGGACACTGTGTTTTCTTCCCATCTGTGGTAATGGAGCACTCTTTCCAAGTTCCCAAGCTTATTTTCATCTCAATGACCTTTTCCTTCTCCTTGGGGCATCTCACCATTACCCACCCACCCCTTCCACTATGCCTGCTTAAGATACTGGTTTACACATTAATTTTTCTGCAGTAACTGCTGTCTTTGATACATTTGTATCAGAGGTTTTGTTGCTGCAATAAGGAGCATTGGTCTTTACCAGCTTATGACCCCACACCTATTTCTGTGTAGGTTCTTCTCATGTTCTTCTCACTCGGGTCAAGCAATTTGCTTTAAAAAAATGCAAAGAGATAGGATGGGACACCACTTATTTAAATATTAGGATGCTAGTATTATGATTTCTTTACCATCTCTTGGAAACTGAAAACTAGTTAGAATTTAAGAGACTGACAATTGGTTGTGAAAATAATTCACAGGGAGGGAAAAAAGTCATATTACACTGGGCAGACTTGGCCCTTTCTGCCTCTCTTTATTGATCTCAAATTGCTGAAAGGGTTCAGAAGATAAAAAGAATCTGTGAAACAAAAAAGGAAAGTCATGGTAAAAAAGAAAAGGGCCCTGGTAACAGTGGGGGCCAGAGAATCCAATCTGAATCCTAATTTTACTGAGAACTCACCATGTCACCTTCTTTTTGGACCCTTCATTTTTTCTTCTGTCATGTTAGGATAATTTATTTTTATTGAAGTGTAATTCATATGTAATATCCTATTAGTTTTAGGTGTACATCATAGTGATTTGATATTTTTATACATTACAAAACGATTCTCACGATCTGTGTAGTTACCATCTGTCACCATACAAAGTTATTAAAATGTTAGTGACTGTATTCCCTGTGCTGTACGTTATAGGCCATGACTTATAACAGGAAGTTTGTATCTCCTGATCCCCTGCATCTATTTCGTTCCCCTCCCCAAAAGTCTGTTTCCTGTATCCAACTCTGTTTCTGTTTCCTTGTGTTTTTAGATTCCACATATAAGTGAAATCATACAGTATTTGTCTTTCTCTGACTTATTTCACGTGATATTCTCTAGGTCGACCCATATTGTTACAGATGGCATGATTTCATTTTCTTTTATGGCTGAATAATATTTCATTGTCCACATCTTCTTTATCCATTCGTCTATCAGTGAACACTTAGGTTGTTTCCACACCCTTGGCTGTTGTAAATAATGTTACAATGAACATATGTCTCTTCAAATTGGTGTTTTCATTTTCTTTTGGATAAATACTCAAAAGTGGAGTTGGTGGATTATATGTTAGTTCTGTTTTTAACTTCTTAAGGAACCTCCATACTGTTTTCCACCATGGCTACACCAATTTACATTTCCACCAGCAGTGCATGAGGGTTCCTATTTCTTCACATCCTCACCAACACTTGTTATTGTCTTTTTCTAATAGCCATTCTAACAGATGTGAGGTGATATCTCCTTGTGGTTTTGATGTTGAGCATTTTTTCCTGTGCCTGTTGGCCTTTTGTAGGTCTTCTTTGGAAGAAAGATCTATTCAAGTATTCTACTTTTTAATTGGGTTGTTCATTTAGTGTTTTGTTTTGTATTCATATTAAGTCATGTTAAGTTTTTACCAGATGATTTGAAAAATCTTCTTCCACTCAATAGGTTGCTCTTTCATTTTGTTGTACTTTTTTTTTTTTTTACCATTGTACAAAAGCTTTTTGATTTGATTTAATCTCATTTGTTTATTTTAACTTTTGTTGCTCTTGCCTAGGAAGACTGGTCCAAAAAATATTGCTACAAGACAAGTCAAAGATCTTGCTGTTTTCTTCTAGCAGTTTTATGGTTTTGGGTCTTATATTCAAGTCTTTAATCCATTTTGAATTTATTTTTATATATAGTGTAAGAAAGTGGTCCAGTTTCATTTGTATGTGTGCAGCTGTCTAGTTTTCCCAGCACCATTTTTTGAAGATACTGTCTTTTCCCCATTGTATCTTTCTCTCTCCTTTGTCATAGATTAATTGACCATATATGCATGGGTTTATTTCTGGGCTGTCTATTCTGTTCTATTGAGCCACGTGTCTGGTTTTGCGCCAGTAACATACTGTTTTGATTACTAGAGCTTTATAGTATAGTTTGAAATTAAGAAGTGTGATACCTCTAGTTTTGTTCTTTCTCAAGACTGCTTGGGCTATTGAGAGTCTTCTGTAGTTCTATAAATATTTTAGGATTCTTTTTTCTAGTTCTGAGAAAAATGCCATTGGTGCTTTGATGGGGATTGCATTGAATCTGTACATTGCTTTGGGTTGTGTGGACATTTTAACAATATTCCTCCAGTTCATGAACATGATATACCTTTATAGTATTGGGAGAACTGGGGCCAGATATTTTCTTTCAAATATCACAAGTCTAAGAAAAGAACAAGAACTAATCATAATACATTTACTCCATTTCCAAAGATGTCTTGTGTCGCCCAATGTGTCAGCTCTCTTTAAAAGCTCAGAAACAATTTTTCCCACCCAAAGATAGGAGACTAAAACCGTTGCCCCTCTGGATTGATGATAATGGTCATATGATGATATTAAATAATAATCATCGCTTATGTCAGTATAACATTTTCTATTTCAAGGAACAAGCTCGTATACATTATTTCAGAGGTAATGGGCAAATGAGCTTACAAAGCTACTTGCATTGTTTTTGCTGGTATTTTTTTAAGTGTTTTTATTTAGGCAACCACATTGAAAATCAGGATATCTTATGTAAGTAGTCTTAATTTTTTTTGAAATAACAACAAATGTAGTACCTCTTCCATTATATCATAGCCACAAGTAAATTAAGCCAAGCAGAGGATGTCCCTTTTAGATGGAGCAGGTATTTTCCATTTACTCTTTTCTGTGATTTCCTTGGCCTCTGTAGGTATTTGAACTTGTAGTTTCAGTTATCTAGCTTGACTTTGATGGTGGTGATGAGACCTGTCATGTGCAGTATCTATTTAAAACCCACATTACTACTATGTGGTGAGGTACATACAAAGGGTACTAATATCCCTACTTACCAGATAAGACATTTGAGGATCAGAAAACTCCAGTACCTTGTCAGTGGACGGTGTTTCATCTCTGATGGACTCAAACTTGCCGCCACCGTGGTTTCCTTCTATTATTTTCCCCCAGGTACTCAATGTGTTATAGGGCTTTGTCTATCTTTTCACATATATTAAGTCATAGTTTGTTTTCTCATTTTGTGTTACATGAAGACATGGATATATGTGTTTCAAACCACTGATTTGTTTTAACACACTGAACTAATAAACTTCTTCCACCCTAGATTTAAACTACCCTCCAAATATGCTCTTACTTTTGTAATTGATTTCCCTTGGTTTCCCCTAAGCTACCAGTAGCTTTTTCACCTGCATTCAGTTTCTTCTATCTAACCTCTATTCTCAGTGATGAGTTTAATGTATTTACCAAGTAAGATCATAACTCCTAATGGACAAATTATTTGTTTCCTTTGCACAATTGCCCTGATTTTCTATACTTCTCTAGGTGGACTTAACAAGTACATAGGAAGAAAAGCTTACATGGGTCATGAAAAGGTTAGGTGAGTTTGGGGAGCCTGGACCAAATATCTTTATAACATAGCTGAGTTTTATGCTGGTCTGCTAAGGTCACTGCTGAGGAGCTAGAAGGAGAAGAATTCAAAATCAAGTAATTTTTTGTTGTTGTTGTTGTTGTTGTTATTTTTGATATGGGAGTATGCAATGTGGAAGATTGCCTCACCTCTGGTTCTGATGTTACCCATGGACTGTCAGCACATCTTGATTAAATATCCGCAGTATGTCCATTGTGTCACAGGTGCTGGGCATTGCTTGGGTTTAAAGGGCTCTCGTCACACCAGAGCCAGCTCCCCTGGCTTCCTTCTGGCAATCTGTCTGACACTGATGAGTTGTGAAACTCTGAGACTCTGCTGGCCCTAACTTGCCCATGTTCTCATAGCAGCATAAGATCAGTTTGAGATTCTTTTTTCAAAATAACCCAGAGGCTTCTATGGTTTGACTTTACTCTAGCCTGCTTTGGAAAAGATTCAGACTTTTACAAAGTGAGACTTCCTGTGCTGAGTAAATTCTATTTATATGTCGTTGTATTTTGTTCTAAGATTCCACAAATCCTTTAGTGAAAGGGGCTTATGATAGAAACAAATAAATATGATATATTCTTGATTATAAATGGCATTGATGGTAAACACACTATAGACTGAATTACAGTATTCCGTGGGAGAAAAAAATAAATGCTACTTTAAAAGTGAACAATAATTGTAAAGTCCTAATTTCAGGAACATTAAATGTGAAAAACTCTCTTTTCCGAGATGAAGTAAGGTGCATATATTAATATAAGCTAACTGCAGTTCCTTGTACATGTATAGAAGATATATACCCACCTCGTATTCATGCCGAGTTGCATGTTCTGAACAACCTGGATCGAATTAGGTTGATCTAAAAAACACCCCATGTTGCAATGTATCCAGGATTTGCAAGGGTCTCTATGCAGGAGTGACTTTCTTTCCTGAGGTGGAGAACCAGTAGTACAGCAGCATGCCCTGTTGTCAGGGTACTGAACCAAAGCAGAGATCACATGGAAAGAGCTTACATGGCACAGCAGGTGCCATTCAGAATCCATTGTGCAGCTACTTAGGGATGAGGGTGTTTCTCTTTTCAAAACCTATTGTTTCAGAGGGCAAGACCAGAAAAAGACTTCAAAAACTATTTCCTATGCAGGGAAAAGTGGGAGTCCATGGGCTTATTTTGCCTCCATTACAGTTCTGAAAAACCCTCTCTTTTGAGTTCCAAAGTCTATGCCTTATTCTCTTTCCCATTTGGACTATTGTTACCTTGGGCAAGTTCTTTAATTAACTTCTCTGTGTTTTAGTTTCACCATTTATAACACAGGGATAATTATACTTCAAGATAATGTGTGGAAAAAAATAGTCTCTCCTTTGCACAGTGAGAAGCAGGCATGCCAAGTTACCATTATTGTTTATTAATAGTAATGGCATACTACATGGACAGTAGAATCAAGCACCCTCCCCTAGAGAACTTAGAATCTTTGTCCAGCTTCCCTTATTAAATTTGACATTAACTCGGAGATTCCTCTGGAAGCTATACAGAGGTAGAGCGTCGTCTCTTCAATGGGCTTCTTTTTCTCTTGTTGCCTTTTTACGGTGCATCAGCACCTCCTGTAAACAGTTGGGGTTGGGCTACTCAGAATTCACGGACTATAGAAATCACAAGAGAAATTCAAAACGAGACAATAACTGAGGAGCTGCTCAAGCCAAAGAGTTTGCAGATTCCAAAGAGTTGGCATACCAAACTGTATGGTCATTACATACCTCAAGAGTAGTGTTTATACATACATTTCCATGATCCTACCCCTTCCACAATTGCTCATACCAGTTTAAGGTTGAATGATGGATGTGAGAAAAGCAATTTCAGAGAAGTTGAATACACACTTTAACTTCCTACATTGTAGTAGAAAATTCTGCCCATAAAACAACTAGGCACACTGATCAAGACTCCTGCTGTGTCCAATTAGACTTCTTTATAAAGGAACAACCTCTTTAACTTTGTGGGTTTCTGGAGGCTGTTTATCTTTCCTTTTGGCTTATCACAACTCTTAAATTACCTTAGCATATGCTTCGTTGCTACTATTTTTCTTCCTTTCCTTTGCCACAGGAAACAGAAAAAGTTTTTTATAAGAGGCATTTAAAGAAAGTGTTAGAGGGGAAAAGACGTTGGTTAATGAAATAAAGAAGGAAATAATTTCCAAGGGCTTTTAAAACTATGTAGTGGGACAATCATTCAAGTACGGGATCCAACCCCTAAGGAAGATTAGGTCTTAGGGGTGACAGAGGAACTAAGTTTGATGTGTCAGCTTTAAATTCATATTACTCTAGGTCCTGTGCTCTATGCAAGTTCAGGACCCAAACAATGATGCTTCTCATGGTTTTGAAGATGGTCAAATAACACATTGTACGTAGTAAGTAATCAGAGTCTGTGCTGTTTCATTCCACCCAAAGATTTAGCCCCAGTATGCATATTGACTCTCTGGGAAATATGGCAAGGTAGTTCAATGCAATGAACAATCATTTATACCTCTACGAGGCCTCTTTCACGTTGTAAGTATTTTATTAGATGATCAATTCCTTAAGAATGGAAGCTTTGTCTTATTTACCTTTATACGTTTGCTACCTATTAAGCATAGTGCCTGGCATGTTGGAAGCCAGAGGTGACTCTTGGGAGGGGTGGAGGAAGGGTCGAGGGAGATAGGTGAGTGGATGGGGTGGATGGAGAGAAAAAATGTGGTTTTCCTGGTGTTTGAAGTTTCTGAGTTTCACCAGTGAAGATCAAGAATATAGCGCAAGATTCTCATGCCTAAAAATTAGGCCAAAGCAGCATATTTAGTAAAAAGATGTTTTTCACTGCACTTAGAATAAAGCCAGACCATGTGCTTGGGCTAATGTGATGTGATTTGGCCAGACTAACACTCATAACTTTTTATATTTCTATTCTTTATACTTTCCACTCTGCAACAACACTAGACTTTTTTTTTTTTTGCATTCTTCAGAAGCACCAAGTTTTTTCTTTTGACAGCCTTCCTCTTCCTGTTCCATATGCCTAGATCTTTCCCCTTATCTCCCCATGACTGACTTGTTCATTAACTTGGCTCAAATATCATCTCTTCATACAGGCCTTTCTGATCCAGATTTGTTCTTTCCCCTCTTTCTGTATGTTCAACACCCAAGAGAGCACCTGACATTTAGTATGTATTCAATAAGTGTTTGTTGGGTGATTGCCAAACAATAATTCATATTTTCTAAACATTCAATATGTCACTAAAAAATTCTTGAGGTCATTCTTTTTCCAAAATTCAAATAAAAAAGCAAACAATATAAAATGCAAATCCAGGGTGGAAATGTTGTTTGTTTTGTCCTCCTAAATAACCAGAAACTAATCTTTTGCCTCTTACTCACTGCTACCCACGCATGTACTCTGCGTGCATGCTCCCCTCCCCCAATAAAAAGGAAGGGAGGGAGGGGAGCCTGGGCAGCTCAGTTGGTTAAGCTTCCAACTTCTGCTCAGATCATGATCTCACTATTTGTGAGTTTGAGCCCCTTGTGACACTCTCTACTGACAGCTCAGAGCCTGGAGCCTGCTTCAGATTCTGTGTCTCCCTCTCTCTCTGCCCCTCCCCCACCTCTCTCTCAAAAATAAATAAACATTTTTAAAAAATCTTTTTAAATGGAAGTGAGCGAGGGGAGAGAGAAAGAAAACAAATAGAAAAAGCTTGGAAAAGACTGGATCAAAGTTTTGAAAAAAGTTGTAAGTCTTCTCAGAGTCTTTAATATGCTTAGGTGAACTGAGAATCTCCAAGACATGAACAGATGCCTTATTTCTCAGTTATTTGACCAGGCAGCATTGTTGTTCCTCCTCTTCTTCAATGTTTTTGGGATGAATCTTTGATGGCATATGTTTTGGGAAACAATAACTTAGGAACTGACATCTGCTAAACATTTACTGTAGGCATTTTGGTCACTAGCCTTGGGTCCCTTTGCTTTATATTGATGAAGAAAGTAAACCTCACAGAATTTGGCTGACTTGACCAAATCAGTCTAACCATCAAACCAAGCATAGGACCTAGGATTTGAATGGACCTAAGATTTGAAGTTGATGTTCCCCAAATATTGCTTGTAATTAATTAAAGCAGATGTTCTTGCCAGCAAGCACTAGAATCACCTTGACAGCTGGTAAGATACAAATTTCTAGGCCCTATATCAGAATTTTTGATTCAAGAGTTCTGAGGAGGCAGGACTTGAAATTTCGTATTTCTAACCTGTTCTATGGTGGTATCTGATATTGCTGGTCTGGGCAATTTTGAGAACCACTGGCTTAAAAGGTGACAATCAATGTTTAATGTTTTCTGTAATGTTTTTAGAGGCATAAGGAGCTGAAGTCTCTTTCAGGTAGTTTTTACTGCCTTGAAATGATATAACTAATTCATTTGGATCCCACAAATATTTATCGAGAATCTACAGTTATAGACACATTATTCAATATACACGGAGTGAGCCATTACTAAGAGCAGGTACATGGCCTCAGAGAGACCTTAACCTAGTTTGTGAGAGCATGGGTGAGCAGAGAAGGGCACAACAAGGCCCCTCCAAGCCTGTGCTGGAGCTGGGACTGATGAAACTCTCCCACGGAGCTGGCACCTGCCTGGCATCCTAAATCATGACCAGTAGTCAGCTGGTGCTGGCAGGTGGGTTTTCAGGAAAAGCCACCAGCAAGTGTGAAGGCATGGCAGTATTAACATGGTGCACCTGGGGAGATCTTGAAATGCTGATGCAGAGCCTGCATGCAGGTGTGTCTGAATTCAGGGGAGCAGGGGGAATAACTGGGTATGAGGGTGGAATCTGGTGGGGAAGGGTCTTATCTGCAAACCATGGATTATGAATGGAAGGCAGAAAAGGAAGAAAATTCATGGTGAAGATATGTGGCCCCTGACCAAAATATGTGATATCTACTATTTGTTCATACATGGATTCATTCAGTAAATATTTCTGAACTGGTGCTAGATTATGGGGGCAGTAGAAAGGAGACTTGAACTCGAATCTGTCCTCTAGGAAGAGAAACATTTATAATCTAAAGTCCAACACTGAGGTGAAAATGTGCCCTTATTGAAAGGCACTTGGATACAGAATGAAAGTTCTGAAGTGGCATGAAGGAAAAGAGCTTGCTCGCTGGGACAATCACTGAAGCTGCGTTGTGGTGTTTGAGGTTGGAGGGAGTCAGAGCTGGGAGGCAAAGCCAGTCCCCATTATCAACCTCTCAGGACCTTTCTGGATACTTTTATAGATGGCTCTCTGATTCACCTCAAAGAGTGTAGGGATAGAAACTGGGAAGTGTAAATTCCAAGGCGTTTAGAGAGAAATTGCTTTTAGAATCATGCCTGCTTTTTCCTCCTTGCTAAACATTCAGAAAATAGCCAGCATGTGCATTTCCCCAGCCTGATTAAAGGGTGGATGTGCAAGCCTCTAAATAATTGCTGCATGAATCTTTATAACCACCCAAAATGAGCTTAACTCGGTTGGTCTCTGATGGCAGAAAGGCTTATAATGTTGGGCTCATCATTCTAGCGTGCTTCAAAGAATGGGAGGCAGAGGCCCTGCTCCATTCTTCCCTCGCTTCCTGATTAATCCACACTTTTAGAATATGACTAAGGACTGACTGATGAGCTGGTTTAGTTTAGCTTTGTAGGATTTTTCCCCCAATTTAGCAAGCAATGAGGACCTGCGCTATTTCTACTCTTTCATTTGGTTCTTAAGTCTCATTTGTGCCATTAGCTGAATGAGTACAGTCTGTGGTACCTTTTTTTTTTTCCTCTGCTCAGAATTCAGAGACTCATCCTTCTCTTATAAAGTGCTCACAGTCAAGACAACTCTGATAAACTTTGCTTTTCGGAACAAGAACAATATTAGCTAAAGATCTGGTTGTAATACAGATGCTCAGAAAAGTAGGAAAAAAATCAGGTCTTGAAAAGATTTATAAACTCCATTCCAGATTACATTCATCATCTTTCTTTCTTGCTATAAAGTCTCAAGAATTCGGGTAGGAATGCTATTTACAATGATCTCTGTCAAGAGATGTTGAATACAGATTTATCTGCCTATCAGGTCAGAATTACCTTTAAAACCTAAATGAAATGAAAAAGGAGAAACCATATTCTTCTCAGTAATGGGATATTTCTGCAATTGCCTTGTTGGCATCCATATTCTTTGCCACATTTGTGAGAGCTGCCTAGTCCAAAGGTCCTTATTTTAGGGGAAAGAAAAGAAAAGAAAAGAAAAGAAAAGAAAAGAAAAGAAAGAAAGAAAGAAAGAAAGAAAGAAAGAAAGAAAGAAAGAAAGAAAGAAAGAAAGGGGGGGTATGGAGGGAGGGAGAAAGGGAGGAAGGAAGGAGGAAGAAAGAAAATGATTAATAGGCAGATAGATAGATGCAGGTACAATGATAAGTAGAGAAACAGGTATACCTAAACTCCTGAGCTTAGGAAATCCCTTAGGAATTTGAATTGGAGGTCCATGCAATCTGTACCATAGTTTGTTTGTTTTGCATCTCTTGGGCACCTAGTATCACCCTAAGTATTGTAAGTGAGGTCAGAACATTAACTTAGTCTTTTCACTATGGACAAAGTGATTGCAGAGATAAGGGATTTGTGAACAAAGGATGTGACTGCCTGTCACCTCCTGCTAATCGGGGTCATCTTCTAAGAGCCGTTTGTTACAGCATTGCTTAGGATTCCTTAGTCTACTCAGACCTAATGAAGTGTGACTTTCCTCTTAGTGAATTCACCTTCAGATGCCTCCAGTAGAATAGTTTAGTGTATGATGCTCAAAGTTTGGTTCCCCCCCCCCCCCCGCCAGGCCAACAGCATCAGCAGCGCCTAGGAACTTGCTAGAAATGCAAATTTCATCACCCCCTTCCCCTCCCTCCCCACACCTGCAGAATTAGAAACTTTAGGGGTAGAGCCCAGCAATCTGTGCTTTACCATGCTCTCCAAGTGATCCTAACATCTGCTGAAGTTTGAGAAGCACTGATCTTATAGCTGACTCTTGCTTAGCTCTCTCTTTAAGCTGTAGTTGGCAGCCTGGATTACACATTGGAATCACCTCGGGAGTTTGAAGCAATGTGGATGCCTGGGTACCAACACAGAGATTTTGATATAATAGGACTAGGGAAGGTCCTGGACACCAGGGTGTTTAAAAGCTCCCCAGATGCTCTTGAGGAAGGGTTCACATGGAAGCAGGTGTAAGACAAACTGGGAAGCGGGGTTACAGAAATGCAGAGCTTTAGCTCGTTAATGTAAGACATAACTCAGCCTCTCAGCAGTGAGCTTAATGCACTCTGGGCTGTGTCTCGTTGGAGGCTGGGAGATGCCAGGACCATGACGGGAAAGAAGCCATAGACCCTGCATGTTGTGTGGATGTGGAGGAATAAAAGAGAAGGAAAAATCAAAGGAGCTCTGAGTTCTTGAGGATGGCTAGGAAAACCATAGGGCCCTTCTTAGGAAAAGAAAGATTGGGTTTCAGGTAGGAAGACCTTTACTGGGAGGCAGGAAACACATCTGACCCCAATCAGTTATGGATTGGTCTGATGATGACGCTCCACAGGCAGCTGAAATTTGGGTCTGGAATTCCAGAAAGAGAGATGGAGAGAAAGGAAGAATGGACGAAAAGAGCAAGGAAGGAAAGCAGACTGTGAGAAATGTTAAGAAATACTGGGATGTTGTAGTCACTGAACAGAAATGACATCTGAAGCCGTGGAAAGATTGTCATGGCTGAGAGAGTATACCAATAGGAGGCGAGAGGTCTGAGGACACAGCCTCCAACATTTTCAGAAAAATAGTAAATAGAAGAGAAGACAACAAACAGGGAAAGAGGAGAAGAATCACAATCACGTTGATGTAACATCATCAAAGCTACAGAAGGAGTAGGTACGGGGATGGAGTCAGAAAATAGCATCACCAACTGTATCAAATGCTAAAGACTGGCAGGGAGCAGAGCATGAGATATGTCAGGTAAGGAAAAAGCCACCAAAATCATAACGACAGTCATAATGATGATAACTTGTGGTTACAACCCATTTAACATGAGCCAGGCCCTTAGCCAAATGCTTTGTGTTAACTCAGCAACAGCCCAGGAAGTACTAGGTATCCCCATTTTACAGATGGAGAAATTGAGGCACACAGATGCAAGTACCTTGCACAAGATTACACGGAGAAAAAGGGGTGGAGCCTGGATGAGAACTCAGGGCAGTCTGACACTAGACATCTGGCCTTTCTGTGGAAACCAGCACGACCCATTTAGAGAGCAACCCTGCCTGTGAGTGCAAAAACCAGCAGAGGCTGCAGGTCTCTGTCCAGATGGATGAAAATACCTCCTGAGTTGCTCCAGACAGAGTTCTGCACAGAAGACAGGCTCTCCGGATGGAGAAAGTGTTGCTGGGCGAGCATGCAGGAGCCCATCAGGACAGAAGGAAAGCAGCACACTAGATTCTGACAAAAAGTTGACATTTGAACAAAGAGAATTAAATAAAAGAGACTATGTTAAATTAATTTGAAAGGTCTTCCTTAAATCCGCTCACACAAAGGCGTTCTCAATTAAGGCTTTTATTCTAGCCTTGGCTCACCTCCCTGAGTTGAGTTAGCACCGCAGCTCAGAGCTCTTTGCTGGTGATGCCAGAGAAAGTTCATTTCACACCTGAAATGGTTAGACCTCATACCGTTTCTTACAGTGTCTTTCCGTTTGTGCCCTCAACCCACTAAAAAAAGAAGGGGGGGGGGGGAAAGGAATGATATCTTCCTCTGGAAACATCACACGGAGGAAAACCTTTCACTTTGGTGCATTAGGAAAGCCTTAGATGTGAGGGACCAGAGAGATTTGAAACAGCATTGGCACTGCCCTTGCAATTAAAAAAAAAAAAATCATCAAAGCACTTTGCATACATGAAACCACCAACACTTATGTGGGGGAGGAATTATTATCTGTGTATCGTGAAGGTGGAAATTGTGGTCCTAAGAGGTTAAACAATATTCCCAGCAGGCAAGAAAAAAACTTTCCCAGGCCTGCATGAGAAGTTCTATATTTGTATTTGTTTTCTAATTAGGGCTCCTCTGATGATCCAAAGTAAAATTTGGGAATTAGGGTAATGATTTATAAACGCAAGTTTTTTCAATATCATTTCCCATGTTTGGAAGGGAAATTTGGCTGTGAGGAATAATTGCAAATGAGCTAGATCGAAGAGGCTGACACAGATTAGTTTCTGAAGTGAGAGGATTGGAGGCTTGGCCCTGTTTTCAGACTTAATTTTCTTGTTAATCATGGGGTTGGTTAATAAGTACCTGGTTATGACTGTGGTGGAGAGAGAATGTCTGAAATAGGTCATGCCTTCAGTCAGCCTGGAGTGTCCCATCTTGATGGAATGCTCAGGAAGCACAAAGGCTGGAGAGGTGGGCAGGGCAGGTGGATGGTAATCCATGGCACCATGGCCAGTGTTGACTTTGCCAGGGAGGGGGAGGATTCGGTGATAGCCCAGGGGGCAGTTCAGGACACATGGGGAGCCCCCAGGGGGACAGGAGAGTAAAAACAGCCTGGATGTGTCTTTTTTGAAGTGTATGTGCCTTTTAATTCCTTAAACCTTTTTTTTTTATTAATGACATGAATTAACTATGCTCTTTTTTTTCTGTTTTCTATGAACATAGAACAATCGGAATATACAGACAAGATTTAGGAAGACAGTTAAAACTGTCCAAAATGACACACCCAGAGATACTAGTAACCTTTGGATATATATTAACTATGCTCTTTTTTTCTATATTCTATGAACATAGAACAATTGGAATTTACAGACAAGATTTAGGAAGACAGTTAAAACTGTCCAAAATGACACGCCTAGAGATACTAGTAACCTTTGGATATATAGCTTCCCTCCCTGTCCCTCTCTCTCTCTCGATATGCCTAAGAAATAGTAAAATAGAAGATCCGTAAGAGCAGAAACTTTATCTTAATTGTTTACCACAAATTGCTTGCACCTAGAACTGTTCCTGAGCACAGAGCAGATGCTTAATAAATATCTGTTGATGTAAGGACAGAAAGAAAAATGCATCATATTTATTATACATAATTATATATTACATGCATAATTATATGTAACTTCATAGTCATACAGTTTTTCAAATCCCGACATGAGATACTGCTCTACACATACCCTCTTTCATATGGCAATATACTGCAGCATGAACCAGCACACAGGAACACTGTAGTTTAGCTTTGGGGCTCTGGGGTCATCTGATTTGAGTTGGAATCTACATTTCAATGCTGATGAATGGGGTGACTTAAGTAGGGTCTTAATTTCTTTAGATCTCAGTTTCTTAATCTTCAGATAATACCTATCTCATAGCAAACTTATGAGAGAAAATAAATTAGTATATATAATGTGCTTAGCACTATGACTGGCATGTTCATAATTGCTTGTAAATACTAGTTATTAATATTAATGTATGTTATTAAATATTATTCTCAGCATCATATTAATGTTATTCCATCATGCTGATGTATTATGTCAGGCATTTTTGCTCTTTGCATTTTTTTGTTAAAAAAAACACTGCAAAGATCATCCTTCTATAAAAATTGCTTTGTACATCTATGATTATTTCCTTTTGATAAAACTATAGTAGGGTAAACATAATAAACAGTGGATCTTTTATAAGTTTGCATATTGCCAACAAAATGCTGTAGCAGCACAGAAACAGCGTATGAACTGTACCACCAACAGAGTATGAGCTGAACCCTTTGCTTTTCACCATTTACGCAGGTTAATTTTGAAGAACAAATCCCCTTGCATTTCTTCAGGCCACCTTGAATTAGACCAAGGAGTTGCTCTGCCAACAAGCAACAGCTTTTTAAGAGCAGGTTCCGGGTGTTGGTGCATGTGAGGGGGCTGTGGGGTGGGGGTGCATAGGTGTGGACCTTCTGTCCTGAGAAGCTGCATGAGTATCAGAGATGAACCAGACTGTCCCCTTCAAAAAAAAAAATCTAAGTTCTCAAAGCCAATTGTAGAAAGTGCTATATTCAAGGTGTGGACCAGGGCTGGAATCTCCAGGATGGAGGGGCGAATCTCTGCTGCTGTGATTGGTGCACTTGGTTGCCTTGTCGTTTTCATTACCTTGCCCTTCTCCAGATATCAGATTCAAGGCCATTCCAGCCTCCTTGGCCTCCAGCTTCTGCCTCTGTGACACAAGTAATATAACTCACTTCCTGGGGCTGCCCCAGTATAAGAGGATTAATCCCTCCTATGGAGTTACCTCCTCAAGAGGAAAACTGATAAGATGGTTGTAAAACTCCTCAGAGAAATGGAATGAGTTGTATAAATAAAGTGTTATGGCAGCCGACTCATCGAGAATGAGACCCGATGTCACTTAAATGTTTTGGAGCTCTCTGTATCTTATGAAGGGGAACCTGTTTTCATATTGCAATGCTTCAACTCCGCCTGGAAAGTGATCGTGTGTGACAGTTTGCTTTTGTACTCCCCCGGTTTATATGAAAGGAGCGAGGCACTTAGGTTGGCTGTATTTGTTCCGAACAGGAAAACAAATCTGGCATTTTTACATATTATTCTGTACTCCTGGGAAAAATAGCTTTGGCAGCCTAAGGGAAATGCAGTTCAAACTGTAGCAATTCCCATGAATGTTTTGATGTAAAGTAAATCCACCATTTGACTGGATAGTGTGTTCATTCATCTAATAATCGCTGCACACCTACCCCAGCCAGCACCTTTCTAAGCACTATGGGCCTCATAGTACCTAAGAAGGAGGTAGCCCCTGCCTTTATGAAGCTGCTATTCTAGAGGGGAATGTAAAATCTTGGAGTAATAAAAATATGATGACCAGTGTGAGTGCTGTGACAAAAATATGCCAGATGCTGAGAACACACACACACACACACACACACACACACACACACACTCTTCTCCTTAGAATAGAGAGGAAGACTTTTGAAGTGGTGACATTAAGCCTAAATCTGGAAAGTAAAATTGAGATCACCATGTAACAAGGTTTCAGGGGTGGGGCAGACAGTGGGAAGGCTTTTGTTTTCCTACAAAGAATAGCAAAGCGGGGCACCTGGGTGGCTCAGTCCTTTAAGTGTCCAGCTTCGGCCCAGGTCATGATCTCACAGTTCGTGAGTTCAAGCCCCGCATTGGGCTTTCTGCTGTCAGCACAGAGTCCACTTTGGATTCTCTCTTTCTCCCTCTCTCTCTCTCTCTCTCCTCCTTCCCTGCTCACTCTCTCAAAACTAATTAATTAATTAATTAGGAAAAAAAAAAAAAGAATAGCAAAGAATGGGCCGGGAAAGCTCTTGGTCATGTTGAGGAACCAGAAGAAATTGTGTGAAGCTTAGATAGAGCCTGAGATAAGAGGGAAAGTAGATGGAAGTCAGACCCACAGCATCTGCATCACCTGGGAGCTGATTAAAAATATAAAATCTGGGCCCCAGCCCAGACCTTCTGAATCGGAATGGGCATTGCACTAGCCTGAGTCCTCAGGTAGTTCATGGACCTGAACGTTAAGGCACTAGTACAGGCAAACGGCATGAGGTTCAGGTTTTGCTTCAATGGCAATGAGAAGTTATTGATAGACTTTAAGCATTGTGTGCTATCCTCTGACTACATCTTTAAAGACCACTCAGACTGATGGGGAAGGATTGGAGAATAACAAGAATAGAAGCTGGAGGACTAGTTAGGAGGTTGTAGGGGCTCATCTGAGAGGTGAATTTAATCAAGACTAGATTACAGAGAAATTCCAAACATTGCCGTGTACCTGCAAAACTATTCTGCTGTACCAAGAGTATGAGCAAAACAGAGAAATATATGCCCACTTCTGTTCCCCAGGCAGCAAAGTAGAAAATTTGTTTCCCCTAAATGAGATGCTTTGCCTTCGGACTCCCAGAGAGTCAACACCACCACAGGGTTAGATAAGCCATGAGTGTCCTTCTTTCCAAAGTGTTATCATATAGTTAAGAGTGTGGGCTGTTGAAACATCAGAACTGCATCCTTATCTGCCTTACCAACCCCCTACCTGGGCAACAGTGACCCTGTTACCTGGACCCTCTATGTTCTAGTTTCCTCACTGGTGTAGAAGGAATAACAGTAGCATAATACTTTCTTCAGTAAGATGGTATGTGTATTAATTGAGAAAATGCATTTATGTTACTGAGCAAAGTAATTTAATAAGGGTTCTATAAACACAAGTTTTAACATTAGTAATATTTCACAAACTTGTATTGAGCACCTGCCATAGGCTAGAGAGAGTGAGGTGCTAAAGCCTACATGAAAAAAAAATGCCCACCACCTCTTGCTCACAGAGATTGCAAGCTCATTGGGAAAACAGTAAGGAAGGTGGTGAAATCCAGCATTGACGGTCATTTTTATTTCTTTCTCCCTATTTCCCACTTATAGCTCTGTCACCTACTCTGAAAAGTCAGAACTTAAAAGGAGCCCAATGTAGAAAATTTCTCACCTGTATGTTTCCCCATTCAGAGACAAGTTAACTTCAACTGTAGTTAGAGTGAATTATCATCCCAGTTGGCCAGGGACCAGACTGATGTTAACTCTGAAAGAGCTGCATCCCAGGAACCCCTCAGCCCCTGGCCAGATGGGATCATAGGTCTCCCTGACTACAAGGATGTTGGAAGTCAAGAGAGCTTCTCTCATCTTGATGGCCACAGACTAGATATAAGGCCTTGGGAAACTCTTCAAGCTTCAGTTTCTTTATCTGTAAAGCTGGATATTAATGTCTGGCCTGCATTTCTCAGGACATGGTTGAAGTATGAAATTGCACAGCATTTCATACCACCATGTGAATGGGAATGTTGAGTCCCAATGATTTCATGGTCCCAATCTTTTTTATTAGGGAGACCATATATGAAAATATTCTAAGTAAAAGGGAAAAAAATCCCCAAATCCAAACATAACTGTTTCCTGGAAACCTTCATTGGTTTTCATTCAGTTTTCAGACAGTCAGAAATACCTAGATAGAAACTTCTAGGTAAAAAAAATCAGCTCCCCACCCTCATTCTTTTGTGGTGGAAAGAGGGAAATTGGTGTTATTTAGGAGGTATTTTGGACATAGCAAGTTACTGCTAATGAGATGAGAGGTTCGACCTGTTGAATGAATAAAAATGAGCCGTCATGAATGATGATTATGAGAAGCTAGATTCACACCAGCTCGTGGCGGTGGCATGCTGTCGATAGCTGGGCCAAGGCTGGGATTTTTTTTTCAATGAGAGTATCTGGCTTAAAAATTCCACCGGGGGGGGGGTGGGGGTGACGCAAGGAAAGTCAAGCAATCCCTAGGAGACCTTTTTAAATTTAGCAAGCAAGGCACTAATATAAGAATATACCAGTGTGTGGATGAGAAAATGAAGGAGTCTCTACAAATAGGAGAATTCGGGATATCTGTGTTTGAGAAATTCTTTTGGACAAAAGCGGAGAAAATGACATTATCTGTAATTAGAAATAATAATGTGTAATTGGTTCATTTGCCATATTTCTACAGTTCTGATTTAGTTGAACAATGTGATCATTATGCCACCAGTTTTCAATAGAGGTGTCACAATGAAAAATAATTGCAATATTCCACAATATTAACTGCACCCTAATTGCAAAAGTTTTGAAATATAATTACCATGAAAGCTAATGCGACAGGGAACATTAAGCATAATTAGTGTTTTTTAAAAAAAGGAAAAACTGTTAGAAGCTTGTTATTGTCTAGTAAGGTAGCTTCAAATTAGCTGGCTGTAGAGCACTTTCATCTTGCTTTTCTATAATTTTCATTATTAGCACAGACTGTAATAAATTTATTTGACATAGCTCACACCTGCCAACCCTGCAGGAGATAACTTATAATGTGTGCCAGCCCCAAGATTTCCCACTGAACCTGTCAGTGCTTCCTACAAGGAGGCAGCCAGGAGTGAGGTTATTTAAAAAAAATAAAATAAAAACCCTCAATTGCACATTACACAGTTCAGATTTAACACTTAAGCTGTGTTTTAAGTAATTTCAGTAGAAAGCCAATGCTCTAGGAATGCAATTAAGAGCCTCTTGTGGGTGGTGCTAAACAATCAAATCAGTGAACATTTCAAAGAGCTCCTAAGGCGCAGGCCTGCTCTCCAGTGGCTAGCAAACTCTGCTGGGGAGCGGACAATTAGCCTGTGCACCTGTTTGCCCAAGTACAACCCCTGATTTTCTGAGAAAGGCACCACTATCCACCAACCCGGAACTCATTGGCCACGATCAAACCCCTCAATTTCTCCTTTGACAAAACTACTCAAGGACAGCATTCCCAAGCAATCATCTGCACCTCCTACCCACTCTGGCCTCAGTGCCTGTAATGAGGCTTAAGAGTCAAGATCTTGACTCCACACAGACCATCCGATTCAGCTAGAAGCATGCTCAACACAGCAGAGTGGATAACTCCAGAGGGGAGCCATTCACATTGTTCTGTATGTAAAGTTGTGCATTCGAGGTGTCCAATACGAATGATGCCCCCATGTTGCTTCTGATTTCTCTTTTTAGGCTCTCTGCTGACTGGCTATATTACATTCTCTTGATTAAGATAGAGAGAAGAGAAAACTAGGAAAAGGAGAGGGGAGAGATTGGGAGTAGGTATTTTTGAGAACTGCCATAGAGTCTCATTAAATAGACCCTCTATGCTAGATGTACAGCAGATGACATTTCAAATGAAGGAAGAATATCAACTTCAGAGAGCATAAATCTGAAATGTTAAACTCCGTGTCCTTACATCTCCATTTTTGAACTCACAGACCCTAGTTTGCAAAATCCTGCATCAGAAGCTGAACATTGTCACTTTAGATGTTGTCACTCATGATGCCAACTCGGTAATAAAAAGTGGTATATATAAAAGTAGGCAAAAAATTTTTTTGTCTGGTCAAGATGGTCTTGCAGCCTTTAGTTTGTTTAAGTCATCCTGAAAATGAAAATATATGCCTTTGTAAAGTACTAT
Organism: Neofelis nebulosa; assembly: GCF_028018385.1. NCBI lineage: Eukaryota > Metazoa > Chordata > Mammalia > Carnivora > Felidae > Neofelis > Neofelis nebulosa. The sequence goes on from NC_080782.1 coordinate 58,847,992, forward strand.
AGCATATTCATAGGCCTAAGAATTCAGGAGGAAGTATTACCCCATTTTCTGTCCTGCTGCCCCACCATGGAGATTAAAGTATCACCAACTTGGTATTGATAGCCACACAACTAATTTTTAAATATAATGCTACCCTAACTTAATTAAATCTGATAGAGCTGAAGCATTGAAGCTCTTAGGAAAACATGAAGTTCTCTGTTGCATAAAGACACCATGTGTTATAGCAAAACAACCACAAGAGAGCAAATCACTTGTCAATATACCTCAGTTTCCTCATTGGTAAAATGAGGATGTTCAACCTGATGATCTTCTAGGGTCCTTTCAAGAGCTCACATTTTCTGTCTCAAAGTTAGTTTGAGTGAAGCATTTTCTTTGATTGTGTGTGTAATATTTCTGGCCAATTCTTTGTTGTCAGAATCAGCCGGTTCTAGCCTTTCTCTTGTCAGAACCACACATTCCATTAGCAATGGATGAGCCTTAAAGTGTCTTCTGGAGACTATTTGCCAGATGTCAGCAGGCTGTAAATCCTTGGAGGAGAAGGTCGGAATCCACACCTCTACCTTCTCTTCCCCTGCCTCCTTCCCTCCCTCCCTCTCCCCAACACAGCCCTTAGCATACAGGTTCTCAACAAATATCCCCTGACGGAAGAGAAAAGAAAGCCCAACCTTGGCAGTTCTCCAGGCAGAGCGTAGTGCTTGCTTGGAGAGAAAGCTACCATGGATCAGAGTTAATCTGTAGGTCTACAAGGCATGGGCATCTTAGGAGCTTCCCTTAGTTCAGCATTTGAGGCCCATAATCTGCTGAATACAGTGCCTTTCAATTTATGGAAAGGGGTCATATATTTTAGTGGTTATGCATGACTTAAATAATGCTTAATGCTTATTATGATTCCTCAGTGTGACATTTCTGCTGAATTTTATATTTTCGTTTTCTTTTCTCTTTTTTCTTAAAGCAAAAATTGAACTAGTTTTATTCTTTTCCAAGGGATAGAGCTTCCTTTTCTAAGGGTAGGAGAGAAACAAACTAGAAACTCACAGCACAATTCTTTAAATCTTGGATGCTACAGAGAAGATTTTTTGTTTTGTTTTTTTGTTGTTGTTGTTGTTTTTAGTTTTTACTTGATACTGTGTCAGAGGTTAAAGTTGGACATTAAACTGGCTAGGGTTAGTGGGCTAAATGTCTGATCATTGTCTTACTTTCAAAATCGTAGCTACAATCACTTTGTCCTGCTGCATAATGTAATCATTGTGTTTAATCTCCCTGCTTATGAGAATGAAGGATTATCAAAAGTATTGTTGCAATGTCACTGTAAAATTACTCTTAAAGAGATCTACTCTGTCAGTTCTCCACTCTTGGCCTTCATTTATAATTGTGTGACCATTCATTCTTATTTGGCAGCACTCTTTCAGTTAGAAGTTCTCTTTGAGCCTTAAGGAGTAGCCTTCATTTAACAATCAAATCTGTATTTTTAGTCATCAAATCTGTATTTGAGTTTAATTTTTAAGTGAAAGGTACACATAGTTGGGATTTTAATACAAACTAAGGTGTTATTCTATCACCCAAATGCAGAACTTTGCAGGATTTTATCCTGCAGACTATAAATAGGATTTTGAACCAATAGTTTTATTTGGTAGAAAACAATAAATAACTTCAGGGTAGCACTTAAATCATGGATGGAACAAGAGACTATTATTAGAAGTCAGGTGGTTAGGGAAAGTTAAGCCTTTGGAAGTTCATGCCTGGATTTGCAATTGTGAGTAAGGCTTTTTTCCAACACAAACTACATTTGTACACAGTGCTAGACTTTGTGTCAGTACATATATGTATTTTTTAATTTAAGAGCAAACTGGACTTATTATACAATTACTGACCAGTGACTTGACTTCTAGGATAGAAGTTGCATAGGTCTTAATTTTGACTTCTATAAAAACCTGGCCCGTTTGGATGTGTAGCTTAATTATATATCAGGAATACCAGAAAAAAATGAGTTTTCTCTCCTGATTTTGGCATTACAATTCATTTTGGCAGATACTAAACACATGTGTTATCACTTCTCATTCTTGCACCCAGAGCAGACATCACTAATCGATCAAAGCCCCCTTTTTCCTACTGGGAGCAGATGCAGCCTGCCAATACTTCTCAACAGTCCTCTAAGCAGCCACTACTAATCAATCAAATCGGCATGCAAGTTGAAATGCATTTGTTTTTCAGGGCAATAATCACGTAAAATGGCAGTCTCACAGATGTGATTCCCTGGGGTAACCAGGATGCCAAAACTTACTATAATTGCCTCTTCAAAATGTGTATTTAATACTTTCTTTTTCTCTGTTATAAATAAAAAGAATAAAGACATGCAAAGTAGGTTCTGTTTGGGAGAAGAACTTCTAACATCCTTGAATTTCTTTATGGATTCAAGATTCAAACTGCTCTTGCACAAAAGGAGCCATCATTGAAACCCACTAACTTATAGTTCAGTTCATATTCATTTTCTCCAAAAAAGGGAAGCACAACCCTATAGTACAATTTTACTATTATTAAATCACTCTTCTATGGGCACATAGTTCTGAACACTTAGCATCCTCTGTTTTGAATACTGATACTGTATCATGTCCTTCCACAGAATGAAATATTCTGAATCTTGAAAGAGTTATATTTATAGAGGAATAATTTATCCTAAGTTACATTAAAATAAGTAAATCCATGGCAGCACAGTTAAATTCATAAGAGCAAGAACCTATCATTACTCTCAGATTCTCTTTAGATCTCTGCTAAATTGAGGACTATGCAATTTATGAATACATATTTTTTGGTTAAACAAACCCTAGGAAAAAAGCATGTTTATGCATCAAAAACCTGTTATTAAGAGCTCAAAATATAAACTTCTTATTAGAAGATTTGAATTTTTTTTCAACTGCAACAATCTCTAGAATTAAGAATGATTTTATATTTCCTTTTGTGATAAGGGATGATCATATCATGTTTTCCCTGATATAAATATAACCGCCTGTGGTTTTAATTATTACTGTAGAATGGAATCATTGCACAGAAATGACAATTCATGCTGTAGAGTGGGTAGTGAGGTGATAAATCCAAATGAGACCAACAAGTATCTGTTGGGCACCTGCTCTGTGTTAGGCACCAACACTACAACTGAGATACCCTCGGTTAATCCTGGAAGCACCAATAGGAGAGCCCATAGAGGGGTGTAGGAAGCTGTGGGCAGTCAACCCCCAGCAGTCACTCATGCAATGAATATTTATTGATGTTTTCTTTGTGCCTGACAGTGTCCTTGCCTTCCAGGGGCACTGTTAGACTACAGAAATATGTACAACCAGGAGTGGAGACTTACAACCCATGAATGATTCATTTTAAGTTTCTCTTGAATGAAGTTCTTTGAGGGGTCACTAACCATGCCCTCTCTAGTTCATGTTGGATCCCCCAGCAAGTAGCATATGCTAGCACATAGTAGGCACTGAGTAAACACATGCTGATGAAATGCATTAGACAAAGTCAGTGGGAAGAGGCAGTGAGTGAGTTAACATTATTTTGCATATTCCTTTCAGAGACATTGAGTTCCCTAAGGTCAGGGCACAAGTCTGCTATCTCTGTGTTCTGAGATCTCAGAACCTCATAGCCATGCAAAAAAAATGCTGCAGAATAACTTCAGAGACATCCAAGGAATGGATTAGAGGTAAGTTAGATGTTAATATAAGAAACAAAGGAAAGGATGGGAGCTTAAGGTAATTTTAGTCCAATGTGGTTTTGAAAATAGAAATCCAAGGTACCTTTTCCTTCTCTCAAGAGCAAGTGGAAAGTCGAAGTGCTTTACTCAGAGTATATGCTCTGATCGTTATTCCTTATGCCAGCCACTGGTATACCTTGGGCAAGGGCAGAGAAAGGAGAAGGCATTCCCAAGTGGAACAGGATTGGCCATACAGCAAGGGAGGTTCAGGCAAGCATGAAGTGATGGATGACGGGGTATCTCTTAGAAGACCTGGAGGCATTCATTCCTCAGCATCTTGACTCCAGCAAAACTCTGCAGCAACCTCAGTGAGATGGAGTAGTGCAATCATGATGTTGTGAACCACAGGGTCACCCACCCGAGCTCCCTGACCAGCTAGCTGGTTGGAGTACTTTAACTCTTCATGCCCCTGCCTCTTTTTCTTACATAGTCCAGAGCCTTGACTATATGACTGAGTGCATCCTGTTTGCATGGGATTTGAGTGTGTTAACTCCATGCCAAAGATCAGTGGGTTTTATAAACTTTGATAAAGTGGTGAAAGCAGTAAGCTTCACATACTATCACCCATGATATTTTAATATCAAGCAGGAAGAATAAGTTTAAGTGATGTTACAAAGCATATTTATTTATACAGATGTTCTTTTTATCCCTCTCTTGGCAGGATATTGGCACCAAGGTTGAAATGGGGGAGGGGGGAGCAGCATGTTCCCATTTCTCAATCCACTTACTGCCAACTTTGAATTGAAACCAATATCAAGATTTTGAATATCTTCACCATTGATCTATTGCTAGTTTGTGGTGGAGAAATTAAAACAATAGAAAGCTTATACTGAAGTATTTGGCACATTGCAATGTGATTTTCCCCTTCAGTGTAGTCACATGTAGAAAGGAGACAAGAGTTGCATACTCTTCTCCAGCTCAGTCTGACCATCCCCTCTCCAGGAGGCCCATTCACTCCAGAGACTTGTAATTCTCACAAACTCATCATTTCTGACCATTGCAGTCAAGGCTCCACTGACTATCTGTGTAACTTAGGTCAAGTTTTCTGTTTATAATATCTTTTGCCTTTGTTTCCTCATCAGTTTGGTGGAAATAAGGGCAGGACCTAATACTAAGATTATAGCAAGGAATTATGTAAGTGCTAAGAATGGCACCTGTGTCTGGTGAGAAATCAGTACATGTGAGCAGCTATTGTTGTTAGTACTACTCTTGTTACATGTATAAGAAGAGGCCATCCTCTCTGTGCCTTGAACTGAAGAGCCAGTTATGTGTAAAGGGGGTGAAGTGGGGGCTCAACCAAGATTGAGTTTTCCCTGGGGCACATGGGTGGCTCAGTTGGTTAAGTGTCTGCTTTCAGCTCAGGTCATGATCTCAAGGCTCGTAAGATCGAGCCCTACATCAGGTTCTGAGCTGACAGCGTGTCCTGCTTGGGATATATTTTCTCTCTCTCTCTCTCCCTCTCCCTCTCCCTCTCCCTCTCCCCACCCCGTCCCTCCCCTGCTCATGTGTTTTTTTCTCTCTCTCTAAATGAATAAACGTTTTTTAAAAAATATTTTAAAAAGAGATTGAGTTTTCCCATTTCTACTATATTGTACTTGGTCTGGGGCATGCCTGACTCTGAGTTTTCCTTGTGCAGGTGCAGCATCACCCCCTGTTTCAGTTCCCTATGGCTACTGTAAAAAATTACCACAATTTAGTGGCTTAACACAACACAAAATTTATTATCTTGCAATTATGCAAGTAAGAAGTCTGAAATAAGTTGAAGAGGCTAAAGTCAATGTGTCAGTAGGGCTGCATTCCTTCTGAAGGCTCTAGGGAAGAATCTGTTCCCTTGTCTCTTCTATCTTGTAGGGGATTCCTTGGCTCATGGCTCCTTCTTCCATCTTCAAAACCAGCAGTGTCAGGCTGAGTCTTTTTCATGCCATGTCTCTGCTTCCTTCTCCCACTTATAAAAACCCTTATGGTTATACTTATCTCACCCAGATAACCCAGGATAATTTGCCATCTTAAAGACAGCTGATTAGCAACCATAATTCCATCTGCAGCCTTCATTCCCCCTTGCCATCCTTATCACTTTTCTAGGTCTCCCATAAGGAAGTGCCACAAACCAGGTGGGTTATAATAAGAGAAATTCATTGGCTCACAACTCTAAAGCCTAGAAGTCTAAGTACCAAGATGTCAGTAGGACCATGCTCTCTCTGAAACCTGTAGAGGAGACTTCCCCCACCACTCCCTAGCTTCTGGTAGCTTGCCAGCAATCTTCTGTGTTTCTGGGCTTTGTAGGAACTCCAAGTTCTGACTTCATAGTCACATAGTGTTCTCTCTGTGTCTCTGTATCTTCACAAAGCCTTTTCCCTAAAAGGACATCATTCTTATTGGATCAAGAGCCCACTCTGCTCGAATATGACCTCATCGTAACTAGTTACATCTGCAGAGTTTCATCTGAGGTATTAGGGGTTAGAATTTCAACATACTTTTTGTGGGGTGTGGGGAGAGGGCACAATTCAACTCATAACACCTTGTAACCTATCATAGTCACAGGTTCTGGGGATGGGGACATGGGCATCTTTAGGGGGCTGTTATTGCACCTACCACCCACCCTTCAGGTCACCCTCATTCCCCGTTTGGCTGCAAAGAAAACAGCATAAAATGATGGGAAAGAGAAGCTTCAGTTTATTCCTGGCCCTGAGGTGCTAACTTCTCAAGGTCCATTAATGCAAGAAGAGGTAGAGCCCAAATTACACATGAAGGACAAGTAGACATAGTGTTGTCAAAGTGATTTCAGTCCACAGCGACAGAGAAGGGAGTTGGAGAGATAGGAGGAAAAGGAAGAAATTAAATCCCTGACAACATATGGTCACATCTCATCCCAACCAAGCTTTCATTTAAGGTGTCTGAATCCGTTCTTGGAAGTGTCTTTTCTCCTCCTGTTGGATGAAGTTTGCTCCATATTGAATTTCTTTTCTCCTCTACACACCCCACCAACTACCAGCTCCCTTCTGCTGGCGTTGGCCTCTCTTACTCCACTGATATTCAAAGCGTGCAGCTAGATCTCCCCTTCCCAGAAAAATCTTTTGTTCCCCTGTATCGATTCACCAATTATACACTAATCCCTACTCTGCAGTCCCTCCCCTTACTACAATAACAACAACGGAAATTAAAAGCATAAACCAAAAGAGCAGCCCTCACAGCGTCCCTGAGAGAGGAAAACTTGTGTACTAACAAGAAAGACTATCTGTCTTCTATTTTTTTTCTATAGGAAAACATACTCAGGATTTTATTTTATGAAACTCCAGTATTTCCTTAATTTGGAGGGCATGAATTGTTCTAAAATGGACCTTACTGTTAACTGTGCTTGCTCTGTATGAAAGACATACGGTATATAAGTATGAAATGTGGGTTCAGATTTTGACCGGTATGCTTTTGATTACTTATGCTGCCATTTTATCTGACGTTGGGGAAGTAAGTCTACTTGTAATCTGTAAAATGAGCACAAAAAAGTAGCTAATTTACAGGTTTGTGATGAGGATTGAAGAAGCTGATAACTTATATTGAACACGTGCTGTGCGCCAGGTACCCTTGAAGCACTTTCTGTGGACTGTCACTTGATGCTGAATGCCACTGAGCAGAGGGTCTGACACATAATCAACCATGAACGGTCGCTATTTGCGTTACCACATACCTTTATCCAATCTGCTATGGAAAGCAAAATGTTCGTACTGCCTTTCCTGTCCAGTCCTGGGACCTGCTCAGAAGCTGTTGAAAGAGCCCCAGTTTCTCTTGGGGTTTGTTTCAGCCTTCATTGTACTACACATTTGTTCAGCGAGTCAGAGCCAAAGGACCTGGTTGGAAAAATTTAAATCAGATCGGTGAGAGTCCGCAATCTTCATCTCCCCCACTGTTCTGCTCCGCACCTTTGCCACCAGGTCAGGGAAATCATCAGTCCCGGGGAGCAACTACAAAGCTGTTTCCAGAGCCAATTTCCTGCTGAACTGTGTGTTACACTCTTAGCAACATTCCAAAAATTATACTCACTTCAAAGCCGGCTTTGATCTGGACCCCCTCCCTCCCTTCTCCCCCAGCCTTTGCTGGGAAGCACATCTCCAGGAGTAGAGGTTCACCTTGAAAGGTTGAGACGCCAGTGTGCAGAGCTAGGCTCATCCTGAGAGGGAGGGAGGTGCTAGAACAGATTTTAAAAAAAAAAGTAAGACAGAAAAAGAAAGAAAGAAAAAGAAAAGAGAAAAAGAAAATCCTTGGGAGGCCTTACTTATTCTCAGTGGTCCACTGCCCTTGACTGGGCAGTTCAGTTCCTTCTCAGGGTGAGCAAACCACCTGCCCAGCCTTCTGCCATCCACAGAATAGCAGCATCTGAGGCTGTGATTTCAGCATTGTTGTTACTTAAAGAGCTGAGTTGGCTTTCTCACTCAGGGCCTGTGTGCAGAGGTGTGTAGAGAAGAGGTTAGAAGAGGGTAGGAAGGAAAACCTTTTCCTGAAGGGGGATGCTGTGCCAGTGCCTTTCAAACTGCGGAGGCCCCATCTTTGATGCCATCAGGCATCAATTTCAACATCAATTTCAACAAGTATAATTTCAACAATTCTTTGAAAGGAGGAATTCTCAGAGGAGCTTTGTTTTCCTCCTCCTCCTCCTTTTCCCTCATTCCTAAATTATAATATGGAAACTGAGGTAGAGTAAAAGACTTGCTCACCCAGCCAGTTGCCCGTAGAATCCAGAGTAACTTGCAAATCCCTGTTCTAGCCCAAGAGAACATTCCCTAAGAAGCCAAATAAAGTCATTTTTAAATAATAGGTAATTTTTAATAACAATGGGTAACAAATAACAGGTAATTTTAAAATAATAGTTGCTAAGTTTAAGGACTTTATTTCCACTTCAGATAAGGGAGTAGGAAGAAGGATGTGTGGGTGCCTGGGTGGCTCAGTGTCACGTGATCTGACTCTTAGTTTTGGCTCAGGTCATGATCTCAGGGTTGATGAGTTCAAGTCCCACATTGGGCTCTGCACTGGCAGTACAGAGCCTGCTTGGGATTTGCTCTCTCCTCTCTGCCTCTCTGTCTCTCAAAATGAATAAAACTTTAAAAAAAATATTTCCAATATGTTGAGGAAAGTCTGTATAAGGACACCTTGTGGCAAATTATTTTGTAAAGTGAAGAATTTTTTTGTAACCATCCGCATATATTATCACTACTATGGTTAATGTTGTTATTACTGGCTGGAGAGGACAATGACTGTTCCTGTTCACTGATGTGTGATATTTAGTATAGTACTATAGTACTTAGCACAAAGTTAGTGCTCAAGGAAGCTTAAATAATAATAAAACAACACATAGCCTGCCTTTCAAATCATTGGTTTCTATATGCATTTTTGGCATTGCATTGGGGAGATAAAGAAGGGTTTGTTTATATTCCTTTCTCATTAAAACAAAACAATTAAATTGAGTAAATAAGAACAGTTACCACTGGTCCATAAAAGGAGGTGCTGAGATGTGTGTTGAGCAAACACAAAACTTTTCCAGAATGTGGCCAATTCCCAGGCTCCCCTGCATCATGCTGACCACTCTTGTAATTAATAACCACGCTGACATTTGAGGCCCATCAGGAATGAGCTGCAGACTAGGGCAAGGGGGTGGGACACATTGCCACCTGCATACACCCCCATAAGCTCCACCTGCTATATTAGCCAGTTTCACTGATTATATTAGATGGAGCCACAGCTAAGCCCATGGTTTGATTTTTGTCACCATAAAGACAGGACTAGAAATGATACTAGAGTAATTAGTAGGAATGAATTCTCAGACTTTGACTTATCCAGCATGCCACCAGGAAGGGAGGCAGGAGCCACGTGGCAGTGTTTTGGAAGCTGAGATCTTAACCTTGTGGCTTGACCTCTCTCTTAGTCTTTCTATCAGAGAGACCGGTGAGCATTTGGCCAGAACCCCCCGTTAGGTTCACAATCAAGGCAGCTGTGTGTGTGTGTGTGTGTGTGTGTGTGTGTGTGTGTGTGTGTGTGTGTAGCCTGTAGGCACTTAAAAGAAAAAAGAAGCAGAAGAAAGGAAGCCAATATGGGAAGCAAACTTACCACAGGGACAAAATGTTCTTCCGAGCAGCTTGAAATGAGCATAATTTTGGAGAATTTCTGCAATAGCCGGTTAATTCATAATTGGGTTTGCTGAGCAATCAACAATGTGTTGCTTGTATTTTCATATGCCGGGAGCATATGACTCCGCGTGTGCGCGCGTGTGTGTTATAATGTTCCAGTACTTTGATACTTCACTAATGTGCAATCTCTATTTCTTGCTTTTGTCTGGGGGCCTCTCATATTACATTTAGATTGTATCCTTTATCATCCCAAATTGACATTTATGCTTTTACTTCTATTGTTTCCCTAGCTTCTCCCTGGTATGGATCAACAATTTGTTTTAATCTGTGTCACTTCTCTTATCTCCCTTGACACAGAGGAGCAGTCATTTTGCACTGCCATCCGCCTACAGAGGTTGTGTTATCAAGAATGTGGTGGGGTCCCGCACCCTCTCCCCACTATCTAAAGTGCTGGCGAATGTTAATTGCTTTTCCAGTTAGTTTATACGAATGCAGAAACCGCTGAATGCAGCTTGACTGGTTTTGATGAAAGTAATGGAATACTAGTGCCTATGAATAAATAAATCTGATTTACATAGAAGACTATTGTGGTGCTGGGTAGGAAACTGCCGAATGCAAGCAAATTATAGTTTAAGGACACATTATTCTATGGCTTTTCTTCTAAGTGAAGGAGAAGAGCTCAGGTTTCCCTGGATTCCCAGAGGGGGAGATGGAGGTGATCTCCTGGCCTGAGAGAAAACCATTTTCAGAAAGCAGCATGGGTCTGAAGCTTCAGGGTTGATACATTTGGTTTGGAAAGAAGCTGCGGTTTCTATGTCTACTTCCTGAAATCCCCTTATAGAAAGCGTAGAGAATGGAAGGTGGGGAAGAATTTATGAGAAGTAAACTAAAAACGTTTGAGTGCTTATCAGAGTGCATTGGTGATAGATCCAGGGAGGGTTCTTGGAGGGAGAAGGGATCACAACCATTTCTATTTCGAGTTTATTTGTGTTTCCTAAATTCCTGCAAGATCATGGTGACTCAAAGTGGAATAAATCGAGACACAGTTTTTTTCTTTTTTCAGACGATTCAAGGCCAATATGAGGTAGCTCTCTCCTGTCTGAGTCTCAGCTGACTGTTGAGTTGTAAAGGTGGAAGTCAGGGGAATGATATCAAGGTGTCTGCATTTCAGAGCCTCCAAGGATTTTTCTGGGATGGGTCCTTCCAACAAGAAATGATCTGGGAGGAGGATCTCAACAATTCAAGTTGACACCAGACTATGCAAGCAAAAATGCTGTGTTTTCCAAGGGACTCTTGGCGACTTCTGATAAATGAGTGAGAAACATTCAGTCACTCAAAAAATACTTGTTATGTGTCATGTACTCTCAGTGTTAGGGGTACAGCAGTGAATGAAGCAAAGCCATAGCCTTGAGGGTATATATATCCTCCTACCAAACCCTTGGAAAGGACTGCACTCTAGAAGGTATATAATTGAGGGAGATCTTAAAACTCGAATATAAGGCTTTAATGAGATAAAATTTCCAGAAAAGCAACAGTGGTGGGTTGTTTTGTTTTGGGGTGGGCTTTTTTGTTTGTTTTTTGTTTTGTTTTGCATTTATTGGCATTCACAACATGACAGCATCTATAAAGCCTAAGAAAACATCCTTAAGGAGCCCAACATGCAAGTTAGGAGTTAAATAAAAGTCATCAACAATACAAGGGGGAAAAAATACCTGGCTTATTTTGCCCATCCCAGGGTCCTCTGTGTATAAATGTATCTGGAATTAGGTTATTATCTACAACCACCCATGCTTATCTTCCAAGTTCTTCTTAATCATTTCTCAGGTCCTGATGATATATTGATAGGCTAAAGATTAAATATGAAATTACTACAAATCTCAAGCATCCAAAGATTTATGGACCAGGGCTTAGGCCTTGTATCAAATCAACCATCTAGGAAAATATATGATTTCACCATAATATTAAAAATTACTGGCAGCGTCTTCATCTTATCCAATTGGTGTTGTCCTGATGATAAGCCACAGTAAGCAGAGAGAGAAATTGTGTGATAAATTATGGAACAGACATTGAAAAATATATTTATTACATTTGGATGTGCAAGGATTTCACTTGCCGTGTACAAAATAAATAGAACTTGTTTTTTTCATCGCCCATTTCAGTTCCAAGTATTTCAAAGTCTCAAAACACAAGGTAAACTTGAGTTGGTCCCATTCACAGGAGTTAACTGTGTAGATGGGAAAACAAAGGATGTAGTTCCAATGAAGCTATTTGCTCTAACAGGAAGTGTTTCCTCGTCAATGTGAATTATATACATGAAAAAAGATATCTGGTTACAGTCTGAGTTTTTCTCTCCTCTCTAGAATTGTCTAGAGAATCCAGATCCTTGTTCCCTAAAGTGTGGTCCACAGACCTGCACGTTGGCATCCCTGGAGCTTGTGAGAAATCCAGCCTCTCAGACCCCACCCCAGACTTCTCAAATTAGATTCTGTATCTTGAGTTAGACAAGATGACCTAGATGATTCATGTTTCTTATGGTTTGACAAGTGCAGGTTGAAAGGGCAATCATGCTATCATAGATGGGAAGCCTGAAAGGAAGAGGAAAGCTCTTAATGTATCTCAGAAAATGTGCTAAATGACCATGACACGTGACTACAATAATAGTAACAACAATAACAACAACAAACCCAAAGAGAAAAACAATAAAAAAAACAGTTAACATTCATTGAGCACTTACTATGAGCAAGACATTGTACACAGGCTGTTACATACATGACCCCATAAACTCTTCATGAAGACAACCCGGTGAGAAGAGTAATAGTAGTATCCCTACTTTACAAATGAGGAAGTAAAAGACTGAGGGCATCAAAGAACTTTCTCAGGTCTGAAAGTTTTTATTTTTTATTCTTTTTTAATGTTTGTTTATTTTTGAGAGACAGAGTATGAACAGGGGTGGGGCAGAGAGAGAGGGAGCCACAGAATTCAAATCAGGCTCCAGGCTCTGAGCTGTTAGCACGGAGCCCAATGCAGGGCTCAAACCCATGAACTGCGAGATCATGACCTGAGCTGAAGTCGGACACTTAACCTACTGAGTCACCCAGGTGCCCCTGAAAGCTTTTGAGCACCAGGCTCAGATGTACACTCAGATGTGTCTGACTTTCTGACCACTTTTCTAAATTCCTGTTAGTCAGAATTGCCAGTGTACAAGGAAAGCCATGGAGGAAAGACTACAATATTGAAAATGAAATAAATCATGAAATGGGAACTGTCTTTATGGTGAAAGAGAAAAGTAAGACCAACAAATGATCTTTTAGGTTCTATTAGAATGGTCTGTTTGAGTTCCCTCACTAAAAATGTGTAGTCACCCTCACTTCTTCCCTATCCCTTATGGCCCATAACCAGTTTATCTCCCATTTCTGTTACTCCTCTTCCTTAGTATTCTTTAACTGTTCCCCTGGTTCTTCAAGTCCACTCTGCTGCCCTAGTTCAGACCTCATCATCTGTAGCTGGGTCTAGAGAAACATTCTCCAAACTAGCTCCTGGACTCCAGCCTCTCTGTTTTCCACCCCATCCACCTAATTGGTGTTAATCACCACTATCTTTGTAAAACCCAATCCAACCGTGATATTTCTGAATCTGTGCCTGGATCTGTGCCAGATGCTGAAACAAAAGCAAATGAAACATGTATTCTGCCTTCAAGGAAGTGACAAGTCTAAGGAAAGCCCTTGCACTCTACTTGGTCTACCTGTCTGATCTCATTTCCCCCTCCCCATGTTTAAATATAACATCCCAGCCACCTTCAACTTCTCATCCTTCACCCTCTTTGCAGTACCCAGGGCCCTCTTTTTCCCTCAACTATCTGGTGAACTCCAACCCATCCTTCAATAGCCAGTTCAGATGTGAAGTCTCTTGCTTCACCTTACCCAAGCAGAAGCACCTGCTCCCTGCTCCCTTCTTGTAAATCCACTTTTAAATCAGTCAGCATTTTGCTTACTTGTTTACTGCCCCTTCTAAATCAGAATTTGCATTCCTACCATGTTCCTGTAACAAAGAAAGAACAAGGAAATGGTAGAATGGCTCAGCTGGACTTCAGAGCTTGTTACTGGATTTAAGACATTTTAGACGCATTCCACCACCACCACCACCCAGTGTCTGTCCCTTGTACTCTAACCAAAGCTATGTGAGGAGAGTGTGGAATGTTTTCAGGCTTTCATTCACAATGTGAGGACACCACCTGGTCTGTCAGCCACCTCTTTTCCAATAGAAAAGAGGTTTGCATCTGAATAGAAATAGAATTAGTTGATGCATAAATAATTTAAATTACCTATATAATCTCTGAACCTCTGCCAGTGAGGTAGAAAGGCAGCTTGGGTGGCTTCAAAATAGAATTATGTCCCCATGGTGTACCTTGTCAGTTTCAGTCCACACATGAGTCCTGGTAATGTTTAGGCTGCAGGTTAGATGACTTCCACAAGCATCAGCTTATTGATTTCTTACAGTAGCCCTATAAAATAAATGTCACAATTTCCATATTACAGATGAGGAAATTGGGACTCTGAATATGTTAAATATTTTGCCCATAAAATTCCCTCCTACAGCTTATAAGTGGGGAAGTTGGGAGTTAACTTTCAGGTGACAAGCCCAGTGTTTCCCACTATGCCATCTGTCTCACTCCTTTCCCTCTCTTTACTGGTCATCATCTTGCTACCAAATCTTCTCAGGATATATCTGTATCTATATAGAGATACAAGGTGTGACCATAAAGCAGAAAGATGTCAGAATAAAACACACGTGAAAGTCTATCATAATGCTTTACAATAATGCCTATTATGTAATCTTGTCCCTGTGCTTATACGCATGACCAACTGTGTTTGCTGATAGAGTAGCCAAGTGGTGGGTCTCCGTATTTCTGTTTCTTATCATCTAAACACACCCTGCAAAGGAAAGGCTGCTTCATTTTAGCTCAGGGATCTGATTATAACATCTCTCCACATCAAAACTTCAGTAACATATATGTCTTTATACATATTCTTTACAGCTGAACAGAATCAGGTGTGCAGTTCTTGGTGCTTGGGCTTAGTTAGCTGAACACAGATGACAGGCAAGGTACTCTTGCTGACTCCTGTGTCAGTGTATGGGGACCAGCTCTGATCCATTTCTGTCCATGGGTGCTTGCCAAGAACCATGCAGGCGAGTCAATAGGTTGCCCATTGATGGGCCAAACATTGTTTTTCTCAACAGGAGCGTGCAGAGTAGGCGAAAATGTCCAACTGGCTGGTCTGACCTGTCAGCCAATTTTATCTCTCCTGGCAGTCGCATAAAAATTATAAAATATTTAGAGATCATGACATAGGTTAACACTTTTTTCAACTCAGGGTGACCAAAGCATGAAGAAAGTATTTATCACAACCTAAAAGGGACTCCACTGGAAGGGATACATCAGAAATACATGGAACTTATTCCCCAGCACTGTTTATCAAAGTGAAGTTGGAAGACCACCTGCATTAAAAGCACCTGGAGAGCTTGAGCTTGCAAGCCTTGTCTAGTGTTGCCAGCTAGATGCTGAAACTAGAGCTTTGACTGAGATCTGACTACAAGTCTACTCCACACATTAGATTGCAAAATGTGTCTCAGGACCCTCTTTTTACCATGACTTTGGGTAGAAAAGATTAAAACACTTAGGTGTCATTTCACATCTACCAGAATGGCTAAAATTAAGAACACTGACAGCACCAGTACTGGCAAGAATATAGAGTAGCTCACATACAGTGGTGCTGAGAGTATAAACTGGCACAGTCACTTTGGACAACAGTTTTTATTATTTTTTTAAATGTTTATTTATTTTGAGAGAGAGAGAGAGAGAGAGTATGTGAGCCAGGGAAGGGCAGAGAGAGATAGAGAGGGAGAGAGAGGGTAAGAGAGAATCCCAAGCTCACAGCACGGAGCCCGGTGTAGGGCTCTGTCCCATGAACTGTGAGATCATGACCTATGCCAAAATCAAGAGTCAGACGCTTAACCTACTGAGCCACCCAGGCACCCCAGTTTGCTTTTTCTTATGCAATTAAATATGTACCCAGAAATCCTTCTCCCAAGAACAGAAGAAAATAAAAGTATATGTTCAAGAGTAGATAAGTGCGTGAATGTTAATAGCAACTTTGGCTCTCAATAACCACTAACCGGAAACAAACTCAAATGTCCATCCTCAAATGGATGGATAAGCAAACTCTGATATTATCATACAATGGAACATTATTCAGCAATACAAAGAGATGAAACACACAATGTGGATGAATCTCAAAAATGTTCTGAGGAAAAGAAATCATTTACAAAATAGTATACTTATCATCCTCTTTATAGAATTAATACATGTAAAACTAATTTATGGTGGTAGAAATCATAGCATGGTGTTGAGGCATTGGAGATTAACAGGATAAGGGCACAAGAGAAATGTCTGGGGTGATGGAAAGTCTATATCCTGATAGTTATGTGGGTATATGTATTTATCAAAATTTTTCAAATTGTATGCTTCAGATTTGTGTGTGTAAATTTCAGTTTTTAAAAAGGGTTGGGGAGAAGTGGGTATGGCTACAGAAGAGCAATATGAGGAATCCTCCTGGTGATGGAAATGTTGTATGTCCTCACTGCATCAATATTGGCATCTTAGTTGTGATATTATGCTATTGTTTTACAAGATAATCGGGCACCTGGGTGGCCCAGTCCGTTGAGTATCCAACGTCAGCTCAGGTCATAGTCTCAGGATTTGTGAGTTCAAGCCCCATATTGGGCTCACTGCTGTCAGTGCAGAGCCTGTTTTGGATCCTCTGTCCCCTTCTCTCTCTGCTCTTCCCCTGCTCATGTTCCTTCTCTCAAAAATAAATAAACATTTTAAAAAGATGGTTATTATCACTGGGGGAAACTGGACAAAGAGTACTTGGAATATCTCTGCATTATTCTTACAATGGAGCATGTATCTACAGTTCTCTCAAATTTAAAAGTTGTAATTAAAAAACAAAACAACAAACATTTGTTATTAACAGCTTGAGATTTGAATTTTCTTGTAAGTAACCCATTGTGTTTGTATAAAGTGTGTATGTGTTCACACATGCTATATGGGAAGGAGGAAGGATTTTTAAATTTATTTTTTTCCTTTGATTTCTCCTTTTTTATGTTTTTAGTTTTGTGTGCTCATGATTAAACATCCACCCCTTCAGTGGGGCTGACTTCATCAGTCCAAGGTCAAAAATCTCTCTATCACTCAACACTTCTTCCCAGTGTCTCATGATTGCTGTACAATACAAGGAACCCCTTTCTTGAACATTCCATTATTTCACTAACATTGTGGAGCAAATAGTGCCTGTGAGGCATCCTTGCTGCTGAGTGGGGGGAGATGTCAGCCACATGTGATTTTGCACATCTCCGGGGTAATGCAGTAGTGCTAATGTAGTCTCCTGGATGCAGGGACACCAACTGGGTTTATGTCACTCCCCTGGGTGCCTTAAGTGCATAAATCAATCCTTATTTTTTTTTCCAATCCATACAGAGGGCTTCCTCATGTGTGCTGCACATAGAGAGGGAGGGGAAGGATGCCTCCGTGAGCAAATGGTTTGTGTTTGAGGAAAGCAAGTGATGCATGCAATATCAAAATCTAGTTTTGGGGGTGTTTTATTTAACCCCCCTGGGACAGCTGCTCTAGCTTGAATGGAACTAAGAATGAAGGGATTCATCAGCTGGAAAGAGGTTGATGTCAGGACAAAAATAGGGTGCCTGCCTTGGCTTGCTGGGGGCTACAGGATGGCATCTATGAGTTTCCATTGCTGGCTTGTCTCCTGGGAGCCTGCCTGTACCACTCTGAAAGGCACCCAGCCTTGTAGATTCTGCCTTAGCCAAATGTCTGCTATAGTAAGGCTGATGTTCTGAATTATAAATGCCAATGATTACAAAGGTATACTTTAGAAAGGCTAACTGACTGCCCTTTTTTTTGGCAGGGGCATCACCAGCATTATCCCATTATGCCCAATGATGTCCACAAAGTGGGCTGGTATGGTTTATTCCATTTCAAAGAAAGGAAAATCAATCACAGCTAAATCTCCTTATCTTCCCTCTCTATCCTTGCTCTTTATCTTCCACCTCCTTCTCTCTCTTCTCCTTTGTGTATTCTTCTCTTTCATCCTCTTCCCTTCTTTCTCTTCCTATGCCTCTTCTTCCTTCTTGGGAGGGGGCATAATAAGAATCTAAAACAAGTATGTATGAAAATGATCTTTGTCTTTTCTCATTTCTTCTATTAGCATTTCTTTACCCTCTCTAAGAACCACCCTCCCCCCAGAAAGCCTGTGGTTCCCATCTCATTTTCACTCCTACATCAAAACTTACCAATTCTGTTTTCTAGTCCCTCAGGCCCCTGAGTCTTGATAAGACACTGAGCGATAATTAGATTAATCGGATAACATGAAGCTCTAACATGTCATGAAGGCATTCATTTCCTTAGGCCCATAAAGGATATTCCTAATGTAATGCCAGGCATCATAGTAAAACTGTGGGAGGGAGATTTTTAGGCAGATAGAGCTTTCATGTTCCTGAAATTACATCCAATGTGAAGAGGAGCACGTTTAATTATTCAGTAATAACTGCAGATGGAGTGATGTACCTATATCATCCCAGGGCACATAAGAAACACCCAAGAGTGCATTGGAAAAATTTGTAAAAAAAAAAAAAAAAAAAAAAAAAAAAAAACGGCAGGGTAATTCCTAAACTTTTCCATGAGCATGACAAATACCTCCTCCAGGATGTTAGAGCTTGCCCATGAAATTGCTCTAGTCTAGAAAATTCTGAGTCCATACAGAAGCTTATGAGTTTTCATTATGTCATTCTAGTGGTTAGAAGACATTTTCAGAACACCCTGCACATTCCCCTTTCTTACCATTTACAGGTTCTACTGAAGTTGTCTGTCCCTCCTACTATACTATGAACACCTCAAGGATGGGCACTAAATCTTAGACACCACTGTGTTCCTAGCATTGAGCTCAGGCCCAGGTGCAAAACAGATGCTCAATAAATGTCTGTGGAACTTATCAAGCATGATTTTTGGCTCCTTTTCAGACAAGACTGCCCACAAAATGGATTGTCAAGTAACTTGGGGTCTGGACCTAAAGGAATGTGAGAGATGTTCTTCAGTGATCTTATGTCAGATCCTTTTGAATCCTTACATGGGAGATTGGGTTCTAATCAAGGTCAGATATGAGCCACAAGCAAGAATAGAGACTGACACAATTGGTGGGGGAAGATTTATGAAACTTCCCTTTATGGCTCAGGGCTCTCTTTTCCCATAAGAGAAGATGTTGTCCCTTCAATGGGAGCACCAGTGAGCAGTTCAGCTCCGCCTCTCTGCCTTCTGTCCTCTTCATGCACCAGTTCTCAAGACAACACTGTTATCGCGCCAGAAAATACAGCCCAAAGCATTACAGATGTCTGGTACAAGCGGAACTCATATTAATGGTTATTGCTTAAAGAAGAGGCATGCTCAGATCTCTTTACTGTGCTCTGGGGAAATAGCAGTTTTTACTTTCTTCTACAGAAGACCAAAGACATAAAAAGATCAATTGGGTTTAGCCTATCTCAGATAGGGGAGACTTTTTCAGAGGTAACTTACATGACAGACTTGACGTGACCTGAGACACATCCCCACAAATACAGATATCTTAACAATTAATTTTTGTTAAGGTTTTGATGGATGTCTAGACACAAAATTTTCCATTTGTTGTAGGAACAAATAAGTTTGTGACATTGTAGGATGATTTAATGAGTCAAACAAAAGGATTTTTTTTTGTTTTAATGCCATAGACTCCAGGCTTGTTCCAAAAATCCTCATTTTGATGTCTGTTGACAAATGACTTGTGGTTTCATATGAATTAATTGAATTTTTTTACCTTCTTTTAAAAGTTTCTTAGCCAGTTGCTGACAGTGAGTAGATCATTACTAAAGCAGAAAAAACATTTTATTTGGAAAGAAACATTTTTTTTCAAGATGCCATTAATTGAACCAAACTGGAAATTCATTAAATGACCTTTTAAATGGCCAGAAAAAGTTGCTGTTTATGCTGTGGTAGAAGATGGCCAGTTTAAAACACTTACAGATATGTTTAACATATTTTATAGCTGTGTAATGTTTACAACTTTATCAATGCCAGCCTTAGCTGGGGGGAAGTTCTTTTCCTTTGATTTCTACAAAGCAAAAAATCCCACAGTAGTGCCAGTGTTCTGGAGATTCTCTGGAAATAAGATAACACCTTTTTGCTCCTTGAAAAACACTGCCATTTGTAATCAGCCAAGGTCCCCTGCTAGGGACACTGTCAACAGCCAACAGAAACTTTTAAATTGGTTGCTTTTGATGAAAATGAAAATGTTATCCATGAAACATCTCTAAGAAAATAAATTCAGGCCTGATTCCACTATGCAAACAGATATATACAATATCTCCCCAAATCAGCTTTTTCTCATCTGAAATGGAGCTACTGTACTTTCTTATGTCAGAGATTGAACTTGGGCAAGGATGTACTTCTGATAATTAAGATCATATCAGGCTTAGAAAGCTTAAATTCCTAAAAGGAGATGAAAGTTTCCTGATGGTGTAGACTCACAATGTTTGTGAATTGGTCATAGAAATTCCTTACTGCAGAATAATACCAGAATAATGCAGATAATACCAGAAAGGAGAGCACCCCATTCCCATAAGCCCATTTAAAAAAAAAATGAAGCATCTCTTGGAACAGGCAGGTGGTGTATCATATGTTCCTGGGGTGGAGAATGAGCTTCTTTCTTTTAAAAGTAATTGATTTTATAGTGAAACGTGTTAAGAGCACTGATTTTCAAAATGATTCCGTTCATGAGTGTCAGGAAATAATACATACTGCTAATTGCTTCAGAAATAGCTGGATTATTTAACTTTGGTTGTGACTGTGGTTGGAAGAAAGATCTTGCACCTTTATGCTATTTTCCCTATCACAGATTAATAGCTGTTTTAAAACTGTGTCTACTTTTGCTGTTCAGACATGAAATCTGCATCCCCTCACTTTTTGTCTAGGGCATCAGCTACTGTGTTTTTTAGTTCAAACTCTCTGAGTGTTCTAAAGATAGCAGTGTGACATTTCTGTTTCAATGAAGCTCAAATAGAAGGCAAGATATAAAACACCAGAGAAGAAAAAGATATGTTTGCTGATTTTACCATCGTCCGTACTGAGCTGCCTAGGTGAACAGTTGTAAGTGGGGAGGCTGATTGCAGGCGGGGAGGGGAAGGGGGGAATGTTAACTTCTGTGAGGTGTAATTTATTGGATGCTTAGCAGCGTACCCCTTGCGGTAATTCCATATTTGAATGTCTCACTTCTGTACAGATTGATTGGATGTAATATGGAACCTGAGAAAGGAAACTCAATTGTTTCTTTGTTTTATGCTTTGTTTTCTTTTGTTTTGTTTCAGTTGTTTCCTCAATGAGCAGATGTAACTGTGTCTGATTTAGAAAGAGACTGTTTGCTGAAGGTGACAGCTCAGTGGAGTGAGCCGGAACCATAGCCTGTGATCAAGACTAATTGAACCTACCAATTATACCTGTTTGCTTCATCATGTATTCATTCAAACAAACACAATACAAACACACATAATAAACGTATATGCATATGTGTACAAGACTGAAAAAGACCCTGATGAATTTATAATGTGACTGCTCATATACCTCTTCCTCCAGGAAGTCTTTCCTACCTCTAGGCCAGGGGTCAGCAATTTTTTCTGTAAAGGTCCAGATAGTAAATATTTTAGACTTCACTTTCAGAGCCATATATGGTCTTTATCACATATTTCTCTTTTCTTTTTTCTTTTTTCTTTTTTTTTTTTTTACAACCCTTCAGAAATAGACAAAACAGTCTACTTAGCTCAGGGGCTGAATATGGTCCATGAGCCATGGTTTGTTCAAGTCAAGTACACCTTGTTTCATCCTCCATAGCAGCCTTCACATGGTGTTGAAAAGAACTAAACTCGAAATTCCTGGAGTGGAGGCTCTTATCTTTGCAACCCTGGCCTAACCACTGGCAAGTGTTCATTTTCCAAATATACAGTGATCTCCACCTTCCAGTTTAATATTCCAGCTGGGAAAACAAGATCCTGTGTAGAAACTGGTTAAGTGACAATTCAGAACACTGAAGAGTGTGCTTGACAGGCCCTTGGCAACTCTGGCTTTCTGGAATATAACCCCAAGTTGAGAAATAAGTTTTTAAAAATGCCCTCTTATGTTCTCAAAACAGCTTTATTTTGTCCTGCACTTCATTAGGCCTTCATCTGGAGTCTCGTTTGTTCTTCCTTAACATGTAATCTTTAACAAACTTAACAACTTTCTACAAAATAAGAACTTAAGAGATACACAGAAAATGGAAGGGTGGGTGTGGTGGTGTAGAGCAGAGCAGTAGGTCCAGAAGATTGATACCCAAGATTGACACCTGACAGCCTGACCTCAAGGAAGGAGACAGAATAAATCACAAGGAGATACAGAATTATATGACTGCATATAGCACAATTATGTTTGCTCTTAATAGGTTTTCAGTCATTAATTAAGTATTGAATTATGCTCATTATGCTCTCTTTAAAAATGCAGCCAAATAGAGCTTCCAATTTTGGATTATTATATCCATACAACCTGGGTAAACTACAAATATCTACCATTTGGGGCACCTGGGGGCTCAGTTGGTTAAGCATCCGACTCTTGATTTTGACTTGGGTCATGATCTCACAGCCGTGAGATCGGGCCCCAGTTCAGACTCCAAGCTGGGCCTAGAGCTTGCTTAAGATTCATTCTCTCCTTCTGTGTATCTCTGTCTTTGTCTGTCTGTCTCTCTCTCTTTCTCTTTCTCCCCTTTTCTCTCTGCCTCTCCCCTGCTCATGCACATGCTTGCTTGCTCGCTCTCTCCCTCAAAAAAAAAAAAAATCTACCATTTTTGGACAGTGAGTTTTGGTTATTTGGGAATTTCACTCATTCGGACCTCCTCATTTATGAAATGATGTGTGATAAAAGACATATTTGTGACCCAGGACCACCTAGCATGAAGAGCCAGGCCTATGGAATCAGTAGCCTGAGATGATGGTTCTTCCTTTCCAGCTCTGTGACCTGAGGCAAGTCGGTTAAACCTCTCAAATTTCAGTCTCCTGGTCTGTATAATGAGCACCTTCCCTGGAGTCACTATGAGGACCAAGTAGGATTATCATACTTAGATAATCTTGCTATTACTGCATGTTAAGTAGACAACCATCTTGTCATTATTTTTCTGTGATACAAAAGTAAAGTTCTTAAGATAGAACGTGGCACAAAGTGAGTGCTCAAAAAAGTTAGTTATTAGTATTATAAATATTATGATCACTCTTGTCTATGGTGAAGTGTTTTCATGAATGTGACACACACATGGTACTACAGGAGACTACGTAAAAGCATACAGTGAAGGAATCTGGGAATCTAAGGAATCACCTTAGACAAGGTTCTCCCTGATCTATAATTATCCAACCCATTCAAATCAGGCCCACCTGGGACTAATTCCTCCAGAACACATCTTACCCTGGACTTCCTTTGGTTAGGTTGAGAAAGTCTGTTTTCTAGAATAGTAAAATCCACTCACCTAGTATTGTGGCAGATCCTACTATAAGCTGTCACATGTTGTGAATCTCCAGCATCCCTTCACATTGTTCTTTTCTTAACGGGAGAAATAGAACATGGGTGTGGAATGGGACAGTTGCATTTCACTTACCTCAGAACACCAGATTCCCTCCCAAGAGAAGGGGAAAGATGCACATGTTCTCTCAAACTGTTTTGGCTTCAAACCACACTTTGTAAGCAAAATGTAACCCAACAGGGAGGCAGACATGCCACATTGGTTGTGACCTTTAAAAGCAAGGACCTGAAAAGGGCTGCTTCCTTCTGGAAAACACGTACTAATGACAAGCCTAGCCACTGATGTAACTCAGAGAAAGGGCTGGTTCAGAGGAAGAAATTGGGACAAGGGAGTTTGGCTGGAGCACTGAGAAGCGTCGAGAGCCTTTGGGTATTAACCAGACTGGCAGAGTGATCCCTGAGAGGAAAGACAAAGATAGCTCCCGCCTTTCTGATTCAGGGCTTGCCTACATCTCTGGCACCTTCCTGCCCTCTTGCAAGGCTGTCCTCATTCAGGTCGCAGTCTGCACCACGAGAGAAGTTCAGCTCCAGCCCATGCCACGGCAGCTTTCCAGGGCCTGGTATTTGTGTCCTTGGCTCCACGGCCAGCTATAGCAACTGAGGAGCCGTAGCTTTCTGCAAGTTCAGCCAGACGGTTGCACAGGTGGCTCTACCTTGAATCATCCAGGTAGGCAGAATAATGGATTTTTTATTGATTTTCCCTGAGATTGGAAGCAAAGAAAAGGGGTGGGAAGTATCAAAGCAGTAGATAGCATTTTAGCTGGGTACTCATGAGTGTTTGTGGAAAGTGTCTGAACACCTAAGCGGCAAGGACAGAGGAAGGGAAACAGTGTGCCCGGGAAGAGAAAAGGAAATAAGACGTGCAATGCTCTATAAACTAAGAGAGTAACAGGAGCAAAGAAGAGCAGCTGGTGCAACGGGACATCCTGAGTTACTTGTCAGTGCCTACAGTACCCTTGTTAGAATTCTCACTTCTCACACTTTGCCCTCATGCCCTTCCTGGGACCAGACCTCATAAGCCACAGTCCCTGTTGTGAGCCTGAGCAGTGTCATCTTCCTGCACTTCCCCCCTCCTTTCTGCTAGTCCCAGCCCCAGTAGTTAGGAACCTCCTGGGCTCTGAAGGACAGGACTGATGTGGGTCACAGGTGCTGGAGCTGCACAGACCTATGCTAATTACACCACACCTGTTTCCCCAGGTTAGGCTGTTGCTATTGGAAACCTTGATATCCCTTTTCATTTATCTGTTTACCAACCAGCCGTTAGTCCTGCTCCTCCACCCCATCATCCAACAGACCCTGGATCTGGGGCTCAGACCCTGATGCGAGGGGACAAGGACAGTAGGGAATAGCATGTGGGAAAATCACATCTATGTGTGCTACCTAGAGGTCATGACAGAGAGAAGGGTGCATTCCACCTGCAGGGCAAGAGAGTGGCCAGGAAGGCATTTCAGGAGGATGTGAGGTGTAAAAGATGAGATGAGCATTTGCTAGTTGCTGGCATTTGTAGCACAGGGACCAGAACAAGCCAAGCCATTTTCGATGGCTGCATAGATGGCCAGACCTGTATTCAGCGCTGCTGGTGTCTCCTACGTTTCTAAAGGTGCTTTTCCAATAAATCCATGGCAACATGCAGAGCTGTGCCATCACATTAAATGAAACAGGTATGCCTTCTCCATTCCTCCAAGCTTACAGTCTGTATCTTTACTGGACATGTTGCTGAGCTGTGAGTCCCCAGAGGAGGTCTTCCTAAATACCGTTTAAATTTTTTTCTCTTCTTTTATTTCATTGGCCTTTTTTGACACCAGAATTGATCCCTTCTCCTGTTGGAACTATCAGAAGACAAACACAAGTTTCTCTTCCCGGGTAGCAATTTCCATTCATGAAAAATTGCCTTGTATGCATTCAGGAAGTATAGCAGGTTGTGAAGCTCTGTAATTTGTTTCCCATCAACTAATAATCTTATTGTGATGAATAATGTAGTGCTGTTAATGTTTCTACAAGGTTACAGATTGTGCTGAGTGTCAGTAGAGAAGCCGACAGTGTTGTGCAGTAAAGCCATTCTTTCTCCTTTTTACACAGTATAGTTTCTTGGAAAGCTTGCAGTAGGAGCACGAGCTTCAGCAAACAGTATTCACATGAATTCAAGTATGAAAACTATTCATGATACACAGTAGAAGTTTTACACCAATGTTGACTCTGTTCTTGTCTTTTTTTCTTGTTTTTTTTTAATGTTTACTTATTTTTGAGAGAGAGTCAGATGAGAGAGTCAGAGTGTGAACAGGGGAGGGGCATAGAGAAAGACACAGAATCTGAAGCAGACTCCACCAGGCTCTGAGCTGTTAGCACAGAGCCCAACGTGGAGCTTGAAACCACAAACCACAAGATCGTGACCTGAGCCGAAGTCCGACACTCTACCGACTGAGCCACCCAGGTGCTCCTGTTCTTGTTTTTTCTAGGGTGCTTTTTTTATCTTATTTTTAAGGATGTGACATATAAGTTGGAAACAGATTTCCAAGTTTTGGCATTGATTGGCTCCTTTGTTTTACAGAGAATAGCCTCAGCTTCTCTACCTGGAGTGGCTCATACTCTGCCACAAGTCTGTCCCCTTCAACACCAAATATTCTATCCTGTTCTTTTTAAATTATTTTTTAATGTTTATTTGGGGGAGAGAGAGCACACACAAGTGGGAGAGGGGCAGAGAGAGGGGAACAGAGGATCTGAAGTGGGCTCTGCACTGACCGCAGAGAGCCTGACACGGGGCTGGAACTCGCAAACTGTGAGATCATGATCTGAGCCGAGTCAGACACTTAACTGACTGAGCCACGCAGGAACCCTTATGTCCTGTTCTTAACATTCAGCCACATGTTTAATTTTTGTTGTTTTATTGTATACTTTTAAAGTAGCACGCAGTAAAATTGTCTTTTATGAATTTTATGAATTGTGACACATATAGATTTGTGTAACCCCACCACCACTATCATGATGCGGAGCAGTTCTATCCCCTCACAAACCTCCCTCATGCTGCCCTTTTGTAGTTACATCCTCTCCCAATCCAAATCCTGGCAGTCACCGATCTGTTTTCAGTCACTATAGTTTTGTCTTATTTTTATAAATTTTTTTAATGTTTATTTATTTTTGAGACAGAGACAAAGCATGAGTGGAGGGAGGGGGGGCAGAGATAGGGATACACAGAGTCTGAAGCAGGCTATAGGCTCTGAGCTGTCAGCACAGAGCCCGACGCAAGATCATGACCTGAGCCCAACTCAGACGCTCAACCGACTGAACCACCCAGGTGCCCCCTAGTTTTGTCTTTTTTAAAGTTTATTTATTTTGAGAGAGGGAGGGGAGAGAAAGAGATAAAGAATCTCAAGCAGGCTCCACAATGATAGTGCAGAGCCTGATGCGGGGCTCCAACTCACGAACTTTGAGATTACAACCTGAGCCGAAATCAAGAGTCAGACTCTTAACCGACTGAGCCACCCAGGCGGCCCTAGTTTTGTCTTTTCGAGAATGTCATGTGAATGCAGTTACACAGTATATAACATTTTGAAACTGACTTCTTCCATTCAGCATGGTACCTTTGAGATGTTTCCAAGCTGTTGCATGTATCAATAGTTGATCCCTTGTTTTTGCTGAGTAGCATTCTGTCATACAGATTACCCCACTTTATTAATTCACTTGTAGAATATCTGGGTTGTTTCTAGGTTTTGGTGATCGTAATAGAACTGCTATAAACTTCCATGTATAGGTTTTGAGATAAAGATACATTTTCATTTCTGTAGGGTGAATACCTAGAATTGAGATTACTGGCAGACTTTTCCAGAATGTCTGTGTATTTCACATCCCCACTGGCAATGTATGAGAGTTTCTGTCATGGTATTTTGATTAGCTTTTATGTCTGTGAAAAGTATGTTGTAGCATAATACTCTGTTTTATCGTGTGCTGCTTCTGGTTGATTTAATAGGTAATTTATTTATTTGTTTGTTTAGTGCCTTAATGAGATAGCCCTTAAATTTTATGTCAGATGGGGCACCTGGCTGGCTCTGTTGTTAGAGCCTGCAACTCTTGATCTTGGGGTTATGAGTCCGAGCCCCGTGTTAGGTGTAAATATTGCCTAAAAAGTAAAATCTTAAAAAGAACTTCTGCTAAAATTTCTCAACAAAAAAAGCATGGAGTGTGTTTGCCTACTTTTCTCAATGCTGTTTATGGCTTCTTTGGTTTAGACTACATGTGTTGTAATTAGAAAAATCTATAAATGATGGGCTTTTCTGTTATTCATAGAATGAGGGTGAGGGTGCTAAGGGTATTTATAGATGTGCTGAAAGATTGGGATGGGACAATTGGAGTAAACTCAAGTGGCGAAACTTCATTAATCCCATCTCTATTTTCACTTCATGGATCTAGATGTCTCACTCTATTTTTTGTGTGAGGACTACTCCAAAGTCCATATGGATCCTACTGATGGAACTGAAATTTCACAGCAAGAATTCTGAGTCTTAATCTTACAAGGAAAGCAATACAGCATGTGTATTCCATATGCATAATAGAGGGCTCCAATTCACCATGCTATATTATCTACAATTAAACACAAAAGAGAGTTGATAAATACCACATTCAACTGAAAACACAAATGAATCAAAATGTTATAGTTTCTCTCCACAGGTAATAATTAACATTCTTGTGAATTTCTCTGTATGCCATGGAGCACCCTTTAAACAGTACCCTAGCACAAAATCTTGTATATTGGAAGATGTAGACTTGACCGAAGAGTGAGTTCATCTTGGGAAATAAGACAGGATGTAGGGCACAGGGGGAAGGGGTTCATGTGGAGTCGAATGATATGCATATATGAAGATTTGTTGGAGCAGTATGTCATAATGACCCTTATAAAATTATTGCACATAAGCTGACATGAATAAAAACATTCGTGAGAAAGTGAAGTCTTTGGGTAGTTAACAACCAGAAGAAAAATAGAAGAGTTACCGTGGGATCTTTAAGGCTCAACAAAAAGGTCAGAGGCTGGAGATCTGCCACCTGTTTACCTTCCTAGAGGCCAGAGATCTACCATGTCAAAAATCTAGCAGACCCGGCATAGATGCTCAATAATGAACTGCCAGGTGAATGAACCCATGAAGACATGAATGAAGGAATGAACAAGGAAGTAATTGAAAATGCTTTGTCACAGGTGGGCATAGCTCATATGCCACTCTTCTTGTGTCAGAACTTAATTAGAGAGAAAACAAAAGGAATCTTGTGGAGAGAACCGTCACTCTTTGGGTTTCTCCCCGAGAATGTGAAAGACTTTACCAAGTGGCTACTTGCATCTAATTTAGCTGGACTCCCTACTAAGAAAATCCTTGGAATGAAAACTCTTTCCAATTATATTCCATGTACAGGTTAGAAAAGTTAATAAAGATCTAATAGGCTAAATATGGCCAAATGGAGTCATTCAGTATATAATGTGCCGGTGTCAGTTCCAATGTTAGTGCCAGAACAGGGCAATCATAAAATATCTTACATAGGTCAGCACACAGGAAGCCTTTGGACTTGATCTGATGCAATCTGAAAGGGCTTCCTGAAGGAGGAAGAACTCCATGTATCCTGCTTTTGACTTGTAAACCCTTTACGGCATACCCTTTGTCCTTGCCACATCCAGTTGGCTTCTCCTACCACCAAGTGTATGGATGAATTAGGATTCACCCTGTTCAGGTAAGCCACTGGCCTGTAGCAAAGATCCTTTAATACAATAAATTTGTGATGGAAAGCGAACATTTTCAAGTGGCACGGAGAGCCACAGGAGATCCTGTTAGTTGGAGTTTAGAAGTGAAATGTGTCTATTCCCACTTGGGGTGTGTCAGAGGCCTCTGCCATCATTAGTTCCATGGGGATTTCTGCTTGTAAGGCATTTGTTGTCATGTTTGGATTACTGCAGGAAGAGAAAAAATTGCTACAGTTTGCGTGATATAGAACTGTGTTTTGGCAAGGATGCCTGCAATAATTTTTTTCTTGAACTTTAGTCAAGTTCAAGCATTTGAGATTTGTCTCAGATGACACCATCCTGCAGCCCCTTTGCAAGACCTTCATTTCTATCGGAATTTGGACTCTCCTTTTGACTCCTTTCCTCTTGCCATACGTATTAATTATTTTATTAATTCAGAAGTTCTTTATTGTGCCTACTAAGTGTTCGAGGTGCCAGGGATCAAGTAGAGAATAAAATAACATTCTTGCTTTCACGGTACTTAATTTCTAGTGCAGAAAGACAATTACTAGGGGGAAAAATGTGATGATATGTGGTTTAGAGAAACACCATAGAAAAGAGGGTAAGACTGCTGAGGTTGCCTGAAAAGGTGTGTCTTAAAGGGGAGATTTGAACTGAGACATTCCAACCTTAAGGGAGTGAGCCACTTTGAGTGAGCCAGTCAGTTATCTGTATCCCCAGGCCAAATATATGACAACTGCAAAGGGCCTGAGGCAGAAACCTGCCTGACTCAGTCCCATATCAGAGGCCAGTGAGGATCAGGACCTTTCCTACTTACTTCATTGTTTACTTTGAGAAGTAAGCTTGAAGCTTAATGGAGGAGACAAACCTCAGCTGGTATTCTGGCCAATCCCTATGCACATCCCACATTTAAAATGTCTCTGTTCTTCCTTTTCCCTCTACCTGAAATGTTGTTCCCCCAGACATTGCGGTGGCTCTCTCCCTATTTCCTTCAGGTCTCTGATCAAATATCATCTTATTGAGAAGCCTTCCCAGACCACACTATTAAAATGTGTTAGAAAGATAAGAAGTGTTAGAAATGGAAATTATTTTCTCCTCCAAATCTGATATTTCACGAGAGAGATTACTCACTCTCTGCATTATGGGATTAAGAATGATCCCATTTGAGATGATAAATACTAAAGAGTTTCTGTAACCCAAGAAGCCCTGAGAAACAAATTGCTAATTCATGACTTAAACCATCTAAATGTGATGAATAACTCAGGACCTGCGTGAGTTGTTCAGTGGTGAATTGCATGATAGAGCAAACTGCATGGGTCATAGATGAGCCTGAGCAAAACAAAAACAACAATAACAACAACAAAGAAAATCTTGATTTTATCATGAGCTTTTCATGGGCAATGAGAGCTGGTGCTAAATAGAAACACCAAGATTCGAGAAAACCTGGGCCTTCCTTATGCTCATTTCCATAGAGAATAAGAGAATTTATACAAGGTAAGCTGATGTAGGGCCCTTCATATTGTCTACCACCAGGTGGTTTTATTTCCAAGTGTTTAAGTTGCAAAAGGTGGAAATCAAGAGCACTGATTATTTTGGTAGTTTCTGAGACCTAGAGTTTCTATAACTCCTAAGAATGAAAAGAGATCCTTAATTCTTAATGGTGCTATTTACCTTAAAAATATCTGGCAACAGGAAGTTTTCCAAGTCATTACAATAATAATCTTTGAATCACAGGGTCTATTTCACTCCTCTCTCCACAGCCTCAAGAAAGAATTAGCCTGTTCAGGGAAAGATAAATAAATCCTGACATTTCTTAAGTACTTCCTATTTGTCATGCATTTTCCAAGCACTTTAACTTAAAACGTTCTTTCTCCTTTAACTTTTGACCAAGTAGGAATGGTATTTGCCCCCTTTTTTGAACAGGGAAACAGAGGCACAGACACGCGAAGTGCTTCATA
Source organism: Neofelis nebulosa (assembly GCF_028018385.1). Classification (NCBI taxonomy): domain Eukaryota; kingdom Metazoa; phylum Chordata; class Mammalia; order Carnivora; family Felidae; genus Neofelis; species Neofelis nebulosa. The sequence goes on from NC_080782.1 coordinate 58,879,220, forward strand.
AATCTGATTGTCTAACTCCAGAAGTCCCTCAGGCAAAACTGTAGAGATGAGTATCAGAAAGACTGAGAAAGCCCTGAAAATCACGTTACGAGCCACGACTAGGAAGAAACCCTTGTTTCCCAGGGTGGGAGGGGGCAGTGGGAGACGGTGATTCCATTGCCTCCTCTTTCCCCACAGAACTAAGATCTGCAGAGCACGCTGGTATCCTACTGGTCCCAGTTTTTTTCTGAAAGTTGTTTGCATCCTGGGACTCTTGGATGGGGTGGAGGTGGACTTCCTCATCTTTCTCTGTTCAGCCCTGGGTATTCCTACTCATCATCCATGCTACATGATAGAAAAGGCTGTGAGCACTGTCTCATCCACTTTAATTGGGAGAGCAAAACAATTTTGACTTTGAAAGAAACCACTGAACAGTTGTGAATAAAACCCAGAGGGCAGTCTCTCTGACAGTATCTACACCAGGCAACCCTGGGAGGATGTTTCTTTAGGAAGCTCTCAGATATTTTTCTTTAGTAATTCCTTGCTGTGGTGTGTGTGTGTTTGTATATTTTGAAGGCAGAAAGAGTATCCTGAAAATCTCTCCAGCAGTATGCCCTATACATCCCATTACATCAGCTGTCACTTGACATGAAACCAGATGCAGTTCAAGGTCTGACATTCAGCTGACTTCTGTTTATATAGTATGGAGAAACTTTAGTTCCCTTGCCCTATAAGGTGTGTACCATGAGAGATTTGGGGAAAAGGTCACCCAGATAGTAAATAATTCTGCTGAGCTTTGTAGTGAAAATGCTCCAAGAACCTTTATCCTGTCCTTGCCATTTAACTAGTGTGCTTCAGTCATTCTTGATATTAATGAATGGTGTAGATCAGAGCTTGTCTCCATCGTTCTGTTCATCAGACGCTCAACCTAAAATCAAAATCATATTTTATCTTTGTTTTGATCTTCTCCCTGTGATCAGGGGAAAACATTGTGACCATCCAAAGGAAAAGAAAATGAAATATACCCCGACAAAAACCTGGTTAAAGAGCTAAAGAATGGCATCGTGATAGAAGAAAATTCAACTTGTGATTTTTATTTTTCAAAAAAAAAATAATAATAGTCTGGGCTGTGAAAAACATATTATCTTTCATGGGTAGGGAAATATCCAAATTTTGCCCAGACTATTTTACAATAAGACCTTGAAAAGCTATGCAATGAGCTGGAATGAGAGGAGTTTAAATTTTTGATGCAATTCTCTGCTTGGGAAAGTGATAATGCAGCTCAAATAACAGAGAGAGTATTTTCTGCTACAGTGCAACAATCAACATAACGTCTGGGCATATTAATAATTTCACTCCTAAACTTCTCGACAGGGAAAGCATGGGTCTTAATAGCATTGTCAAGATCCTTAGGGCAATTGAAAAACCCAAAATCATTACTTTCTACTGATAGGCTTTCCTCTCCCAGAGGATGCCAAAATACCTAGGGTAATGTAGATTTATTGAAATGCTCAGATAGGCACTGCTCAGACATAACTTTGCAATAAAATCTTCTCTTTAGGAGGGTTCCTCTCAAGTATTTCAAGTGGTCTTTTTTTTTTTTGTCTTTGTCACTTAGAAAGTAGCTAATAGAGTTGACATTGATCTCAAGTGATACCTTCCAGATGATTGAAGAACACAAAGAATGAGCATAGGGGTATGGTATAATGATGTGGCACCTGTGATTAAAATCCCTTTCTGCCCCAACATATGTGAGAACCTGCCCCCGTGGGCAGGATGGTCCCCTACAAATGGTATTAAGGTCATCATTCAAGTACAGCTACTGGTTGGGCACCCAATTCAAGAGTTCCCTGCTTCTTTTTTCCTCCACCCTCCACCCTGAGTCCCGCCTGTGCGTGTTTGTGTTTTAGTTGAGCAGGAATGGCTGTCTGCAGTGATTACGGCCATGCCTGAAGCAGTAGAACAAATTCCAGGATCCCCCTCGGATGCTCAAGTATACAATTGGCTCTCAAATGGTCATATCTAACAATCTCCTTCTGAAAAATATCAACAGCAGTAGGGTCTCAGCCAACAAGCTCCTGTGAACACCAGCTTCAGGTTGCCAGGAAAATATATTTTTAAGTAGTATGAAGTATGCCCCATCTGAGATCTAACTTTGATTGGTTCCAATGGGCTTCTGCAACAGACAGACATTGTGGTTCTAAAAAACAGAGGGAATCACCATTTATATGAAGTACTCAGAATAGGCAAACCCATAGAAGCAGAAAGTAGATTGATATTTGCCAGGGGTTGGGGGAACTGGGGAGTGACTGCTAAACACTATGAGGTTTCCTAGTGGGGGGCAATGAAAATGCTCTAAGATCAGACAGTACTGATGGTTGTATATCTCAGTGAATATAGTAAAAGAAAGCAATAAAGTGTACATGTTTTAAAGCTAAATTTCATTATATCTCAGTAAATCTATTATTTAAAATTTATTTATTTTGAGAGAGACAAGAGAGAGTGCAAGTGGAGAGAGAATCTCAAGCAGGCTCCATGCAGAGCCCTATGCAGGGCTCAAACCCACAATACTGTGAGACCGTGACCTGAGCCAAAATCAGGAGTTGAATGCTCAACTGACTGAGGCACCCAGGCACCCCTGTACATCTGTTATTTAAAAGAGAGAATAGGTGATCAGGCAGAAACAGGAAAAAATAAAATCAAACTAAAAACAAAGAGGAACAAAGTCACCTTCTCCCTGGGTCCAGCTGTCTCCCTGTTGAAGGACCTGTGAGGGTAATAAGGATTTGGGCATAAGGGAAGGCCCATCAGATGCTAGCAGCCTAGAAATGTCCAAAGAACAGAGGCAGAAATCTGCTCTGACCCCTCTTTGCTGAGGTTCTGCAAAATAACCCCAGGAGACATGATGTGTTCATTGGTTCGTTCATTCATTCCTTCATTCAGCACTACTGTGCTAGCCACCATAGCCCTGTGCTGAAGGAATTCACAGTCTAGCAGGAAAAACAGGAGAGTCCAAAAATGATATAAAACCATGCATCTAGGGTATGAAAGAGACATGCCCAGTATGCACTCAGGAGGGGCCCAGATGTATTACAGTTAAATACAACATGTAAGGAGAGAAACTTAGATCTTTTAACGCCCTGCACCTCCATTTCTTTGTCTTTATCATGGAGAACAATATCCACTCTGAAGGCTATTCTAAGTTTAAATAAGGTGAAATATACACAGGGCCTATCACACAGCTGGTGCTTATTAAACAGGCGCAATTGTTCTTAGATGACCTACGATGTCCCTCTAAACCCTAATTTTTTATGAATGTAGGTAGAGCTGACAAAACTTTGGTTTCTAAGCCTGCAAAGGATTGCTCTTGGTGACGGCAATTCCCTTGCTTCTGCCATGCAGTGTTGGTGTGTGTGTCGTTGCGAATGCACTCAGAATGCTTTTTCTCTGAGGTCATATATGTAGTGTAAGCAAGAGAACTACAAATCATTCTTTATGAGTGAACACAGCCCTGTCCTTCTCTGGTGCTCCTCTCAGGCTGAATGGGGCCTTTCTATCAAGGACAGTCCCCTGATCCAGGACTGTGCGATCCAGGCCGAGAGGCACTGGTCAAAGCTGTAGCTGAGCACCGGGAGATGAGAAAGAGATTATAACTTGGCTCATTCCTTCATCCTTTCTTCTCTTTCCCCCCCCCCATTCTGAAATGTGGAGAAGGGGCTGCAGCTTGCTACAGCAGTGACCACATCTGAGAAACACTGCAGATCAGTCAGTGCCCTACAAAGCCAGCAATACCATCCAGGGGTCAGTAACAATAAAAGTCTATTCTTGAGAGGACAAATCATTCAGTAGATGCTACAACAGGGAAGGAGCAAGCAAGCTGAATGTCCCTAGTGTCCAGTACTTAGACACAAGTAAATCTCTTTCCACCTCTTTCTAAACACAGGACAAGGCTGGATCTGGACTCGCCCAACCCCTCTCCCTTGCCCCCAGGCTGTTGGCAAAGTACCTTCAGTCAGAGCAGGAAGGATGAGCTGGGACGTAGTGTGCCCTTGTTTCTGTCTCCAAAAGACTTAATTGCTGCTTATCCTTCATGCCACTGGTTATGGGAGCCAGGATGCACATGGAGGAGGAAGTTTGAGAAAGGCCTTTTGGGAAGGCACAGAAAAGAGATTGCACTGCAGTTTGGCTGTTCTGGCCTATTTCTCCTGATTCAAGCAGCACTGTGAGGTGCAGAGCTTTGAGGTGGGCAATTCCCTCCAATTCCTCGCAAGTTTTCGTTCTGCCATTTAAGCAAATGTGGAAAGAAGTGAGTTAAGCCAGTTTTTCCTCTGTATTTGTCAGGGTGATTTGTATAAACCAGGACAGAGGTCTCTGTTCTCTCCCTGTGTGAGTGCATTTTGGGCCTCCTGATCTTTTGCATATGACAGAATGGGGAAGAAACCCTGGGATCCAAAAGCAGCTCTTCCTCTTACTAAGTTACATGAACTTTGGGGCTTTGCTTAACCTCTCTGAGCCTCACTGGCTGGATCTGTAGAATGGGAATGAGAAGAAAACTTACCCCATAAGATCGAGTGGTAACAAATTGAAATAATTTATGTACAGCACTTAGCACAGGACCGGACACACAGGGAGAGCTTGACTCCTAGCAGCTATTGTCGGTGTTATTTTGCTGTCATTAACATCAATAGTTTGTTTATAGACATGGAACACTTCTGAATCCCAAGTTCCATTTCTGGAAGCTCTTAGAGCAGTGCTCTAGAGATTGTGCGTATTAATGCCTGTGTCATGTCACTTAGTCACAATGCCCTTCTGTAGACAGCATTTGAAGCTGGGAGAGGTCTGAGGTTGGTGATTTTGCCTTTATATATTGATTTAAACATATGTTGATTTAAAAGCGACCACTCAAAAGAGGCAGGAAAGCTAGAGTTCCTCACGAGGTAAAGTTGCTATTGCTGTTATTGCTATGATCGGTATTATTAATTATAACACATAATATATACTAATAACATTTATTAATACTTAATATGTGCCAAGAATCATGGTTGGCTTTTTATAGATGTATTCTCATTTGATGTTCCTAACAATTATATGAGAGAAGTAAAATTACCCATTTTACAGATGAAGAAACAAAGAAACAAATACATAACTTTCCAGTAGTCATACTGCAAGTAAATGTGGCCAAGCAGGGGTTCAAAGCCAGCCACAAAGCTGGTTATCTGCAGCAGACTCCCAGTTCTAACTAGAGGCTGTTATTCTTGAAAATCTTCCCTCTGATTCCCCTCTGCCTCCCATTTGAGGTCAGATCTGTACAGCATGTCCTGGTGCCAATTTTCGCTAACCAGAGAGGCCAAAATCTCTGCCAACACCAGCATCACTTCTAGCATCTTCAAATTGCTCTCAAGATGTAACTTGCCCCAATGACATAGTTCAGTAGGAGGAGGCAGAGAGTTTGTGGTTAATTCATCATCTCAGGGTCCAAGGGGTTGAAGTTTTTAAAGACCAACAGTTGGCATGCCATCTCCAAAAAGAGTGAATTATTGGCAGTTAGGCAGGCCTATACTTACAATTTTTTTGTTCATACATTTTATCATTTTAATCACCAGGAAAAAAAAATAGTGTGGACTACAGAGCAAAACAAAGCTATCTTAGTCTATCCCTGCCTGCCTACTCTCCTCTACACCCACCCACCTTGGCAAGGGTAGACCTAGCCTAAATACCTCCCCCATCTGTTTATTTAGGAAGAGTACAACAATAGCCAATTATTAAGAATTTACTTCCTTCGCTCCAAAGAAAATCCTTTATATATTATTGACAATGTGGGTGTTGGTTGTTTCCACACGCTGTTTGAGTTCTGCTAGTCTAGTCAACACAAGAGCTGATACTCCAGGATTTTGCAGGCCCCATGGCTAACCTTGTTAGACCCAACAACAAAGAGCTACTTTATTTTTCTTATGACTCCACTGTCAACCAATTGGCATTTAGGAAGGACAGAATATGGGAATGGCATCCCTGTAAGGATCAAGATTTCTGGCATCAACAAATCTAAGCATAGATTTTTCCAGCAAATAAGACCAAACAAGCAAACAGGACAATTGAAGCACTTAGTTTTTAAATACACAGGCAGCAGCCTCTCTCTAAATTCACTTACCCTTGCCAGGAGTCCTACCTGTCCTGCCCTAGCTTTTCACAAAGAACAAATGTGCAATTCCTCCTTCCTAGGACTAAAAGCCACACAGTACCTAAAAATAAATTCTAGGTACTCAACTCCAGATAACTCAGGTGTACTATAATAGGCTAGCACTGTGATTTTAATGACATTTGCCTTTTGCCTGCTAATAGCATACTTATTAAGTTGATACTATGTAAGCATTTATGTTACATAGTTATTTGTGGCTCAATTGCATTATTACGTGATTTCCTATTTATGTAATAGAAGAGCCATTAATATGCACATTAATTAAACCCAATAAATGTGTAGAACTCAGAGTGGACGTTTAGGTTCCTTCATCAAGCTGTTAATCATTTCTGTTTCAGCATACATTGAAGACATTAGTTGCCTTGGAGAAGGCCTTTTTCATGTAATTTGGCTTCCTGGAAAGCAGTAAGGCGTGTTGCTGGCCATTGTTCGCATTTTTGAAATGGAAAACCGTCACATCCAGCAAGCTCATTGGATGACTAATGAAAACCGGGAAACACAAAAAGTGCTTGAGATGAGTGATTGTAGCAGGGGTGTTGTTATATGAGAGATATGTGACCTACCCAGAATGCTAAGGTACCTTGGGTGAGACCTAAATGCCTACCAGTGGCAACATAAATGCTTACACCCGGTCCGATTAAAATAAACTGGGATTGTTAGGGTTAATGGCAAAGCAGAAAACCACCCAAAAGCACTCAGCTATATCCTGTTGTTACCATGAGGGAATAGACTCGGTGTTTTTGTTCTGTTTTTGTTTTCAAGAGAAGTCAGCGATCTGGAACACTATACAAAATCTTGACTCGGAATCTTTGGTCATATCCAGCTTGGGGGCTTGCTGTACTCGAATCTGGGCTCCTTGAGAGCCACAGTTGTGTCTTACCCATGCTTTTATTCCTGAAAGAAGCAAGCAGTGTTCCATGCACATGGTTGGGGACCTTACCTTAGGTGGCATATGTGGTGGCATATGTGGCACTGTGCATTCCTCCTCCTTTCCATCCTTCATGTTGACTCACACGCACTTACTCCTGTTGTCACGAGTGGTGGGTGAGTACTCAGACAATTACAGAAATGGAGTTGTAGGCCTAGGTTCATGTTATTTAAAAGGGGCAGACCCAACCCTTGAACCCAGTCCTTTAGATTTCCTCTCCTAACCAGTGGCCAAATGCCTCTTCCATGTCTCTCTGTATATTCCCCAGTGGTAGCTCTTCCCACTCAGTATTCTAATCGTCTTTTCTGTTTCTTGTACATAGTTGAAAAATACGATTGTTGGATGGATAGATAAAGGAGAAAATATAATCAGTGTCACAGTGGAAATGAACAGTAGTAATGAGGAAACCATCGAATACTGAGGATGCTGGATGGTTTTTGTTGTTGCCATCAATAATTTGATTTATTTGCAGTGAAATAACATACTGCTGTACAGGAGGGCAGTGTGAGAAGAACACTATGTATTCTTTCATCTCCTCCATGAAGCTCTGGGCCTTCTATTTAGTAGAAATGGAAAAAGAGCTGGGGGAGCCTGTGTGGCTCAGTTGGCTAAGCCTCCAACTCTTGATTTCGGCTCAGGTCATGATTTCACGGTTTGTGGGATTGAGCCCCGCATCACACTCCACGCTGAGTGTAGGGCCTGCTTGGGATTCTCTCTCTCCTTTCTCTCTCCTCCTACCTCACTCATGCTGGTGCAGTCTCTCAAAATAAATAAATAAACAAACTTAAAAAAAAAAGAATGGAAAGGGAGCTTGACATCTCTTGCAATTAACTTGAAAGCTCATCCTTCGTTTTATAGGAAACATGCCACATAGCACCTGGGTCCGTGGTTCCCTTTCCCCCTTAGCAGCACCCCTGGATAGCATCAGCAAAAGGGAAAACCACAGGAATTTCACCCACACAGAACACAGATGGACAAAGAAGGGCCACACAAGTTGAAGCAGGCTCAGAAACCTTAGCTCAGGATGAATAGACAGGAAGCAGGAGAGTTCTGGTATCTCATTTAGTGAATTAAATGCCTCACATGGCCTCTTTGTACTTTGGGAGAGTGTGTGGTCTGGTGTGCTGGAGGTGGGGCCAGGGGCCAAGGGAAATGGGAAGTTGGGGCTTGGGACCGAGGAGGGTGGGTTCTCACTTGTACACTGATTCATCTCATCTTCCTAAGGCAAGTCTCAAGATTGCTTCACTAATGGAGAATAATGACACCACTTGGATAGGAGTTGAGGGAGGGGAAAGGAAAGCATGAAAATTTATTAACCCTGTGTGAGGGGCTTGGATAGCATCTCTGAAGGATCATTATGAAATCATTTCATCCCCTTTTCTCACCTCTTCCCACTAATATGAGACAGACAAACGCTAAATAAGTATATAATGATACATTACTAGACAGACAACAAAGCCAGAAAATGTAATAGCCTGCTACAGCTACGAAACTCCCTCAAAGATATATTTAAAATGTCACTGGTGCCTGATGTAAAATACGAATTGCAGGTTCATTTGGAGGACGTGATTTAAAACCTGTACAACTGTATGGTGGCATTTCCCACTGGGGTTTAGTTTTAGTTGTCTTTTTCTGGAGACCAAAAAAAAAAAAAAATCCCCCAAGTAATTTCAGCCCAGAGATAGAAACTTCGGGGAACCACTTGTGTCTGTTATTTTTCCTTCTTGTTTTCCTTGGTCATGATGCTCTCCAAACCTAGCATCTTCTTGACATGTTGTCTTTCTTTCGGAATATTTCTGCAGGCTTCACAGGAGCTACGGAATGTAGATTACACCTTTTGGAGATGTAGCCTGGCCACATAAGGAGACAAGTAGTTGAAATTTGTGTCAAATTGCTTGTTTAAATGATGTGAGCCAACTTCTTAAAGCCAGGACAGCAGGGGCTGAGGATTTTAAAAGTTGGCAGGGGCCAAAATGACAAGGCTTGGCAGTCACCTGGTGAGCTGCCAACCTCAACTGGAGGCTTCAAAAAAGGACACAAATTAAAAGTCATGTTTCAGCAGCCATTAAAACCAAATTATAGGCTTACATTGCATAGTGAACTACTTTCGTTTTCATTATGCTTAAAATATTTCATTTTGTAGATTGAGAGTGGGTTGCTAGGAAAACCCTGTGTGGAGTTGTCATCTGTGGTCATATTTACAAAGGGGATACACACAGAGGTATAGTTCTCCTTTATGCATTTTTCCTGTGAGGATAGAGGATTTCAAGATGAGAAGAGAGGATGCAATTTGGAGTAAGGGTCAAGGTTTGAAAACATCAACCCTGATGTCTGAGCAGGCTCACAGGTATTTTCTTGACTCTCATGAAAAAAAAAAGCATACATCTATACATAACACCTAAAACAAATACACTTTTTAAAAAATCATCAACATTTTTAAGAAACAGGAAATTTTATCTAAAAGTCCAGATCTTCAGCTTTCCTAGAAAAACTAGAAGACTTGGCTGCGTTGGGCCCTTATCCCCACATGGCCACATGGGCCTGGATCTGAGTGAGGGGTGCTTCCTACCCTTTCCAAATCACCTCAGTCCACAACTGGCCCACTTGACTTCCCTGTTTACCTGCTACAGGTATTTAAATATGCTACTCTCTGACTTAGAGTGTACCATATTCTCATTGCCTTTCAGAAAAAGAAAATGTTTATAATGAATGCATGCAATGTACTGGTTTACCAGGAAATGGTACAGGGACTTGTTACATCAGTGACCAGCCCTGTCAGGTCTGTGTCACTTCCACTTTAAGATTAACATATTCAAGATTAATATGCTCCAGCCTGGTTTTACTAATTTAGTTTCTCCTTCTTCCTTTGAGGCCTACAGAAGAAAGCAAATCAAAGTATGTTATTTGTTAGTAACCAACCCTGGAACGCTTTATGCCATCTTTCTCTTTCTCTCTCTCTCTTGTTTGTGACTTTTAGCAATTACCAACCTAAAGACTTTGATTCTAGGCTTTGTTCCTCAGGTTTGCAGAGTGTCTGGGGCTACAGCCTGCAGCCACTGATGGCCATTTCTCCTTCTTCTCTTTGCAGGTCCTCCAAACCACCACAGCCAATCGACTCTGAGGCCTCCTCTGCCTCCCCCTCACAACCACACTCTGTCCCATCACCACTCGTCTGCCAACTCCCTCAACAGGAACTCACTGACCAACCGGCGGAGCCAGATCCACGCCCCAGCTCCTGCACCCAATGACCTGGCCACCACACCGGAGTCCGTTCAGCTCCAGGACAGCTGGGTGCTAAACAGCAACGTGCCACTGGAGACTAGGTAAGTCCCCATCGCCGGTCACACCTGTTGCCCCACCTGAGTCATGTGCACAGAGTCCCCTAGACGGTTCAGGATTCTTGTCGGGGAGACGGTCCTGGTGTAAATAACAGGACAAGTATACCACCTCTTTGTTGTTCCCTTGGTAATTTGACTCTGGATGGTAGGCTAATAGGTATTTCTTTGTTCACATGTGTCTCCTTTTAATGCTTGTTTACTCTCTTAGACAGATCTTGTGTACCCAACTAATAGAATTAGCATAACATATTTTTACTCAAAGGCTCATGGGAAACATGCTTATAAGGGTATATTGACTGAAAGCTGCTGATAAATTATGCATTTGGCCTTTCCTGAAGTAATAAATGAAGACTCATTTGAAATTAAGTGTTTGGGGAGACCTTGAGAAACAATCCCTGATTCCAGACTGACAGAAGTATAATTTTAATTTATATTTCATCCAACATGCCGTCTGACTTTAATCCCTCCTGTACACACTAACAGCTTGATGCCTGAGGGGCAAACAAGAATGTACAAAAACAAACAAGAGAAAAGGGGCAGCACTTAGGTTGGAGGGAAGAGTTTCAAAGTGATCTCCACGTCTGGCTTTGTGTTGTTTTGCCTTTTCTTCTGTCCCTTTCTTGCCTCCCCTTTTGGTCCTCCAAAACCACGCCCACCTTAATGCCCTGAGACAAGGTGTGTGGGTCACAGTGCAATGGGCTGGGAAGGAATGACTGCGAAGGCTGTGGGTGGGCTGCTAGATGGGGGAACGCTGTTGCACCCCAACCCCAGACCCTGTCATGGTTTGTATGCTCCAGTTATTATCGTTTCCTTGCCAAAAAGAACCATGAAAACAAAACAGAGAAAGGTGATAATTCATGTTGACCCTTGAAAAAGTTCTCACTTAGGGCCACCTGAGTGGCTCAGTCTGTTCAGTGTCCCACTTTTGGTTTTGGCTCAGGTCATGATCTCACGGTGTGAGTTTGAGCCCTGTGTGAGGCTCAGCACTGAAAGCACAGAGCCTACTTGGAATTATCTCTCTCCCTCTCTCTCTGCCCCTCCCCCTCTCATTCTCTCTCTCTCTCAAAAAAATAAATAAATAAACAGTTCTCACTTAAGTTTTTAAACGTTAATAAGCTAGGTTTGAGGAAAAACAAAAGGAATCTGTAATGGCAAGTGAATTCTCTGCACATTGCTGGAAGCGACTATGCAAGCCATAGCATTTATGTTATTTCATACCTATAATATTCTTTTACTATTTTTATAAGATCTTGAATAACTTGTGCACCATTGTCATTGTGGTCACTCTAAACTGTAATAAATTTTATTCTCTGATGATATAGGTTATTTTTAACGATGCCTACATTCTTAATCTGTGAGGCTTAAAATATGAAAGTCAGTAGAAATTATATGTGTATATTACATACAATAGATATATTTAAACATTTGCGCTAATATGGGCATCTGGGTGGCTCAGTTGGTTAAGCATCCGACTTTGGCTCTGCTCATGATCTCACGGTTTGTGGGTTGGAGCCTCGTGTCAGGCTCTCTTCTAATAGCATGAAGCGTGCTTTGGATTCTCTTGTCTCCTTCTCTTGCTCTCTATCTTTCAAAAATAAACATTTAAAAATAACTGCACTAATAAACCTTTGTCAAAAGGTTTCTAGGCTGAAAGCAGACTGGTCCACATGGCTTAATTCAGGATATTTTCATAGTTGGTGGTGATCTTTAAGGCTGTGTAAGATTTTCTGTCTTTTTTTTTTTCCTTCTGCCACAGAGTTTGTTGGGCGTTAGTCAACCTTCTTTTACATTAACAGTCTTTTGTTTGAAAAAGAGTTTCTGGACATAAAGGCTATATAGAGGGGACTAGATGAAGGAGAAGGATGAGGAGAAAGGGAAGGAGAAATGTACTAGCCATTGTAGAAAGTGGAGGAGGAAAGGAAGGAAGGAAGAGGACCACCATCACCATTCATTACCAGTTTTTACTATGCACTTTGTATCTGCCTGGTATTCATTCTTTATTGCATTATCTCATTAGAGCCTGAAATAATAGAGTGAGGTAGGAAGGGACCATTACTTCCACCTTTTTAAAGATGCACAATCTAGATGTGTAGGGGCAAAGTAACTTGCAAGAGGTCTAGGGCTTCAGGGAGATGGGACATTCTGAACCACCTTGGATGGACCTCCACTGGTTTCCACACACAAAATAAGGTGGCATGATATCTGATAAGTGAATACGTACAAGACTACATTTATTGCCCTAATTGTTACATTTACAGGGCAAAATCCATCAGAGTGTTTGCTCCTCACAAAGATTCTCCCTTTGGTGATTAGAAGGCATATGGTGCAGAAACCATCTCCTGTCTCCTAGCTGCTGATGAAAATAATTCATTTTCCAGGAGATTTACTTTACAAAACCATTTGCAATCAAGTGTTATCTTGACAAGTATCCGGTAGAGAGAGGACCAGCAGAGCCAAGCGTGTCACCTTCCTATTTTTCTGAAGTTAGCTTTCCTAGAATTTGTATCTGATCTATAGAGTCCTTCCGTAAATCATTTATATATTTGTCATTTCTCCAAGGATTAGGGCTTCTCAATGGAGGTTTTGGAGGAGGCAAGTTCAATACAAAGCTTGAGTAGATAGGATTGCCAAAATGTTGAAGTCAGAAGAAAAAAGCAAGCAAGAACAACATCCGGATATCCTTTGATCAGTGCATTCTAGGGCCAAAGATTAGAGAATGTGAGGCCCTTGGGATAGAGCTATCACCAGAAGTCAAACACAGGGTGCAGAAGTCAGCAGCTCTGTTCATGGAATTCATGAATACATATAACTTGGATGTGCATCTGGTCCCGTATATGAAAACTTCAGCAGTAATTAATAGAATTGTTGAGCTTTACATTTCTTTTTAAAATATTATCATTCAGTGTCTTATTAGCAAATATTTACTGAGTCCCTCATGTATACCAAACACACAATATGAGGTGCTAGGGAGATCATGAGTAACACATGAAACTTGCCCTTGAAGTTCACACAATCTAAAGGAAGAGATAGGTACATAAACAGAGGGGTAGTACAGTGTATACAATATACTTTAAGACTAAAGTGACCATACAGTGGATGAAGTGATTAACTCTCCCAGGATGATGAGGAAACATTTCAAACTGAGTATCTGTTTGAATTGGGTTTTTAGAGGAGGATAATAATTTGCCTAATAGATAGGTAGAAAAAAAAGTCAAAGATTATAGCATACTATTTGTTTCTGTTCCCTAGTATTTTTTTTTAATATAGTCTTGGAAACTGTAGAACTGAACAAATTCACTTATTCAAATGTTGGAACATTGTGAGTTTCATAGGATCATTTTCTTACCCACAAGAGAAAGTGTAGATATGGGAGCCCTTCTTTTATGGGCATGATGCCATACTAGGATTCCCATTCTTATTTTTATACCAAATAAGGATTGGTTAACTATATCCAGGAGAGAAACCATTGAAGGCAGGTCATAGAGGCTGATCATGATGTAGTCATCAATTTCGAAAATGCACTGGAAATTTACAAACGGCTTCACCACCTCTACTCTCCCTAGCACAGACTTCTGGGTGTGATGGAAGAATTTCATAACTGGGAAGTGATGAGCAGACATGCTGCCACCCCCAGAGACTCTAAGCCAAGTCCAACGTGTTTCTTTAGACCAGTGAGGAGCAAACCCTTGCTTCTCTGCATTGCTTTTTGACGTTCCCATCCACCTTAATGAGGCATGTTACATCTTCTCTAGACTGCGCTTTTTTTTCCATTTTTTTCTGTGACAAGTAGGATTAAAGGTGCTGGTTAAGGAAGCATAGCCCAAAAATGGGACTGTATGAATTACAAGTTTAACACAAGACAAAAAGCCTAAAAATTCTCTACCGATGTTAATCACGTAAGAGACCAGTGCATATACGTTTCTACTACCAAGACCAGTCAATTCATGTATAAACCATAACATAATCTAAGGAAAAAAAAAAAAACTCAGGGCAGAGGAACTGAATGCAAGCAGTCAATACTGTCTTTATCTAATATGATGTGTAACAAAATCACCACCATCTTTATTTCCACCCACTTACATCTTGAAACAAAATCCATGTGCAATTCCTGGTTGATACCATCCATCTACACTTTTCCCTCCTGAGAATAACAAGGTCAGGAATCTTCCAGGCCAGCTGCTTCTTGGGGAGTTTCTGAAGTCAGCTTCTCTTGTCTAAAATGGTACAAAGTAGCTTGATGACAGAAGCTAACTTTCCTTCTTCTATGTGTTTTATTGAATTCTCTCTGAATCTCTCAGCAGTACATCAGTACGGAGAATCTCCTGGCAGAATAAAACTTCCCTCTGGTTTTACTTTCTCCGTAAAATACCAGAAGCTCCCATTTTTGGTCAGTAATTCCTTTTTTGTCTTTACAAATCTTTTTTTTTTTAATTTTTTTTTATTAACGTTTATTTATTTTTGAGACAGAGAGAGACAGAGCATGAACGGGGGAGGGTCAGAGAGAGGGAGACACAGAATCCGGAACAGTCTCCAGGCTCTGAGCGGTCAGCACAGAGCCTGACGCGGGGCTTGAACCCACGGACTGCGAGATCATGACCTGAGCCGAAGTCGGCCGCTTAACCGACTGAGCCACCCAGGCGCCACTGTCTTTACAAATCTTGACACAGGGTGAACAGAAAATAAATACATAAAAAATCTCCATCAGACCCTTAACTCCAGAAGCCCTAATTTTAACTATCAAAATCCCCAAGTTACAAACAAGTTTGCAAGTTGTTTTTTAAGATCATCATCCATTATTCATTCAAGAAATAACATGAGAACCTATCATGTGCCAAGTACTGAGGATTCAGCAGTGAAGAAGAAAAGCAAAGCCCTTGCCCTTGTGGTGTTTCCAGGCTGGATGTAGACAGAAGTGTACAAATGATTAGATACATGCCTCCCCACCATGACAAATGTACTAAGTGCTGTGTGAGGTATAGGGAAGTCAGACGCGTGAGAAATTGACATTTGAGCTGAGCCCTAAGGATGAGTAAGTGTTAATTAGACTTGAAGAATGTTCTAGGTGGCAAAACAATGACCTGCTGGGGAAAGAAAGACTAAGATGCCAGGAAGGGAAAGCAAGCTAGAAGGGCAGGTGAGGGCAGGATGTTGCAGGCCATTGGGCTGGGTTAAAGGTTTTGGACTCTAGCCCAAGAATAATGAAAAGTCAATGATGTGTTTTAAATAAGAGAACGAAATAATAAAATACTGTTGTTTGGTTTTGTTTTGAATTGTGAGAGCTGCCATATAGCAAACATGTTGGAGGTATGGTGGAAGGTACAGCAAGTCTGTTGTAGGTCCAGTTTAGAGAATGTCATCATGGTTAAGATGAAAGGTGTCCTGGTGTCCACTAGGTTCCTGGTAGCTGTAGTACTCATATCTGGCTTTCTCCTACCAATCTGGCAAGAAGGTGAACATTCATAGACATGAAGTATATTTTGAAGGTAGAGTCAAGTGGGAATGAACACTTGTGGAGCTGTGGGTTAGACTACTGAGAGTACGATGACCAGGTTTTTAACATAGGAGACTGGTTGGATAGTGATTTCATTTCCTGAGGATGGAACAAGTTTTGTGGCAGAAAACAGAAGTGCAGTTTCAGGCACGTTAACTCTACGTATGTAACAAGAGACTTAAGTGTAGCTGTTTTGATTCTAAATATTTTGATTCCAAAATAATAGATGTGATGTGGAAATTCAGCCTTACAAATAACAGCATATTTACCATGTTCAGAACTGTCAGCAGTTAATTTTTTTTCTCTTTAAAAATTTACTCTCCAGAAAATATGTTCAATTTAGCAGTTATCCTACATGATCACATAGGTCTACAAATAACAATTTTTCTTTAATAAATACCTTTTGCTTGGCCCTTAGTTTTAACATCATGATCACATTGAACCCCTTAACCCTTCTGTTAGGTTTATGTTACTCTCCCCGTCTTAAATAAAGGGAAACTGAGGCTTGGGAAAATTATGTTACCTACACATCTGCAAATAAGTAAGTGGTGGAGCTGGAACTTGAACTGGGTCTGACTCCAAATGGCATGTTCATAACCACCATATGATAGTGCCTTTGGAACTAGAAAAACAAAACAAAACAATGCTTATTCTGATGGCACACAACAACTTAATATGTCAGGCCGTGGAAATGGTGAGGTCAATGCATAATAAGTGACTTAAGGCAAGAAATTATCTATGGGATGAATTCTGGCCTGTTACTGGATGTAGACTGAGTCGCTGACAAAATCAAAAGCCCAGCAAGAGCTAAGGGTCTCTTCTCTGCAGCACTTTGGGTCTGGTGGCAGCCACAGTGCTGAATCTGAGGCCTCCCTGTTCCACAGCCCTGGCAGCGTAGGATCCGTGTGAGCTGATTTACAGAGTTTTAATACACTGCATCTGATAAAATGTGAGAGCAAATTGACAGTGTGGAAATAAGAAGCACTGCTACTTTTTTAGTTCTGTAATTTGTACATTTATTATCCCTCAAACAGAGCTTTGCCAGATTAATAAGAGAAAGCCAAACGGCTAGGGGTAACATGGCTGACCACTTGGTCCTACTTGGAGTACCATGGTAATTCCTGCTAGTAGGAGGTTGTGTAAGTACTCTGATAAAGAAATGAGCACATTGGGCTTGATGAGTGACATTTTAAAAATCTAATTTTGGTATCAGAATTTTAGAAGACATATTTTTGTCTTTGCCATGAAGTTATCTTAGCCTAATCTAGATGCTTTATTGGTAGTGTGTATTTGGGAATCAAGACACAAGACCTTTAGTAAATAAGGTTTTCACAGAGAAGCAACAAGATTGTTGAAACATCCTCACCATGCTGAGCCCGAAGACTGTTCCAAACTTGTTCTCAGATTGATTTTTCTACCTAAGGATTAATTTTCTGACAGAATCACTGACAAGCTTGATCTTGAGAATATTAAACCAAGGTAACCTGTTTGGATTTTTGGGACTTTTTTTTTTTTAATGTTTTCAAGTGAAGTTGAAAACCAGAATTCATTTTGGGTGAACCAAATATATTCAAGCACTTTTCAAATCAATAGGCAGCTTGATTTCTCCATATTGCAAAACATTATGCCCCCTCTAAATTCTCATCAGAGGCAACATGGAAATTAATGAGACCTTTAGGTTAGCCTTTCAAGCTCAGCCTTATTTTATAGCTTTACCTTGCCTTTTTGACACTGTGATCCCGCCTGGCCACCAGCAGCATTTCACGTTGCAGTGCACTTTAATTTTGTAGTTTTCTTAGTCTTCCTTGGAAACTGGCAGCTTATTAATCTCAATAACTGAGCTGCTCAATAGGCAAACTCTCCAATGAGAATTTAGGCTGTGTCTTTTTTTTTTTTCTTGGCAGATGGAGACAAGGGGTTGGTTGTCAGAAGGAGGCAAGAGGTGGGGGAATGGGAGACAGAAAGCCGGTTAGAAGAGGCACCTCTGCACCCACATCACTTTCTGACAATTGACAGGAAAATAAAGAGAACCTGGTCTGATCTACTGCTTTGCAATTTACGACTTGTGGTGTTTAACACACTCCAGACCATTAATAAGAGAATAAATAAAGTGCTGTGGCACGTGTGCAAATTACTAGGTGCATTAAGAAAGAAACAAGCACCACATCTTATTTAAGACCACTCCAACCAGCTCTTGGTGTGGATCTGCAAATTTGGAATCATCCTTGAACACGGAGCTATCGAAGGAGAGGCTGTCCTTTTCAAATTTGGCTCCCGCCATAAAACTAAAGCCTTATTAAGTTTATTAAGGCTTTAAGGACTTGAACTTCTTACTTGTAAGTTAACCCCTGCTAAGTTCTAGGTAAAGAGAACTTTTTTAAAAATTGTTCCTCAGCAGCCTAGACCATGGGGACCCAATCACGGATTGAGGCCACCTTGTGGTCATGCCTTGTAAGTACAAGACTCTGCCCTGAGTCTATGTAAATGTTGAAGACTCTTGGGTCAAGTTCACAGTTGAAAAAAGCCAAATATTTCCAACTCTGTGCTCTTTCACCCATTCAGCTAATATCAAGTGTCACTCCCTTGGGGCATTTCCTGAAGGCTTCCCAGAGGATATTTTATCTGGTTCAGACAGGGATAGACTTGATGAAGTGCAAGTCTTTTTCTAATTCTGGCTCCCCAATGATCCTTTTCTTTTCACAGAGGCCAGATAAGGCATTCATGGTTCTCCCAGGCAGGGGAAGTAGGCTGTGCAACTTTTCTGAAGCTTCCTTTGATTTATTAGTCTCAGACTCGCCTGCCTTTGTAAGGTGGAGTTCTGTGTCCCTAGCACTGTAGTCCTGCACAGGGCACTCAGCCAGGTCACTCCACTGGGGCTGCGTTCTCTAGATTAGAGGAGAGAATTTAAGAAACTTTTTATCAGACAGCTATTTTTCCCTCCCAAACCCACCAAATTATTTCAAGCTATTTCATGAGTCATATTTGCAAATATTCATTCTTAGAGGTCATGACAGTGCTAACCACAAAGGCTCACCCTCAAAATTGTGTGTTTTTAAATCCCTTATAGAATCACTTCTTACCCAGAATGACTGAGAAATTGGCAAATGCCCCCAATTTCTGTCATCATTGTTTTAACTGTTCTTTCCTTATATGTCACAACAGAATGAGTAACCCTTCTTTCTTATTTGTGAGATTGCATTGAAATTGTATTTCAGTTTGTTAAAGCTTCAGTTGGGTATAAACATCTATAAGTCCATTTCTCAACAATTAGTCCTCCCATAAAGATGTTGCACACCCATGATAGGACAATTAAAACCACATTTTTTATTAAAAATAGAGCTACCCTATGACCCAGAAATAGCACTACTAGGAATTTACTCATGGGATACAGGAGTGCTGATGCATAGGGGTACATGTACCCCAATGTTTATAGCAGTGCTTTCAACATTAGCCAAATAATGGAAAGACCCTAAATGTCCATCAGCTGATGAATGGATAAAGATGTGGTTTATATATTCAATGGAATACTACTTAGCAATGAGAAAGAGTGAAATCATGCCATTTGCAACAACGTGGATGGAACTAGAAGATATTATGCTGAGTGAAATAAGTCCATCAGAGAAGGATAGATATCATATGTTTTCACTCATACGTGGATCATGAGAAACTGAATGGAAGACCACGGGGGAGGGGAAGGGGAAAAAATAATTACAAACAGAGAGGGAGGGAGGCAAACCACAAGAGACTCTTAAATGCAGAGAACAAACTGAGGGTTGATGGGGGTGGGGGTGGAGAAGGGGGAAGTGGGTGATGGGCATTGAGGAGGGCACTTACTGGGATGAGCACTGGGTGTTTTATGTAAGCTAATTTGACAAATTATATTCATTAAAAAAGGTTATTTACTGCTATTATACTAGAAATCTATTTCTATTGTAAAAGCAAATAATGTATTTTCATTGATGTAGAATAGTATCCAAGTTACTGTGAGTAATAAAAAACACCTTTTAAAATAAAAAGAAAATCTCATTTTTTAAAATTATTTGAGCAAATGGATTTAAAATTCTTCACTTAGAAGAAGGTGGATGATGTTGTTGTTCTTGCATTGGTATGTGCTTAGATAAGAATTTAAAATGGAAAGCTTAATCATAGTAACTTTTTAATCTCCTATCAACCATATTTCCTCTACTAGGGAACATGGATTAGAAGGCATAAGGTGATGTTGGGCCTATTTAAGCATTTGCTGGGACCTGGGGAAATCTACCCCACCCTGGCATCAGTAAAAGGAGAATAAATCTAAAAGCCCCCTGGGTGTGGGGACAATGCTATGTATATCTGAGTCTTGTGGGTATCTTTTTCTCAGCTTCAGTCAGTTCTCTCTTGCTATGTTAGTGTCTCCAGGGGTATACCGAAGGCAGAGGACCACAAATATTATCTTCTCCATCTTCTAGAACTCAGAATCCATGTGAGGAGAGACTGTGGCCTTATTAAATGTCTTTTCACTTCTGGGAAACAAGTGAACACTCTTTGTGGTTTTATTTTTTAGACGTCATCACCCCCTAAATACCTGCTTTGTGCCAAGTACTGTAATAGGTACTTTATGTTATCTGAGTGGAAGCCCTGTGGGATAGATATTATTGTCGTTTTGGGCATGTCAGGAAGATGGAACTTGGGAAGGTAAAGAGCCTAGGGCAGAATCAAGATTCTGGAAGAACTAGATTCACAGAAGTAAACTCAAGCATTAGAAGTCTGTCCCTCAACTTTGCTTTTCTCTTTCCATCCATCATTCTTAACCAGACCTTCTGTGAGATCTTTGTGGGAACTACAGACTATATTCTCATAGCTTAGAAACCTAACAGAAAAAGGATATCTTTTTCCTGATATTTCGCCAACACCCCCTCCATTAAATTTCATTGAACTGAACGAGGGTCACATACCCACAATGGACCCAATCCCCAACACCTGGAGAAGCAGCCATGTTGATTGGCTAGACCTGGATCATGTACCCACATATAACATCATAGCAGGAAGAAGGGCATGGTCATAACCAAACATCATGATTTTAGGAGACTATAAAATGGAGACCTGGCAGGTCAAAAAAAAAAAAAAAGTCAAGTTCAATGCTAGTTTTGCCTTAGCCCCACTGACTTCTCTCATCGCCTGATGATAGTGATTTTCTCCTCTGGGCACACACAGTTCTGGCCAGGGTGGGGGAATGGGGGAATTTTAGGGCATCAGGTTATCTCACTTGCCTGGGCACAGAAGGGGGTTTACAGCTGATTCCAATATGAAGTAGAAAGAATAAGTTCCACTGACTAATTTCCATCCCCTTCTGATTCATTGCCCTCTCTGGTTCACTTCTCAAACATCCCACAACTTTACCTTTGAGTTCACTGTGGCCACTTAATGCATTTTAACTTTTATTAGTCTCCTGATGTCTCTTTGAAGCTATCATCTTCTTTCCTGCAAAACTGCTTGGATTCCACATTTTCTAATTAAAACATGCTCATTTATTGTCTTACTAACCAGTGCTCTTTACGAGGGCTCATGATGAGAAAGTTAACTCAAAACAACTCGATTCATTTCCCATCTCCTGAAAATGGCTTGAGATGCAGTTTTACCTTTACAAAGTCAAATTACTTTGGACAATTTTTGGTTTTGCTTTTTTAATAAAACCATGAATGGAAAACATCTAAACTCCATGCTTTAAGCTCCTGTTCTCAACAATGCACTCTGTTTTCTTCTTGGTGAAAATCTCAGGTAGGCAGTGTCATTCAGCTCCATAATGGACCACAATGTACGTAACAATTGAATTGTGCTATATTTAATTAGACAAAATCTTGGTTCTAAGATGCAACATGTCCTAATATCAATAATTATGCCCATCACTATCTACACCCCTGTGATTTGATCTGGCATTACTAGAAGTACGAAAACTCAGTGTAATAGAGGGAAGGTAGTACACATGCATTTAAACCCTCCTAGAATTTCATACTAATGATGTGGGTGAGAGAACAAGTTCCAAGGACATGGTGCGTGTCTTAGTGTACTTTGTTTTCTGAGTCTTCACCACTGCTGGCCTTGTCTAGAAATAGGGAAGCAGTATTTGGATGGGAGTCTCCTCATGTCCTGCCCCTAATGTGTATCTTCAGGGTCACAGTATCATTCAGTTAGGGAAAGACAAAGTATAGAATTTGCCACAGAGATAAGCCAAAGCCTATTTCAGGCAGAGAGGGGGAGACAGAGAGTCATAGATAGAGAAGAAAGGATCTGGTGACAAGAATATAGAAGTAAGGTCATGCTGTCTTCTGGGAAGTTGGTCCTTTGATTCTGCCAGAAGGCGGACCAGGAGAAGGAATCAAGGTCAACTAGATTTAGGTTGGCTTGATCATTTAAGAGTAGCGGGAATCGTTTGGCAGCACAGAGGCAGAATTTTCAAGCTGGAATCCATGTTTGGATTACCTAGTATAGTCCAATGTCTATTTTATAGATGAGGGGAGTGAGAACCAGATGATTCATCAATTCCTCCCACTTGGAATGTCCGAGTGGTGCCCCAAAGCAGGTCTCTTGTTCAAGCATTCCTCACCATGCTTCACTGTTTCCAGCATGATTAGGGACTTTGTTGCCTATTCATCTTGAATAGACTCTGCTCCATTTCCTTCCACAAAAGAATCATCAAGAATTTAAGACAAAGATTAGAGCACATATTGCAATAGATTTGGTCTTTCCACTCATTCATTACAAAATGCATACATTCTCTTGATAAAAATATTCAACAACCAGGAAGATAGAAAATGAAAAGTAAGATGCCCTGCCCTTCTGCTCCTATTTTCAAGGAAATCTCTTTTGAAGGTTTATTATTTTAGGTTTCCCGAAATGTTTATGGATGTCTGAGCATGTTTTTGTTTAATATAAATGGGATCACATTATACATACCATTTGGCAACTTCCTTTTTTAACTTCATGAGATATTGTGGAAATCACTTCAGGTAATTTCTTGTGGACCTGCCTCATTCTTTAAAGTATGTGTAATATTTCAGATTGTCATAATTTATTTAACCAGTCTCTTCTTTATGGACACTTAGATCACTTTCACATTTTTGCTCTTACAAACAAAACTGTAATGAGGAGTCTTGTGTATATACCTTTCTTTGCATACTTACATGATTATATTCAAGAGTCAAATTCCTGGAAGTGAAATTGCTAGATCAAAGGGTATATATAATGTGCATTTTAAATTTTGATAGATTGTGCCAAATTATGTTCAATTCAAATGCTGTAGTCTGTCTTTATTCCTCATTCTTTAATGGCCTGAATTTTCTCTTATGAGCTTGAAATAAGAGCCCTGAAGTTTACGGTATTGGATTTTAAACATAGAATTGAAATAATTTTCTTTTTCAAGGGACAATGTACTAAATAATATTAGAATACTCTAGAAACTCAACTCCCTTCTCATGTGCCAGGTGTAGTATAAGAAAAAGGTATAGCTGTGGGGAAAATCTGACTCACTCACTTTCCTTGGTTCTAGCTGTAGGGCTCTTTCTCTTTATTCCCAGATTTTGCTACACTGTGGCCTACGTGATTCAAGATACCTAACCTTTGCTGCCTTTTGTTTTCTCATTTATAATTTGGCAGTGTTTAAATTTGCCTCTTCTCCCTGTCTACCTTGCCTCTATCTACCTAATGGGGATATTATAAGAATATCTAAGATGACTTAGTCAAGTTTCTGAGTGCCCAGGAGAAATGCCTAGTACAGCAGGATTATTGTTCTAACTATTATAGGAGAGCGTTTATGATCAAGGGCTTGAAAATCCAGCAAGGAAGACAGCCTCTTTTGTGAAATAAGTATGTGAGGGTTCTGTCAATATGAGGCCCTCAGGCCAAACTTATATAGTTTCTTTATCTGAAACTCTGATTTTATGCTAAATAAGGATTTTTTGTATTTCCCACCTCCTGTTGGTAATCCCATTACCAGCTGTGTTCATAGGACTTCAGCTTGATTCAGCCAACATTTATGGAGGCTCTATTATTAGGGGCTGACCACCATGCAAGACGCTGAGGGTAAAGGATGAAAAAGACATGGTCCCTGTCCCTTGACAGTTACAGTCTAGTGGGAGAAAGACAGCTAAGTAGATAATTTATATTAATATAAAACACTGTAATATGGACAGAAGCTCAGGACAACACGGGAGCACATGATGGTAGGGGACTTCCACATCTCGCTGGTCAGGGAAACCAGGTAGATAGTGTCTGATTCCCATTTTGATAGAAAAGTATACCCCATCAAAAGGGCTCTTGAGGAAGAGGTAAGAGAATAAGGCCAGAAAAGCAAGAGTTTGCAAGCATTCTGGATCAACTGGGGACAATTCAGAGGACAATGCTAGAGATGTCTTATGGCCCATGTCAGGGACACCTTCTAGACACAGTGAAGCACCTTAGGGTTTATTCTATATGGGATGGGGAGTCTTCAAAGGTGTGTTATGGTCACAGTTGCAGTGAGAAGTAGGAAGGAAAAAAAATCAGCTGGTATACCAGAAAGAAAAGAAATAAAAGTTTACAGCACTTACCCAAAGCATCCCATGTTGAAGAAAGGAAAGGAGAAGGGAAGGAAGGAAAGCGAGTGGGACAAGAAGAAAAGATCTATCCTTCAAGCAGGCAATTTATGGGATTCATTGATAGATAAAAGCCAACATTCATTGAGGGTCTCCTTAGTGTCATCTATGTGCTGAGCGCATTTAATACACACAATATCCCTATGAAATATTTCAGTTGTTTTCAACATTTTCCATACAAAGAAACCCAGATTCCTCAAATCATTTCCCAAGGCTGCCCAGGTTACAGATGAGGCAACCAGGCTCTGAACCCCCTTGCTGCCAATAGTTTGCTGGTTTACCACTGCCATCTTCAGCCTCCTGGAACAGGCAGGCTATTCCAGCCTGACCCTGACCTAGACCTTCCTCTTCCTTCTTGGCCTCTACCCTCTCCATACACTGCTCTTCCCCTCCTTCCACTGCCCTCACAGAAATGCAGACCGTACTTTGCTTTTCATCTAGCCACTTAAATTTTGTCAAGCAAAACCTAAGAGCCAGAAAGGGTCCCAGTTCAAGTCCAAGCCTCTGAGATGTCTGCAAAGACAGCCTTTCCTGACCAGACTCTCCTTTAGTTTTGTTTAATTCTGCCGCTTGCAAAGAAAATGCCTGGAGGCGGGCACCTGGCTTTTAGTCTAACATGCCACCTCCCTGTCAGGCAGCTTTCAATTTACCATGCCTCAGCATGTCCAACCGCATCTTCGTCAAGACTTCCAAGATGGCAGTGACAAGCTTTTCGGGTACTTAAGGCAAACATGCATGACAGTTTTCCTTGACACTTGAATTTTTAAAAAGACTTGCCTGGGGCCCCAGGAAACCCAGCATTTAGGAAACCAGGAGCCTTCCAAGGAAGCCACACTTTCAGAACCTGCTTCCCTGGGACTTGTTTTGTGACAGGGACACTGCAGGATCTGCTTGAGAGTATATTAAGTACCATGGCAATATTTACGTGTTGATGCTAAATAATGGTTGCCTTTTTTAATGGCATTTTTTGATGACTGAAATGTATGGATCTGTTCAATGCATTGTCAGTGGGTATGTGGCTGGCCTACAAACACACTTAAATGGCACACTTCTGCAAAGCATTAATTTCTAAGTGTCCAACAGATATATGTAGGCAGGCAGACATGTCACAGGGGTTGCTATAAAGCTTAATTAATATCCCTAAAGAGCTCTTATATCATTTCAAGAAGAGTGCTAAATAAGAAGAAAGCATTGTACCTATGGATATTACACATATAAAGAAATGTGGGTGAATAAACTAATAGGTCTTTGTATATTTGTTCATGTCTCAAAGGGTCTGTGTAAATTCAAATGGGAAAATAAATTGTATTAGAGATAACTATCTTTTATTTGAGTGTTTAAAAAAAAAAGCAACAGAGCCCCAAACTTAAATGCTAGAAATCTCTACACACTATTGATGTGGAAGCAAATCTATAATACAAAAATGAAGAGTAGTTTTCTTTCTTTCTTTGTTTTCCTTCTCCTCTGCCCATCCCTACATCTTAGGATTGCTTTAATGACTTAAGAATTATTTTTACCTGTGCAAAAATTGAATAAATCAGTTTTGTTTTTCTTTCTAAGCCTTGAAGAAATCACATAAAATACTTTATCTGCCCGTTTTAATTTTTCTATCATAATAAAACTTCCTTCTTTCTCTGCCTTTCTCCCTCCCTCCATTCCTTCCCTCCATTCTCTCCTTCCTTCCATCCCTCCTTCTTCACTCTTTCCACCAAGTGACTAGGTCCTGAGAACCTACAAAAATCTAGGAAATAGCCATTATTTAGGTTTTTGTTTGTTTCCTTTTAATTTCTTTCTGCACCTTAGTGTACTCATCCAGAAATAAAGGGAAATGAATTAGAATTTCATTTCTCAAAGGTGTACCCCATGGAATACCTTTTTAAGACTGGGAAAGTAGGTGGATATAAAACTTAAGTGATAAAATAAGCAGAATGATAAATATTATATTGTAGAGTACTGAGATATTTAAAATATTAAAGGCTTGTGAAGATCCTGTAGTAATCTCTTAAATTTTCTTCACTCCAGTATTTCCCAAATATCATGAAATGCTTTCTTTACCTAAAGCTAGTAATATATGAATACACTGAGTGATCCGAAGAAGATACTTTGAGATCTTATATTTCAGACCCTCTGATCTCACAACAGAAGTAGGAAACCTAGAATTTCTTCAAACTCTTTCTAGAGAAGGACTTTCTGAATTTGTCTTCTAGGATAAGATGTAATTTCTCTCTCAGAGCCAAAACTTAAGAAATCCACCCATGTTCAGATTCACTCATCATGTTCTACAATATTTGGGCCTGTGAGTAAGTACTGTTTATAATACAGTGCTCGGATTATGTGCTAACAATAAAAACTTTTTTATAAAAATGTCATGGATAGATCACTTTGCTAGAATATAAACCCTAGTACTTTTCTACTAAAACCTCTTTCCTAAAATGAGAGTCTGTCACTTGGCATGTTAAAACATTTTGTAAGATATAAAGTATTATTACTGTTTTTGTGGCTACTGCCACATGGCTCTTTGGTGATGCTTTTTTGTTCTTGTTATTTGAAAGTTTTCAAAAAAAAATTTATAACATGGGTAAGATGAAAGGAGACTAGCAACATGTTCAGGGCCAACTAGAATTTGACCTTGCTGAGGAATTCAAGGTTGATCATTTTCTACATTTAGAAAACAGCTAAATGTTCCCCATAAAGTTTAACATAGAATTACCATAAAACTGAGCAATTTTCCTATGTATTTCACCCCAAAATTGAAAATAGGTGCTCAAATATTTGTACACAAATGTACCAAGCAGCACTATTCACCATAACCAAAAGACCAAAACAACATAATGCCCCTCCATGTATAAATGGATAAACAACATGTGGTGTGTGTATGGTTGTATATGCAATATATATACATGCACACACAATGGAATAGTATTCAGCCTTTAAAAAGAATGAAATGCTGGGAACAAACTGAGGGTTGATGGGGGGTGGGATGGATGAAAGGGTGGGTGATGGGTATTGAGGAGGGCATCTTTTGGGATGAGCACTGGGTGTTGTATGGAAACCAATTTGACAATAAATTTCATATTAAAAAAAAAGAATGAAATGCTAATAAATGCTATAGTGGAGATGAACTTGAAATATGCTAAGCGAGAGAAGCCAAGCACAAAAAGTCACGTATAGTATGATTCCATATATATGAAATACCCATAATCCATAGAGACAGAAATCAGATTAGTGGTTACCAGAAGCTAGGAGTAGGAGAACAGGGATTTAGGAATTACTGCTTGATGGGTACAGGGTTTGCTTTTGGGGTAATGAAAATGTTTTGGAACAAAATAGGGAGGGTGGTTGTACAATATTTTGAATGCATTGAATGCCATTGAATAGTATGCATTAAAATGATTAATTTTGTTATGCAAATTTCACCTCAGTAGGAAAAATTTTTCATTAATTAATTAATTGATTGATTTAAGGAAAACAACTAGAGAATCAATGTATTCCCCTTAGTATGAAAAGTCTACTCAAGGGAGAAGCAACAAGATAGTTAGGCTTGGAAAATCCATCTCTTGCTCCCATCTTTTCCAAGAAAAATGCTAAGAAAACATGCCAGTTTCCAAAACATGCTTTAGAATGGTTAACTTTGAAGGCAGTACACAAAATACCAGTACATGTGATTTGATTAATACTGTTAAATGGATCCAAGGATGCAATATATTAGCATCTGGAAGATTTTAAACATGATTCCCATTCAGCATCTTGGTAAATGCA
Source organism: Neofelis nebulosa (assembly GCF_028018385.1). Classification (NCBI taxonomy): domain Eukaryota; kingdom Metazoa; phylum Chordata; class Mammalia; order Carnivora; family Felidae; genus Neofelis; species Neofelis nebulosa. The sequence continues at coordinate 58,907,520 of NC_080782.1, forward strand.
ACTCATCAGACTTTCCTGAAATTGTTGAAGCACCAAAGATAAGGAAATACAGGTGTATCAGATGAGACTCCTTTGTTACAGAGGTGGCAGGGGAGGGAGGATAGAGAAAGATAAATGGGTTCTTATCTGGGTGGAGGAGGGTGTACACAAGATTTTTCAGAGATGAAAACTGTTCTCATCATATTCTTTTAAAAGTGATTTGGAAGAGAAAATGCACCATGAAATCTTTATGTTTGTAGAGATACCAAACCTATGAAGATAAACTGCTCTGTAGGTGGGCAGAGAAGTGACAGATAAGGAGCAAGTACATTTACCAAAAAAAAAAATTCTTCCACGGTTGTAGGAAGATTATCTCTGAGTTCCTGGTTACAAACCAGAAACTGGCCCTGAGATTATTGTAAACTAATGCCTAAACATAGATGTCCATTGGGTTGCTGAGGAAAGAGAGGAGGGGAAGGGCTGAAGAATGCACAGCATCACTAAGTAGAATCCTAAAAATTAATCAAAAGTGCATTATCACTATTTCAAAAACTGTTTTGAGTTCTCAATGGAAATAGTCAATAGTCAATAGCTAACATACCTCAAGAATGACAAAAAGGTTGAGGAAAATTCCAACCTAAAAGATTAAGAAAATGGGAAGGCTGTCATAAAATGTGCTAAAAGCCTCCTCAGAATAGAAAGATGCAGGTTTCTCAAAGGATTTAAAAAAAGAAAAAAAAATATGTAGGCATAATGAGAACATGGTCCTGTTTACCAAAATCTTGAAACTCAGGGTGACAGGGCATTCCTTGAAGAGGACACCACAGGATACATAAATAGATGTGTGGACCTGAGAACATATAGAAAAGTTTTCAAGATCTAGATTGGCTCATTTATCCATTCATTTACTAAAAATTGTTCAAACACCAAACATTTGCTGGACATGCTTCCAGAGGGTGGGGATACAGCAGTGGGGAGAACTAAATCTGGGCCCTCAAGGAAAGTGCATGCTGTTGGGTGAAGCAGGTAATAAGCAAGATGATAGCTACTCAAAGCATAAATGTGGAGCAGATGATATGGCAGGGCCTTATATGAATACCATCACTCTATGTCCCTCAAAAATCAGTCATTGGAGGTGGAAAGTCCCCAGGCTGCCGCCTTGGCCAAGGCAGGGTATAAAGTAAAAAGCTGATCAAAAAAAGTCTTTCTGAGAAATGAGTTTTGAAGAGAGACTGCTTTCAGTCTCCTGAGGAGAAGTCATGCAGAGATCTGAGTTAAGAACTTTCTAGAGGGAAACACAATGTAGAATACCCTGAGATGCAGAGGAGCTTGGCATCTTTGAAGGACAGGGAAAAGTATGGTGGAAGTCTCAAGAACATAACCGGTGGAGGACAGGAAGAGATGAGGTACACCATAATGAGGTGCTATATAGACCTGCATAAGGAGCTGGGTTACTTTTAAGTATAAAGGAGATGGATAGTTTTAAGAGGGAGAGTAGTATGATTTGATTTGTGTTTATAGACAATGGCTGGCTCCTGCATAGAGCATGGATGTAAATGGCCAACGTGGAAATAGGGAGACCTATTTGAGGCTGCTGTATGCAGTAAGCCAGGCACAAGGTTTAAGTGGTAACAAGAGGATGGATATCTGTATGTATTATTCCAGGCTGAGAGAAATGAACTGATGATGAATGGGGGTTATAGGAAGGACAGGAACCATGGTGAAGCCTAGTTAAGTAAATGGCATGGCACCCAGCCAGATGTCACACACCAGGACTGACAGTTGTCCTTGTTGCTGGCAATGTTGGTGGCCCACACATCTCAGTCAGCTTCTTCTCTGAGACTGGACTTCAGGTGGGGACTGGTCCCTAGGTTTAACAAGGCCCAGCTATCTCATATTACATTGGAACAGCTCTGTAGAGCCATCCCATGACCCAAGACCAACAGCTCTAGAGCACCCCATGAGATTGACCAAGGAATCCTTAAAACATCCCAGTTTAGCTTCTCTCTATGCCCAGCCTGCTTTCTTCAATCCCTCACACATGGTGTGCCCAAGAGCCCTTTCTAATAAAACTTCCTGCATGTACATTTCTTTCTCAGAGTCTGCTTTCTGGGGATGGCACCTGCTCAACTGATAGGTGATTACTTCTTTGACCAACAGGGGTGAGACCTGAAAGAAGGACACTTTGGAGTGAAAATCAAGAGTTGTGTTCTGGCCATGTTAAATTTGAGATTTCTGACTATATCCAAATGTACAATGATAGTAATAATGAGGATGGCTAGAATATTCTGGACAAAAACCAAAACCCTCGAGGCAGAGCACAAAGAAGGCCACCAACCCTTTTTATCACAGAAGACAACTGAATTCCCAATGAGTCTTTTCTGCCTTAATTCGTTTATAAATGGAATGCTTCTAAAGATCTGTCACCCTTTGCTCGAAGAGAAGACGTAGTTTAAAACCCTTTGTATGTGCATTAATATCCAGATTCCATGCCCTCAAAACCTTGCATAGTGTAGTTCTCCCCTTGCCTACCTCTCCTGCCACTCACCCTGTGGAGCACTGGGTTCCAGCCACATGTTCTTCTCTCGCTTTTTCAAAAAGTAGAACTTTCCCAATGTAGGACTTTTGTACACGCTGTTTCCTCTGCTAGGGATGCCCTTTCATCACTCCTTGAATGATTAACTCCTTCTTATTCTTAGACCTCTCCTTTTTTATCATGTCCTCAGAGAGGAGTCAGAGAGGAGTGACCATTCTACCGGAGTCCCACATTTCCTCTTAGTCGCTTTTCCTTCACGGCACTTCTAGGTTTGTAATTACTTCATGTACTTGTTGGTTTACCTGGACTTGAGTTTTGTTTATTCCATTTGTCTTTCTGATTAGTAATTCCATAGGAGGATGAGGATTTATTCACCATTTTATCCAAAGCATCTGGTACCACATGATACATATTCCATGTTCAGTAAATATTAGTTGACTCATGACTTCCTATTTAATTTTTTTAAATTTTTTTAATGTTTATTCATTTTTTAAGAGAGAGTGTGAGTGGGGGAGAGGCAGAGAGAGAGGGAGACACAGAATCTAAAGCAGGCTCCAGGCTCTAAGATGTCAGCACAGAGCCTGACGTGCAGCTCGAACTCATGAACAGAGATCATGACCTGAGCCGAAGTCTCACGCTGAACCGACTGAGCCACCCAATCGCCCTGTACCTTCTTATTTTAGATTTTGAATTCTTTAGAAGGAAAAGAGGTAATATGGAATATCTATGTGTTAGAAACCTCCTGTGGGTCAGCCTCTGTGCTCACAGATTGTATTCATTATCTCTTTCAACCCTTCCCATAGTTCTGTAGTGCAGATATTGTTATTTACCCAGTTTTTAGAGGAAGCATCTGAGGCTCAGGGAGAATAATTGGCTTTCCCAACCTAATGCAGTTCCTGGTAGAGTTGAGATTTGAGTTCGGATATGCCTGACTCCAAAGCCTATGCATTTCCACTGTTCCACAATTGCTGTGTTCCTTCAGCAGATATCTGTGAGCTCCTACTATAAACAGAGAAAGATACCAGGAAGCGAAAGGTATAGGATCTGCCTTTGGGAAGCTTGTAATATGACTGGAGAGACAAGACAAACACACAGGACAAATGTAGTAGCATGAAGCAGAATATGATAAAGGAACATGCCCTAAGGTTTCTTCCAGCTCGAAAATTCTTTGACTCTCTGAATGGTACAGGCAATAAACTCGATGGGAGAAATCATTCTGCTCGTTGATTGTATCTGATGGCGGGCATTCTTTCTTCATCTACCTCTGGCTGCCTGTGAACACAAATGCAAGTCTATTTGAAATGGCTGTCTCTATACTCCCATATTATAGTGTATGGTGAATTCAAGGTCAAGTTTGAAGTCAGAGTCAGAAGTCTTTGTTTTTTTCCTCTACTGTATCAAGACTTTTACCAATTAACTTGAAAAAAGTCAACAAGTTAACAACTCCAGGGGAAAAAAAAAAGACTCCTCATTTCATCCCAAAGACTCTGAAATGGATTTGCTCACAAAACACCAGGTTTCTTTAGTGACCTCCAGAGACCTTGCCTGTCACACTGAGCAGTATATCATTTCATGGGGGAAAAAAGAGAAGTTTTACCATGAAAAATGCTATGTTATATCACAGTGTGACACTATTTAAATATCAAGAGTTGAAGCTTCTATTTAAAAAACGGAAGGCAATAAATTGAGTTGCTAATTATTCCAGCTGTGAGTATTTTTGGTATGACTGCAAATTTTGAAGAGGGCAAAATAGAGGATTTTCCTGTTGTTCATGGCATATGCAAATATAGTGATGGTCCCCTATGATCTAAAAGGTTCAGGGATCAGAAACCTTGAAAGCCTATTTTTCATTGAATCAAAATTGGTTTGAGTCTAAGCTTAGGGAATCGTGAAATGAAATGGGCTTTTAATTATACTAATTGGGTTACTGGCTTCTTTTTCAAACTTAGGAAGTAGCAATTTTTTAAAAACATTTTTAAAGTTTTATGTTAAAAGCAACAGTTCATTTCTCAACTCAAGCATAAATTCCCAACTGGAAGGAGAGAACAAGCATATTAGTAATATCTTCAGTGCCTTCCCTTCCTAATAAAATTGTTTCGGGGAGTGGGATGCCTGCAATGTCCCAGTCACAGTGCTAATTAGAATGGCTCATGCATTCAACAAATATTATAAATAAGCTAGGGCACTGTGCTAGGTCAAGGAGATCTAGTAAAGACCAAGATATACATGATTCCTGCCTTCCAGTGATTAGTAGCTACATTTATTGACCATTCACTGGACATCAAGCTCGATTTTAAGCATCTCTCATGAACAAAATTACCCAATCCCCTAAACAAGCTCATAAAGGTACTAACGTTCCCTCACTTTACAGGTGAGGCCACCTAGAGAGGATAAGTAACTTACCCAGTGTCACACAGTGATAAGAATAGGAGCCAGGGGACACCTGGGTGGCTCAGTTAAGCATCCAAATCTTGATTTTGGCTCAGGTCATGATCTCACAGTCATGAGATCAAGCCCAGCATTGGGCTCTGCCAGACAGTACAGAGCCTGCTTGGGATTCATTCTCTCTCTCTCTCTCTCTCTCTCTCTCTCTCTCTCTCTCTCTCTCTCTGCCCCTTACCTGCTTGTCCTCTCTCTCTCTGTCTCTCTCTCTCTCTCAAAAAAAAAAAAAAAAGCCAGGATCTAAATCCTGGCTGTCCAAGTTCAGAATATGCACACTTAATACTGCCTCCTTGATATGATCCTATTCATGTCAAAAGTAATAAGAAAAAGGAATGTTTAAATGTAGGGAAAGCATCTGACATACAATGTTTACCAGTCTGTCTCACATGGTTATAAAATTTTTCTATTTTTTAATTTATGTATTTGATATTTTATAATGTGCACATTTTATATTTGCAAACAGGAAAATAAAGACAGAACACTTAAAAATAACTTAGTTTTGCTATTCAAGAAGTGGTTGAACAGTACAGTATCCAATATCATCTTTCTCATCTCTCTTGCTTTTTCCATCCCATCGTGTATGCTTCTCTCTCTCCCTCTCTCTGTCTCTGTCTCTCAATACCCCATGTCTCTCTCAGGAGTCCACCCATTGAGTTTCCCCTCTACCACCATCATTCCTTCTTGTAGTGGAGAGTATAATAATGATGAGAGAAAGTGTGGTGGTTATTTAACCTCTCTCCAGCTAAATGTTTTATTATAACTCCTGAAAACCTAATTACAGTAACTTTACATGCTACAGTACCCTTTATGGGCTGCCTCTTTATTAAACTTACTCCTTTAGAGACAATAAACCTGATGCTTCAAAGGGCAGAGCCAGGACCAGTAAAATGTGATGAAATCTCCCATTTTCCAGTGCACACCTGATCTCCCTCACTGATCACCCCATCCCCACTCCAGGTGCATCTCTGCTTCTATCCTTTCTCTGGCTTTTTATCAAATTTCAGCAACTGCATGTATGATATTAAAAATCTTTTAGGGATTAATGGGCTGTGTATCAATATTTTCATCCACTACTCTGAATACCTGTGAGTTTATTTACTGGGGAGGTCAATTTTCTCGGTAGAACAACAGTCAACACCTGGTTTCTCTGATAACTAGATCTGCTTTTTTGCACACGGCACTATGTTGAGGCCATTCAATAGTTTTGCTTGATTTCAAGGAGAATGTTTCCTGCAGCTGACTTCATGAACAAGAGAGAACTCATCTGTACTGTTAGCCATTAGTTGTGGTGGTTAGCTGAATGGTGCACTGTGAGGAAATAGTGGGAAACAGATTGAGAGAGAGGAGAACAGAGAGGGGTGGGGGTAGGGACAAAAACTTGACCTTTGGAGTTAAGGCAGTGCAATTATCTGTGTAGTACATTTCTGTTTCAAAGCCTTGCTGGGATTTCCCCCTGGGAATAAAGCCAAACCAATCGAAAATAGGGAGACTGCCTCTGAGGATCCCACTGATTGCAACCTGAAAAATGGTACTTGGTGTTGAGGGATTTTCTATGTTTGTTTGTTTCCTTCTTTAGCAGGGTTTGAGGTTAATGAGTGAGTTTACTTGTGATTGACTCAAAGAAAAAGGAAAAGAAATCTTCTGTTGGAGTCTCAAGTAGTTTAACCAGCTACTACTTCTCAACGCTTCTCTAGATGAGTCAAGCCCCTTCTGTATCATAAGAATAAAATAAAAATTCACAGCATTTTGACTTGATGGGCTCCGTTTTGCATGGATGCTATGCATGAGTTTCTTGTTTGTTAAACTTCTTTTTAAATTTTTCCATGGTCGTTTAATCAGAGAAAACGTGTGCCCTTAATTTTCTAAGCCAATTTGAAGCAAAATCCTGGTTTGCCAAGATGCTGCCATGTAAAATGCATGGGAGAATAGCTGTTAGGTATGCTTGCTTTCTCTGTCTCTTTCAGTTGTTTTTTTTTTTTAATGGTTTTGTTTTCACATGAGGAAAAGTGACATTTATCAAAAGATAGTTTCAGGTGAAGTGATGATCACTCTATTCTTAAGAACTCACTGGAGTCTAGTGTACAGAGATAAGGACACAGAGCCACAATCCTTCCTTAGCATTACTATTCAATTCCATGGGCATTCTGAGCCCCTAACCTGTGGCAGGAAGGATGCTGGGTGCTACGACTTGAAGCCCTGATAACCACATGGCTAGGAAAGGAAGAAGTGTGTAAGCTCTTCGTTTATTTTTTGTAACACATCAAGGACCGGTTTTCTCTATCCCTTTGAGTGTTAGCAAACTCCAAGGACAGCACTTTGGGGGCCCCTCATTTGCCTTTCCTTTCTGAGGCACAAGTGGCCAATTCTGAGAGCAATTGAGTTGTGCTTGAAAAATGTCAAGTGCATTTGGAAACTACACATTTTTGCTGACGCCTGGAGTCCTGAGCTGAGCTACTTCCATGACCGACCGCTGGGAAGAAGTTCAGTTGGGGCATCACAAATGATTCATCGGAGCATACTGAGCAGGCCCCTGAGGGGGAAAAGCTGTCTTAATAGCCAGTTCAGGGAAAAATCAGGAGAAGTCCCCTAAGCCTTCTTGGTCCTCCCAGTGACCATCTAGCCAGACCATTACCTTGTGGGTCTTGCTTCATTTTATTTATCTTTTTTTTCCTGCAGCATGTGACAGCAATCCTTGGTGAATCAAAGCTTTCATTTTTTCAACTTGGTATTTATGAAAATTTTCAAACAGACAGAAAAGTTGGGAGAATAGTACAATGTAAGAATAACCATATGGTTTCAACAATTGCTGTCATTTTACCACATTTGCCTCATCTATCTGTAAAGAGAGACACAGAGATTTTTTGCTGAATCATTTGAAAGTAAGTTGTAGACTTCCTGACACTTTACCCCTAAAGATGTCAGCATTCAAAATTCACATTTAAAAAAGATACATCTACTAACCATCTAGTATATTCTCTAGATGTATCACATTTAAAAAGATATAGCTACTAGCCATTAGACACATTTGAAAGGAGCACAATGGGTAGAGGGGAGTTTCTTAAACTTTAAGATACATTAGAATCACATAGAGAGCTATTTAACTGATACCTCTCAGACTCTAGCCCTAGGTCTGGATGGAGCCTCGAAAGTTGTACTTTTCTAACACAGCACTCAAGTGATCACAAAGGAGGTATTTATGGGACACAATCTAAAGATCATGTCTTTAGAATCTCTTTTTTTTATTTGTTTGCTGAATTTAACCTTCTAAAGATTTGGAGTGTAGCTGTGTTGTGGAGAAACAGGAGCCTACATATCTTTGGTACTTTGGTTTAATCATTTTAAGCACCAGAAACTAGGAAAAAAGCAGGGCGGGGGGGCGGGGGATGCAATAACAAAATGAGTTTCATTTAGCTGTGATCATCACAGACACCATGATATCAAAGAGAGCTCTATTCTGCTAGGATTAATGCAGTGTTGAAAAGTATATGGTGTTTTTGTCTTTGTTTTCCTATGGTGAAATGGCCTTGTATGTATAAACATAAACATCTGCCTATATGCATATATGCAAACTTGTAAGTCTGGAAAACAGAAGTCAGCATGGCAGAAAGAATCCTAATTTTAAAATTGAAAATGTTCACAGTGCTGTCCTGTTAACATTCATTGTTTTGGCCTTGGAAAGGTTGTAGGTCATTCATTTAACAAAGATTTGTTGAGTACTCACTATGTGCCAGGCTCTATTCTAAATGTTAAGATACAGTGGTAAACAAATTTTACAAAATATCTGTTTACTTTAAACTTCATATTTCAGATGTAATGGTGGAGATAGATAATAAATAAGATACAAACACATACATAATTGAGAAAAAGAAAGCAGTTATAATAGGATGGAGAATGACAGAGAAGGAAGGTGGGGGAGTGGGGGCTGAGAAGATCTCCCTGGGCAAGTGACATGGGAGCAGAGTGGTGAATGATGTGGAGAAACAAGCTGTGCAGGTTATTTCCAGGCAGAGGGGACAGCAGGTGCAAAGGCCCTTAGGTGAAAATGTGTTAGATGTGATATGAGGTGGAATATCAAGTGTACCTGATGGAGTGGGAGAGAGGGGCTAAAGTGGCAGAAGATACAACTGGAAAGGCCACTGGAAGGCAGATCATGGCAGAAGGTAGGCCATGGCAAGGACTTCTGATTTCATTTTTAGTATTATTGGAAGCCTTGATTGATTGATTGGGGGGAGGGGGTGGGAGAATAGTGACATGTGACACAATCTGACTTCCTCTTTAGAAAGAAGTGTGGAAGATAGACTGTGTTGTCAAGGAGACAATTTTAGGATCTCAGGAAGGAATCCCATACACAGAAAATAATAATCCTATCCCTCTATTATTTCTTACAGATGAGTACATTAAAAATAACATTAAAGCAATTTAAACTTCTTAATCTTCTTCTTGTGATTTCTCTCATGTTGCCAAAACATTGTTTCCCATTTACTGATTTTGTCCACAAACATGACTGATACTCAGGTGCCAGGCACTGGGATAAACTATATATATATAGATAGATAGATAGATAAACTATAACTATATATATAGTTATATATATTATATATATAGTTACATATATATTATATATAGTTATATATAGTTATATATATATATATAACTATATATAAAACTGTATATAACTATGTATATACTATATATATAACTATATATATATAACTATATATAAACATATATATAATATATATGTTTATATATATATTTATAGTTTATATATATATTTATAGTTTATATATATATTTATAGTTATATATATATAAATATATATATCTATATATAAAATATATATAAATATATATAAATATATATAATATAATATATATAGTTTTTACATATAAATATATATATAATATAATATATATAGTTTATATATATATAAATATATATATATATATAGTGTATGTAATCTCCAAGTAGATGATAGATACTTGAGTGCAAAAAGTGATAGAGGATGGGGTGGGGGTGCTTTTGGAACATGCTTCCAAAATAGGTGTTTGAAAGGTGAGTAGGAGTTGGCTGGGGTATGATGGGTGAGGAAGCAGAGGAACAGCCATTCCTGAAAGTCTTGCGCATCATTCACAAAGGCATGGCAACATGAACAGGCTGGTTAAGGAAGGAGGTGTCTTTTGGCATGACTGAAGCATAGATTTTGGGAACTGGAAGCACAGGGATAGAGACAAGGGTAAAAGTTGGGTAGTTGTTGCAAAGAGTGTGGTCCCATATTCAGATTTGGATTTCTTCTTATAGACTTTGGAGGATCATCAGGGATTTATAAGCCAGAGCACAATGACATTTGTGGTTTGGGGAAAAAGCTAGCAGGAGGATTGAAGGGGAAGGTTGGTGGGAGAAGTTTTCAGAAGTAAACTTGATAGGATTCTTTCACCCATTGTATGGGAGAAGGTGAGGGGAAGGGAGGAGGTGAAAAATGGCTACAGTCTCTCAGGAACCTGGGAATAACAGGATTGCAGGAGGAATCTGAATGGGGAGGAGAAGGTAAAGAGTCCGTGCTTGGCTGTAACTTGTTCAGTACAGCTGTGGGATGTAGAGATAGAGAGATGCCCAGTGTACAAGTGGAATACGAATCTGGACCTCAGGAAAGAAGCTTGTTGGAAGTGGAGACCCAGAGACTTGAGTCATATTGGTGATGCCTGAAGCCATGGAAATGGGTAAGATCTCTGTAGGGCTGAGAACTGGTGTTCCCATATTTCTAAATATTTATCAATAACAGCTTGAGATATCTTTATATTCCTTGGTTTTAGTTTGATTTCCAGTTTTCACTACCCACTCTTGGAAAGTTGTTCAAGAAGTACATTTGAGCTAGTTCTAAATCAAATTCCAGCATTTTCCCATCCCCCTGGCTTTCTGGTGGGCATATGTTCTAGCTTAATTGCAAGGCAGTGGACTGTTATTTAGTGATTTGGAGAACTCTTCAGGTGTTTGTTCGACATTTGTCAGGCTTTAAATTAAAATTCATGTTTCAGGCTCCTTATGTTGCTCTGACAATTAATAATAAAAGCTACTCATCATGCATTGAGCACTTACTATGTGACACACCCTTGGTTAAGTGCTTTTCCTACGTGATCTTGTGTAACCCTTACAACAGTCTACTCTGTGACATGAGGTACCTCTGCTACTCTTACCCCATGTTACAAGTGAGGAGATGGAGGCTTTTAAGAGCAGCATTAGGTACCTTGTGTGAGCTTACTTCTCCAATAATGGCACTGCTGAGATTCCAGTCCAGGCGAACATTGCTGCCAAACACTGCTTCTAAACACTGCCCACTTGCCACCTCTTCTAGAAGACACTTTTAATCTGGAGCATTAAAAGAGTGCTATTGGATAAGGAATACAAAAGTTTATTTATGGAATCCAACCTCTTGCCTTTACTCAGATCATCAAACATACTTATAGTACAAATAAAGTTTAAATATCAGTTGTTTGCTTTAATGTTGACTATATTAAATAATTCACTAATCAGACACTCATTTTCTGACATCATTGTCAATCATACAGTCTTGTGTGATCTTTGTCAAAGATTAAAATACTTTCACGGATTTATCTGGAAGCATCCAAGACACAAATATTTGTAATAACTCTGATCTTGCCTCAGAATCCTACCAGGGTAGCTTGCTAAGCCCCATATGCAGGGGGTAGTGTGGTGTAGTAGGTCCAACTGGAGCATTGAGAGCCAGGCAGACTGGAGTTTTAGCCCCGATGACCCTGCTTGCTAACTTCCAGCTTGAGTGTTCTCATTTGTAAAATTATGGTAATAGTATAGGGTTGATGTGAGGTTGCATGCAAATAAAACATTTACCATTGTAATTGACACATAGTATGTGGTCACCTACTGAAGACTTGAAAGGAAATACCTGCATAATGTTTTGGAATCTTAGGATCTTAAGTTTACAAAAAAATGAGGAAACTCCATTCATTCATTCATTCATTCATTCAAACCCCTTGCATGTGGAGCTTTGAGTTGGTTACTGGGAACATAAAAATGAACAAGGTATAAAAGAAGACACAGTCCCAGCTTCCAGCTGCTCAGACTCTAGACACTACTTAATCCACGCTTTAAAGTTCACTACAGATTTCCTGGAAGACAGTCATCATTTTAAATAAGGTGCGGCAAGTCACATTTGAAGTCTTACAAATGGCACACACAAGAGAGAAGAATCTGTCAGAGAATTTATGGTCCTTGAAGTGTCCTTGGAGTGACAGTCTCCTGACCCTGAAGAAGGGTTATATTAGGTGTCAACAGTAGACCCCATTACCCTCTTGTCACACCATAGTCCTAGAGACCAAGGGCACCTTGTTTAATTGCCAGGCAAAGATGTTTCCAAAGGAAAAACTTCACATGACCTAGAGAGGCAGTCTCAGAACAGGAAGCAAGATGGAGGAGGGCAAACAGCCCAGGAAGAAGGCTCAAGATAGGTAGTTTAGAGTAACACTGAAGAGTACACACTTGAGCATGAGGCAGCGCTCAGGGTTCACATCCTTGGACAGTTGCTTGAATTCTTCCAGCCTGATTTCTCATATCTTAAATATTTTAATATTTAGTTTCTAAGTTGTTGTGACAGTATTATTTCAAGTGTCTTTGAATCTTTATTTATTTTCAGAGAGAGCACACGTGTGTGCTTGAGCATGGGACAGAGGGCAGGAAGAGAGAGAGAGAGAGAGAGAGAGAGAGAGAGAGAGAGAGAGAGAGAGAAAGGATCCCAGGCAGGCTCCATGATACCAGCCCAGCCTGATGAGGGGCTTGATCCCATGAACCATGAGATCCTGAGCCAAAATCGAGAGTCAGATGCTTAAACTTAATCAACCTTAACCCAACAAACCAGGCACCCCTCAAGTGCCTTTAAATAGCAGGTTCTAGTACCTGATACTGTTTAGTATCATCATCATCATCATCATCATCATCATTGTCATCATCATCATCTCCAAGTTACAAATGGTAACTCACTTTCCATATTTGCTTTGAATACTTTTCAGGATTGTTGTGGAAGGTAAAATCTAGATGCATATGAAATGCATAAATGATGTGACTCTATGGAATTAATTTATATCACTATCAGATGTAATCTTTGCCCCTTTTTCCATGACAAAGTAGAGCAGTTAACTAGGACTGTATAGAACTAGATAAAGCAGAGTGAAAGAAAAAGCAGGTCTATGTTCTCCAGGAGCCACCCATGTCCATGCTAACTCTTTCCTTTTTCTTGCCAGGCACTTTCTCTTTAAAACCTCCTCGGGAAGCACACCCCTGTTTAGCAGCTCTTCTCCGGGATACCCTTTGACCTCAGGAACCGTTTACACGCCACCACCCCGCCTGCTGCCCCGGAATACCTTCTCCAGGAAGGCCTTCAAGCTGAAGAAGCCCTCCAAATACTGCAGCTGGAAATGTGCTGCCCTGTCCGCCATCGCCGCAGCCCTCCTTTTGGCGATTCTGCTGGCATATTTCATAGGTAAGTCAAGGCAGCCTGCTCCATGACCCTGGCCATGAGGAGGTGGGGCAGAGATTGTGGGCTTATGAATGGAGAAGCCCTCTGTTGTCTGTACAGTTTGCTTTTTGGCTCCTGAAAGACATAAAAATGAATGAGGGATGGGAGTGCTTTTTCTCTCCTGAAATGCATTTAAATCTGATGAGTTTCTTTCTCAAGACTCTAATTAACATTTATCAGATGAATTAAGCATGCCTGCTGTATTCTTTCTTGGACATGAGCTGAAAATTGTTGTTCCTGTGAACCCATCCCTCTTTCCTGAAGTAGTCTTCTAGTGTCTTCCATCACTGGATTTTAACCTAGGTCTGTGCTCTAAAATTCATGCAACATGGGTTAATTTCAGCCAAAAACTGAATAGAATAATAGTAACCAGCATGTCTGGGAACATCTTGATTCAAAGGAAAGTTAAATTGCTAGCTTATTTTCAGAGGTGTGGAACAGAAACAGGATTGAGAGGTCAGGGTATCCAACCAGGTCTTTGTGTGGAATCAAGTCACCTAGGCACAGTGGATGTTGCCCACATCCTTTCCTTTGCTTGTGTCCTTTTAGTCTCAACCTGAATTGCACCACATTCATGAGTGAGGTTCATCTCACATGCCAACCTTGCTTCTGGGAACTCAGGATATAACTTAGGGTAGCAGGTTGGTGAAGTTGCAGTGGTATTTTTCTTCCTATGCCAGGCGTATTGGTTTGCATCCATGGGGTATAGCCCTGTAACTGCAGGAAGCAGCAGGTGCCAAGAGCTGAGGGGCAGAGTGCCATGTGCATATGAGCACCCTGGTCTGGACACAAAGCTTGCTCACAGCTCCTGGCCTCAGCAAAGAGCCCTGGTGCTGCTGCTCTGTCAACTGAGCTTGCCAATGCAGATCTCCTGGCCCAGGCAGAGGCCCCGTGATGTTTGATAAAGTTTATTTGAAACACTTGATGGCTCTGGCTTAGTTTCAGGGCAGCCATGACAGGCCTCCCCAATTTGGGGCTCTGCCATGTTGCAAAACAAACCTATAAAACACCAGCAGAAAGAGGCTGACTCCAAAATTCTTCTCAACACTTAGGCTGAAACTCCTCTCATTTAAGAGAGGGGGGTAAAAAAGCAACCCTGATTATTCTGACTTTGTCCCTTGTCCTTCAGCAGTGAACACTTCCTTCATCATCAGGCAGCCAGCTTGGTGCCTGCCAGAGAAGGAATAGGTCCAGGACTTCCCAGACTATTCTACCCAAGCTTACCTGATGGTAAAGGAGGTTGAATACACAGCCCCAGTGATCTGGGGCTCTGCCCAAGGCCATTACAAGCCAAAAATTGATGTGAAGTTTTCACTCTCTCCCATAATATTGCTATGCTCACCTTAATGTAGAAATATAAGTTTTTACATTATTTTCCTGTTGTGTCTCCTGGGAATGACCTCCAAAACTGAGAAAATTGACACTCTGGGGAAAGGCACCATGTTTATCTGGAACTTTGCAGAATCCTCGATGCTGTAAACCCCAGCTCCACATGGGGACTGAGGTCTGACACCCATATACTCCTAATTTAAAGTCATGCCTGCTTCTCACTTGCTCTCAATGAGGGATGGAGTCATGGATTGACAAGGGAGGGGAAAAGGCATCTGTTGCACTCTCAATCACTTGAGTAGAATCTTTTGTGTTGTTAGAAGTAGTTTTGTGTACTTCCCCAGCTAACTGTTCAGGGAGGCTTGGTAGAAACAAATTGAGTTGCCTTCAGGGTCTTTGCATGATTTGGCTTTGTGTCAGGAACTGCAAAAAGGGTCCATGAGCTCACTTCTCAGGCTTAATGTTCTGCTGAGCCTGTGGGCACCATGGGGAGCCCAGATACAGAAATTGAGGCACTGCTCACCTCTGCCAATACCATCCCCAGTGTACCTCCTACTCCACTTGCCAGAGAGAGATAGATGGCTATCGCCTAATATATTGAGCTTGATACTTAAAATATAATAGCTTTCTGTAGGGCGATTACATAAATGGGAAACCATATAGTGAGAGTTTAATGTTTTAATTGGGTGTGTATCTTGTAAATGATGGATTAGGAAACATATTTATCCTCAGTCTGGAGGCTACTAGAAGCTGGACCTGAGCATCTTAGGATAGTTTATTAGATTATAATCCATCATTTTCTATTATGTATGCTTTAGGTAAGATTATGCTTTAACCCTGAAGTATTAAAGAATACATTATGACTCAAAAATAAATGATGGTAGGGGCCAGTTTTCCCAGCAGTAATGCTGGTGAGTGTGGAGCCATAGGGCTACTCTCCCAGAGGTGACAGCAGATCTGCAAGCACCATGAAGGGGTCAAGGTTTTGAGTGCTGATCCTGACCTAGTGATTCATTTCTCCTTTGCCTTGACAAAGTTGTTTTCCTTCTGAGTCTTGGTTTCCCAAGTAAATTCTGGAAGCATGATGGATATTTACATGCAGAAACTCCAAAGTATGGTGAGGATTAATTAATGTGTATAAATCACTTTGAAGATGAAAAGCAGTATATTATTAATTACAGAGCTGCAGGGGCATAAACAGTGCATTACAAACACAGAGAAAAGTGCTGTTGGGAGCAACAAGTGATTGTGCCCACAAAGAAAACAAGCCATCAGGGAAGGACAGAAGGGCAACATAAAAATCAAAGACTTCCTGTTAGGGGAGACCAGAGTTTTTAAGACCTGAGCCCATTCTGGTTCATACATGACTCCATGTTCCACTAGAACATTATAAGTCCTGAAATTAAGCATCAGCCCCAAGATATTTATGGACAGGCACTGGGTTCAGGCCTGCCAGGAGCTGTGACAAATAGATCAAATTATCTTCCTTTCATGTTCAAACCTGTGGAGAGAAGACTCCAAAAATGAGCAATCTGGAATAGCTCAGCCCCATGACAAGTTCTTCTTTACATCCAGTATGAGGGTGAGTGTGAAAGCAGAATAAGGTCAACTCTTGTGCATATTGGAAGCGTGGGCCTTTACCAATTCAGGATAGATTCCCCCTTTCCTACTGACACAACTGGAGCCAATGATCTTTTATGATGTACTTTCCATAAGATTCTTCCTATGCCAGATTCTCCCAGTGTACATAACATCCTGGAATAAATTACTTTGAGAAGCTGCATGAACCACAAGGGGACCATTTTGTGCATCACTCAGGCCCTAGCCCATGTGGTTCCTAGGGAGTAGTGGCTATGAAATACAGAAGAGCTTCCCTCTCAGGATGTTGTCTTCTATCCTCAGGCATGTCAAGTGCTTTCATTGCCTGCAACACCAGAAATCCCTCAAGATCCCTAAGTTTCTGGATCATGTAACTAATGTAGAGTTTCTCACCTGTTTTATGTCAACTGTACTGTTTTTATCCTCATAGTATACATAACAATAACTGATTGGAAACTTCTATTTGCTCAGAACTGCAAGCCTTTTCATTTAAAGCATTTTTTCTGTAATTATTACATTTGAACCATACCCACAGCCCCAACATCCACTCTAGCAGAAAATAAAATTGGCAGATTACAATCATTTCACAAGAGTTGATGCTGAGGCCCAGAGAGCCTACCATCACATGGCTGGTTAGTTATAAGGGTAAAAGACTAGGTCCTTAGTCTCCTGATTAGTCCCCTAATGATTTCCAAATATCACATAAGACCTAAATCATCCCTTTTGTAGCATCAACTCCCTGTATCTGATTTTGCCTTCATTAATAAGGGAGAATAATTCAGCTCTTTCCTTCCCAAGCCATCTTCTGATGATTCCTGAAGTGGAGAGAAATTATCTCTCTTCCTCTGTCTCTCAACCTGTCTTTTTGTGTCTGTTTTCACAAACCTCTTCTGTTATAGCGGTCAGCAGACATTTTCTGTCAAGAGCCAGATAGCAGATCTTTTTTGGTTTTGTGGGTCGTGAATCTGTGTCACAGTTGCTGTACTCTGCTGTTGTATGGCAGAGCAGCCGTACACGTGTGGAAGCAAACGGGCAGGGCTGTGTTCCAGGAGACTTTACTTATGGACACGGAAATTTGCATTTCATGTACTTTCCATGTGTCATGAAATATTATTCTTTTTATATTTTTAAGGCTATTTAAAATGTAAAACTAGTCCTTAGCTCATGTGCTGTTGTTAAAAACATACAAACAAACAGGTGGCAGACTGGATTTGGCCCCCAGGCCATGGTTTGCCAGCCCCTCTTTGATTACATTACTGTTCTTTTCCTAAAAATACCTTTTTGGAGTGTTTCCATTTTTACAGAAAGAAAACATTTGCTTTCCAACTGGCCGATTGTCCAACTACTCATCCACTATAAGTGCAGTGGGTAATTTTTTCTGATGCTGCCATCCCACTTCATAATGAATAATTAGATCTGACTTCCTGATCCAAACCAAAAGGTAGAAAAAGCAAGCCACTTTTCTCTTTAAAACTTTGCAAAGGGTAAAATTTTCCATCCTAATGGATGGCTTGAGATAGTCTTTCAACCCGTGGGTAGAGTGTAATGACCTAAAAACTTTGCCACATACACACTTGTCTTCAACCTTCATTTACCCTAGGTTCCTCTGCAAAATCATGGCCTGTTTTTCAAGGTGACAAAGACCCTTTCTTTGTTAAGGTTTTCCAACAGGTTGTAACAGTGCAGTCCCTGAATGACATCATTGCTTTCTTCTCCTAGGTTAAGGTCAAATAGATCCCGTTTCCTTAAAAGGCATTGAAGTTCTTACAGGCTACCCACATCAAGGAAGAAAGGTGCTTGTGATATATGACTTTACTGCTTAAATCAAGATAATCCTAGAAATTCTGAGAGTCAACACAACAGTTCACCATGACACAGGACTCAGACTGTCATCCCCAAGTTAAAGACAATACGCAATATACGCTGAGTGTCTGTCAAAAACTCTTCTTGTGGTTGGGAAGGGAAGGGGGTAAGAAAGATAAGAGCATTTATGTCATCCTAAATTAGTTTTTAGCTCTTCAGATCTCTGCCAAACCAAAATACATCTATATATTAGAAAGTCACCTTGTCTTTTTTCACTACAGTAATTCCTGCCAAATATGAAATACTATGTTTTAAGTAAGCTGCTCAACGCTCTGTCTTCTGCCACTCTCACTTTGATCTGGGAAGAACGCGGGCCATCAACATGTCAGGATGTTAAAAGTGTGGTAATTTGGGGGGCTTTCAGTTTCTTTTGAAAACAATGAGAGATTATTTTCTATGGAAACTAAAAGCCTACAATGTGTTTAAAGTTGCTACACTTGAAAATTGATATGTTGAGACTCAGACTGATGAATCCTGTGTTCAGAGCTGCTATTTTGTGTATTCCCATCTCACTGAACAGAGCAGATTTGGGGAAAACAGAAAGAAAATGACAGAAAATGATGAGAAGCGTACACTTACCTGGCATCCTTTGTGAGGATACAGCCTAGGAAAAATGTTGGCCCTCTCTTTCAGACTCACTGTTCTTTGATGATCCAGAGAGATGCTAATCCTTGACCTCTGTATGAATTCCAAATTGTGTATTTACCTCCCATTATATAAAGGGCAAAATGGTAGTGATTAAATCTGAACAATCCTGCAAGTAACATTTCCACCCACCTCCCCAGCCCCAGATGGTCAAAGCTTGTATTTAGTCCCACAGAGAAGGAAAAAAGAAACTTCCCACAAATAAGTCAGGGGACCCAGTTATGTTATCAGTTCTGATGTTAGTAACAGACTTTTTATCTAATAGATATGCTAATGTACTCTTAACCAGATAATAAAGTCCTGTCCCTGCTTACACACTGGTGAGTCTCTGGCAGTGGGGGCTGCCATTTCATAATTGTACTCTTAATTTCAGAGGATGTGTCAATTTATGGAAAGCAAATTAAGTCATTAGCTAGGTCTCTGGTCTCCATCACCTAGCAGCCATGTGGCAACATGCATATCTCATGTGTGACATTCAGAAAAGTTCCTTTACTGAGGTGAGGTGCCTTGGCTTTCTTCCACAAGCCACCTGTCAGAAATCAAGGTAGCCAGCTGATACAGGGCTTTCCCACCCTGACAGGCAAGCTCCATGGATGAGCAAGAGGAAGCAACTTTTGGTCTTTATTTTGTAGACCCTCTTAATGCAAAACCAGGGAAGAGTGAGTAGTGCTACCACCCTGTGCCCCTCAAGGACCATGACAAGTAGACAGTGTTATCAGTATGATATGCTGGCCTAGGACCTTGTGGCTCCACAGAGCATGTGCTGGGTGAATGAGAATGCAGTGTTCACCAACTCTCTTTCTGTCAACTCACCATTCAGGCCTTTGTACTGAAATTTCTCTGTGACCATTATCTTTCTGGCAGTCAGCAATCAGTTCAGAAGCAGTAATGGGATGCGAAGCTATGACATTTTGTGTGTCTCTCCCACATGCTCTGTTTATTTGACTGCGTCACTTAGGGTGGTCATCAAGCCCACAGACCCTTCACCTTCCACAGGAAGCTTTTAAATTCTTCATTTCCTAAGCTTTGCATGTGTTTGTTTATATTTACATGTTTCATGATTTAGAATTCTGGATATAGCTTCTGTTGTACTGTAAATAAGTATTGTTTCGTTCTACGTTTTACCTGTAACACAATTGCAGGCGTTCTTGGCATGTTAATTAGAAAAGTACTACCTTGATGTGATGGAAATCACATGAATGGGCTTTGGTCTCAGGGAAGCCTGGGTTCAAATTCTGATGTGTATACTTAAAAGCTTTGTGACTTGGGCTTGCCGCTTAATCTCCCTATACTATAGTTTCTTTATCCAAAACAGTGGGATAATTCCTGCCTTGTAAAGATACTTCAGGTGTTCACTAATATTATATATGTATTCAACTTTTCTTCAAATGCAATGTCATCAGGTATGAGAAATGTCGTTTTTGTATGTATCCCCTAAGTACTGTGACAAGTACTTAGCATTTATAATTTTTATTATGTAGTTTTGGAAAGAGGTAGGCACAGACCACCTGGAATGACATACAACCCTATGAATAGATAGGTCTATAGTCAGACCAGCAAACCATTGTCTGCTTGGCCAGCCATGACTGTAAGAAAACACCAGTTGTAAAATGCATTCTGGTTTCAGAGATAGGAAAATGTGAACACATCTGAGTTTTAGAATCAGTGAAATGTGGTGGCACCTGACACACAGTAGAAGCTCAACTAAACAGTTATTACGATTATCGTGTTGGCTCCCACACTCCTAGACGAGGTCCATTGAAAAGCATAAAACCAGGCTCTTGGATCACTGTATCCCCAACAATGCCTAACACCTTGTAAGCATAAATAAATATTTATTCAATTAATAAATGCTGATTAGGGTTAGGGCTAAGTTGGACCATTAATGGACAGCGTTATCAAGTGCCCAAAATACCTGATCTCTGGTTTTACTTGTTCCCCCATGTAAAGGGAAGTTTCTGGTTCCCTGAAGTTGTAATTGCCTCCATTCCCAAGCATTTCCAAGTTATAAAGCATTTAGGCAAAGGAACAGTTAGGGGGGTTGTGTAAGCACCACATTTAAGCCCTCTAGCCGGAATCTGTGATTCCCTGAAATCAAGAGAGCTGGATGAGTGAAACTGGGAAGTGTTTGTGTCTGGCATACGGCCACCATTTGGCACTCATTTTACAAAAGTGTGGCAGAATTTAGTTGGAGTTCAAGGTGAAAAAGCAAATAATGGCATAAATCTGAAAGTCTGTTGGCTGCTTCTCTGTAAATGAGGATGTGCTAAGAAATGAAGCAATTGCTACAAGGCACCAAATAGAGAAGAGGACTATTATATGGTGAATTAGGTCTGTGTACACAAGCCATACAGAATGTTTTGTGCTGAAATGCCCAGCTTAGCTGTGCAGCCTCATATGACAGAAATTTGACCCCAAAGCGAACTTTTAGAACATTCATAGTTTTCTTAAGATCACCTTAAATCATATTTCCTGTGTCCTTCACTGAAAATTCCTTTCTAGAAAAATCCACATTTTGGTTGTTAAGAATAGACATGCAGAATTGTTTTCTGAGCCCTTTACTCATCAAATAAATCATTTATTAAATTGATGTCTCGTATTAAGATCCTCTGTGTTAGGAGAGCAAATGGTCCATCAACTACATTAGCATATTTAATATTACCATAAAAGAGAGGATAATGCATTGCATGTTCCACTAATTTCATTTTTTTTATTATCAACTTATAGCCTTAAATATGTAAATATCAGAATGTCTCAGGAAATATAGCAGTCCTAAACTATGTGTTGGTAAGAAAAGAGTTTTGCTGAAGAGAATATTGTCCTCCTTTCTTGGAAAGAAGGATTTATATGATACATAATAAGTATCTTTCAAAGGCATTTTTCCCTAATAAACCAAAGCTTCAGAGAAGGGAGGATCAGCTTTGCCTCCAATCTTTGCCTTTCTTTCGTCATGACTTGTGTTCACAGCTGTTAGGGAAGGCCCTTCCCTTGGGACGGGTTTTCAGTGGAGTTAGGTCATGTGGAAAGATGTGTACATACACGTTTGGCCCTCCCCTAGGGACTCTGATCTTTATAAAAGAAAGGTATATTGCCTTGCTTTTGCCTTTGCCGTCATGATGCAATCCTATCTGTAGGCTTACTTCTATTACACCATGAGTGTTTTAGAGGCACGTTAATGAAGTTTAGATTAGACTTGCTTATATTCCAAAGGGAAAGGTAAGTGGCAGTCTATCAAGTGTATTCTGTTCTTTGGGCCATGCTAAACAAGACGACATCTTTCAAAGAAGTTCGGTATGGCTTTAAATTAGAAGCATTGTTGAAACTGGTTTTAAGGCTACCTTATGCCCAAAGTTTACAAATATAGACTTCTAGGGCATTCGCTGAATTAGAGTTCATGTGCTTAAACTTCCCTTTAAGTTTCTTTTTTTTATTTTGAGAGAGACAGAAAAAGTGCAAGCATGGAGGGCCACAGAGAGAGAATCCCACGATCTGTGATATCATGACCTGAGCTGCAGTCACTTAGTTGGGCACTTAACTGACTGAGCCACCTAGACTCCCCTTAAACCTTCTTTTAATAACATTTGTATACTTCCTTGAGAAAGGTGTCTCTTCTCTTGAGAGAATTGTAGGTTAAAGACTTTTTTCCCCGTGAAAAATCTTCTCGCAACTTTGTATATGAGTGTTATGTATTATTTTTTTAATTTAAAATGTATTAAATTTATTATATTAAGTTCATGTTTTTTCCATTGCACCAAAAATTTTGTTTAGGCAAAGGATTGGCTGTTCACATTGTTTGCTGGGATCTGCTGACCAGCCTCTGAATCTAGGACATTTTTACTTGAAAAATTTCCCTAGATCTAGAGTCTGATAAGCAACCCCATAAAATAGTACACTTAATAGGAAAGCTGAGGGACACCTGGGTGGCTCAGTCAGTTGAGTGTCCAGCTTTGGCTCAGGTTGTGATCTCATGGTTCATGAGTTCAAGCCCCATCATCAGGCTCTGTGCTGACAGCTCAGAGCCTGGAGCTTCCTTTGGATTCTGTGTGTCCCTTTCTCTCTGTTCCTCCCCTGCTCGCACTCTTGTGTCTGTCTGTCTGTCTGTCTGTCTCTCTCTCTCTCAAAAATGAAGATTTAAAAAAAATTTTTTTTTAATAGGAAAGCTGAGAAGGCCTGGACAAGTTATGGTTTGCATAAATGACGTGCGCCATGATGTTAAGACATTTGAGCTTCATTTTTCCCAGATCCATCAGGCAATAGAAGCTTTTATACTAAAAAGGTTTTTATTAACTTATCGTTATGACAAATGGTCAGCCATCCTTCTTTCTCCTTAGAAATGTGAAGTGGTCTAACCATTACACAGTAAGGAATTGCAGAGACTTGTGCCCATTTTTATTCAGTCTGTTTTTGTCCAATGAAGGCATTGTCTCCTCTTGAATTTACTTTAAAAACTATAAAGCTTCTCAAAAAAAGAAGCTGGCCTGTGATTAGCTTACATTTCTCAGGACCATAGCAGTGAAGGGTAAAAATCCAAAGAAAGGAGAATACATACTAAAAAAGAGTGGGATGAAGTTAAGACAAGAAGTAAGGAAAAGACACTAGAAGCTATGAACACAGTGATTAGAAACACTAACAAGCATTGCAGGCTGTGAGATACCATATGCTAAGCAAGATAAAACATGGAACAATTAGAAGCCAAGGATGGGGGAAAGGTGACACCCAGCACATCAAATGACATGTAATCTTCTGCATGATTTCTTGAACCAATAAGTCCAACCAAGGTAATGAGATGAAAAGCAATCCTTGAGAATTGCTTGGAGGTGCTGTTTCACCCCCTCATCTCACATCATTAAACTTTCTGTTCCCTCATGAACTACTTAGATAAATAACAGTGGACAGCTCAACATTTATCCAAATAAACCAGAAAGCCACCATGATAAAGGAAATTGAATTTATAGACACGGCAGGCTCTTGCCTAATAGATGAGAGTCATGTGTCTAATGTTGAACATCAATCTATATTTCAAATACGTTGTATGAAGAGGGGGCAGTAAAAACACCCCCTACAAAATCATTTCTCACTAAGGTTAGTTTATCTTGTGTTGTGTCTAATTGATACCCATGTAATTCCGCTACAGTCTTTGCTACTACAAATGATGTAAGAGATGGAAAGAGTGTGGCTGTTGGCTCCCAGGGGAGCGCTGAAAGTTAGGCTTAGAAAAATCACCTTTGTCTTCAGATGTGTTGTCTTTAGAATGACCCTTGAAGCCAGAAAGCAAGCATATTTGCTTTTTAATTAGGTGAGGGCATTCTCAAAAATCTTCTCTTCAGTCTTGATCAGGAATGGACATGATGGAGAATTATTTTATACTAGATCCTTTCCCTGACTTATTTTGCCTATTTTCATGGTGTAAAGGAAGGTCCAGCAGGAATATCTGAGCTGACACTACACTTTTAGCTCCTAATCAAATTCAATGTATTTATGAACTTGTAACATTTAGGAAGGTTTCCAAATTCCTACATGGGCATATCTTGGTCTAGGATAGGACACAGGTATGTTCAGGCTGGTAGCAACTCATTACTCAGCCAAATCTGGATTGGTGGGGGGTGGGGGTCGGGGGGCTGGGAAAGAGAAGGGAAAGGTCAGTCCCTCTCCATTTGGCATGTGTATGAGTGTGGCCCCCCACACCACTCCTCCCACAGATCCTGCCCCAAAAGTTCTGGTCAGAAAAAGTTTTCAATATGTGCACATCTTAATGAAATGTTTTGACAGCTACATTTAATCTGACTTGAAGGAAACCAGCTTGGGATCCTGCTTCCAGTGGTTTCATCTTTCACAGCGTTTGTTTGCATTCACAGAGATGTGGATGTCACTGCTCCTTCCCCTCCTGTCCCCTATTCTCTACGTTCTACCTTTAAGTATCCTCGGAGCAAGTCCAGATTTATTAAAATTAATATACATACATTACAGTTCACTTAATTTTAGACTTTTAAAAAATGTGCTGGTATGCCGACTGCAACTTTATCCCACCTCTTGTCTACCCTACCCCCACCTCTGCAGCTTGACTCTTTAGATGGGGTGGTCAGGGCAAAAGGGCTACCCAAGGGCTCATGGTCTTGGCCCTGTCTGGGAGAAAATATCTCTATTTCTTTTGTAGGGAGGTGGATGCTGATTGCATGGTATTTTATTCTTCTCTTCAAAACTGACAGGAATTAAGCCTTTGGAAAGGTTAGCTGACCCAGCAGTGCTATCTGTATTGTAGTGAAATACCAATGGCTTGTTTTAATGTCAGAAGCAAATTGGAGAGTGGACCCGACTGAAATATCTGTGACTAAATTTGTCCTGAAGGAAGAAAAAGAATTGTCTCTCACGTTCGCATGACTAAGGGGTTTATTAAACAAGCGCTTGTGTACCCCACCCAGGGAGAATGCTGTCAAAACATGAAGAAAAAAAAATAGAGATCACATGAAAGCCGAGTCTGAACTCTTCTCATAATTGCATGTCTGAGTACTTTTGCTAATTTGCCCACGCCCTTTGTAATTCGTTCTTCATCACAACACTACTGCTGCCTCACCCCTGACCAAAAACTTTACTGTGCCTGTGTCTCCAACAGTAGCATGAAACAAAACAACAAAACAAACCCCAAAACCTGGCTCCTTGAGAAGATACCCAGAGTGGATTGAATTGGCTCTTGGTTTGTCACCACACCCTTCAAAACCCAACAGCCAGGTTGCATATACAACAGGGTTTCCTTCAAGGGGCTGGTCTGAAATCTCTGTCAGTGGAAATGTAGAGAAGGACTCCAGACCTGAAAAGGAACAAAGTGTGAATTGCAAAAAAGAAAAAAAAATTGAAAGGATTCTTGACATTGTGCACATGCTATCAAATTTTGGCTGATTTTCATTCATATGATAGGCCAAGTAGAGTGTAGGGGCTAATGTCAAGAAGATTTGTGTATGCCAAGGGGAAAACACATATTACGAGAAGAAGCAAGTGTGCACAAGGGACAGAAAATCCAGGAAGGCATCCCTTTGCGTCACCGTGGTATATATGGTGTGTGTATTTTTTTTCCTGGGGATATAAAGGGAGAAGGCGGCCAGATGAATAGCTAGAGAAAATTACAGTTTCCACTGGCTACTATAGAACAGGAAGGAACTGCATGGTCACCATTGGCCTAGTGAATAAACGGAAGTTCAGGCTTCGTGGTCAGCTCAGAAAATCCTCTGACTTAGATTAAGCCAGTTCTTATTTTTCTGTTGGATGATGAGGCTACAGTTTGAGCTGATCTCTTCACAGCCCTGTTCCCCAGCATCCTAAGAGACTCTACCCATTTATCTTCGAAAGCCAAAGAAAAGAGCCTGATGTGAGAAGAGGGAGTAAAGCTGGTGGCCCAGGAAAGGTTACTCTGATGCTGAATGGAGAGAGACTTAAAATCTCTACCCCTGAACATGTGATCACGGTAGCATCCTGAGGTTCTAGCACACAAGGGGTGACTGGGGACTGTGGTATCTTGACGGAAGTTTTGCCACACATGCAGAAAGGTTCTCTGCGTAAAAAAGAATTTTGATTTGGGGCTTTAATGCCTTTGAAAGCGCATCAAGAGGAACACTGACATGCTTTCACTGGAGCCTTGGAATCCTAAAATAAATAATAGAAAAATTGTGATTTAAAATATAATTCCAAATACTAACTGGGCCCCACTGCCTAGATGAGTAATAGGCTTCAATAAATGTGTGACAGGCACAAGGCTCTTCAGTATGAAGAGTAGTGAGGCCTCAGAAATAGAAATAGGTTTTTCATTACATGAGGGATTATGTTCAGCCTGACTGTGGAGCCTGTTCGCGGGGCCACAGCTGCATCTTCTGCCTGCAGACATATTAACAGGTAATGGTAAAGCAGGCCCGCACAGCCTGAAACAGCGATTTGTTTTAGGCAAGGGAGAAAGGTCGCTATCTCCTGCTTAAGTCAGGATTAGCATTGTTTACTACACACTTTCCCTTAAACTTCTATTCCTCTGTGCTAATGAGCTGCAATTTGAGTCAGGTTCCACCTGGGTGCCTGCTAAAATCTGCAGGGAAGCCAGGGATGGAGAAGTAGGCATGGTTTTTGGGGTGGTGGTGGTTGCTGTCTTGTTTTGACCCACGTAAGCTCATCAACACATGCAAGCATGCTTCTCTTTGAAGATCATACAAAGTTTTATTGTAATTTCAAGCAAACTCAGCGATTCATTTGAGGCTCTCCTAATACAGGAACTCAAAGTCAGCACATGCACACTCTGGGCCTCCCTTCTTTTCAGGACTGAGATTTGGGTCAGTGTCAAGAAACTGAATTGAGTCCACCCTGTCTCTTAGTGGCCAAGGAAACTATGGGGTCCTGGAAGATGAGTTTCAAGAGGAACTTGAGAAAGGTCTGGGCACTTGGCCATAGAAAGGCACTCATGATAAAGAGAGTTGATTTCAATTTGAGATAGGTTTTCTTTTACACATGTTATCAACACAAAATTCCTGGCCTTTGTGCCCTCTTCGTTCAAATAATGACTCGTTGAAACTTCATACTTCCGACATCATTGTTCACCTGGATCAGGAAACCTGATTTGTATCTATAATGTCTCCTCACTTTAGTGGCCAGCTGGGCATTGGAATAGTCCCCTGAAGAAAGTTCTGGATTTAGTTTGGCTAGGTTGCCATCTCAACCCTTACCAACTGCGTACTTTGGGGAAAGTAAATTTAATGCACTGAGCCTCGTTTTTCTTAACTGTAAGAAATGGTTAATAAATAACAGTTATAATGATGATGATACCTTTTTCATAGACTTTCTATGTGACATTTAAAGTAGATATTGGTATCAATATTCATGCTATCTGTGCATTCATTCAAAAGAAAAAGTATACAGATGCTAAGTTGCAATTTAGGATTTAGGCTATCAAAGTTCAGAGACTGGAGGAGTTGAGGATGACCCAGTGAACACATTTGCATGCTGACCTAGCCCTGGGAGGATGGAGATGAATTGAAGTAGGAATGAGTTGAGAAGCACTGCAGGCAGCAAGGAAGGGGAGAGGCCAGAATTAATAAGGCATGGGGCAGGGGAGATGAGGAGCTCAGCCAGTGAGGAGAAGGGTGCCCAGTGAAGAGCGGTAGAAAATAGGAGGTGAGATAGAGCAGAACCAGGTGATAGATGGCATAGAAGGCTAGCAGAATATTTAACTTGGTTAGTTTGGCTATAAGGAGGTACTTAAAATTCATAAGCAGGAATGTAATATAAAATTATGACAAGCTGGGGTGTCTGGGTGGCTCAGTGGTTAAGCGTCTAACTTCGGCTCACGTCATGATCTCTCAGTTCATGAGTTTGAGCCCCGTGTCGGGCTCTGTGCTGACAGCTCAGATCCTGGAGCCTGCTTCAGATTCTGTGTCTCCTTCTCTCTGCCTCTCGGCTACTCACGTTCTTTCTCTCTCAAAAATAAAACAAACATTAAAACATTTTTTTTAATTATGACATGCTATCATGATAGTTACCTAGTAGATGTTCCGTAAATATTTACTTACTAATTGATTGAGGATTCAGGATAGATTGGGAAATGGGACAGAAGACAGGGAGACTTATACATAGGTTCTGGCCATAATCAGTGGGTATGTGAATGGGTAGATTAGAGAGGAACATGGAAATAGGGAAACAGTAAATCTGTGAGAGCCTCCTTCCAAAGAAGAAAAGGCAGATTTGTGATAGAATTTGTATAGTGCTGACTGGAGATGAAGAAGACTGAAATATCTGATATACCCTTCAGGTTTCTAACCTGGATCCGTACAAGAACATTGTCAAGAATGGTGTAACTTAAGAATTTAAAACTAACACCATCGTTAAATCACTGCACACTTTTCTAAAAGCATGGTTGGCCAAACAGGCACATGAAAAGATGCTCAACGTCGCTCCTCATCAGGGAAATACAAATCAAAACCACACTCAGATACCACCTCACGCCAGTCAGAGTGGCCAAAATGAAGAAATCAGGAGACTATAGATGCTGGAGAGGATGTGGAGAGACGGGAACCCTCTTGCACTGTTGGTGGGAATGCAAATTGGTGCAGCCGCTCTGGAAAGCAGTGTGGAGGTTCCTCAGAAAATTAAAAATAGACCTACCCTATGACCCAGCAATAGCACTGCTAGGAATTTATCCAAGGGATACAGGAGTACTGATGCATAGGGGCACTTGTACCCCAATGTTTATAGCAGCACTCTCAACAATCACAAAATTATGGAAAGAGCCTAAATGTCCATCAACTGATGAATGGATAAAGAAATTGTGGTTTATATACACAATGGAATACTACGTGGCAATGAGAAAGAATGAAATATGGCCTTTTGTAGCAACGTGGATGGAACTGGAGAGTGTGATGCTAAGTGAAATAAGCCATACAGAGAAAGACAGATACCATATGGTTTCACTCTTATGTGGATCCTGAGAAACGTAACAGAAACCCATGGGGGAGGGGAAGGGAAAAAAAAAAAAAGGTTAGAGTGGGAGAGAGCCAAAGCATAAGAGACTGTTAAAAACTGAGAACAAACTGAGGGTTGATGGGGGGTGGGAGGGAGGGCAGGGTGGGTGATGGGTATTGAGGAGGGCACCTTTTGGGATGAGCACTGGGTGTTGTAAGGAAACCAATTTGACAGTAAATTTCATATATTAAAAAAATAAATAAATAAATAAATTAAAAAAAAAATAAATAAAAGCATGGTTGGCCAAAACATTCTTTTATTGGCATGTAATTCTACCAGAATTGGCAAGGAGCTATTCTTTTTTTAATGCGCTCAGTAAATCTCTGTGCGGTTTCTTTATTAGGAGAGGGCCCTTTGATCCAGTAAAACCCATCAAGACCCCTTCTGAGACATTCACTTTGGATTTTGTATGAAAGTCTGTGGAGAAAAAGGAGAGCAGAATTGGGCTAAAACTAAACTCTAAAAGGCTAACCAACTGCCTCCATAACATTGCTCATACGTAGCGTAAATTTCATGAACCAAAAAGAGGCATCGGGAAATATGTGGAAATTCAGCATACCCATTTATAAGTAGAAAAGCACGTTCCAGGACTTGAAGGCGCTCACCTAACAAATGCAGAATGTGGTCCTGGGAGTCTGTACCATTGCCCTTTTTGATTTGGGGCAGTGAAGCTTACAAATAAAAATCTTCAAAGAAGAAAGTTGCCTTTTGATCAGCTGGTTAGAGGCAGGTTTGAAATTATGATAAATATGCTACATATTCACTGTATTAATAGGTTTAAACTCTAATGCATCTGCCTGTGTCTCTGAAAATGAGGCTGACTCACTGTATCCAGGCTGGAGGGTCAGATGGATGAGTTTGGCTATGGGTTTATGGATCCAGGCAGAGAGGGCCAGACATCAGGGAATGTGCTTGCACCCTCCTCCCCTCTGCCCTCCCTCTGCGCCATGCTGAAGTCTCCATTTATTTTCAATACTTTAACATCTGACCGAAGTGCATGAAATACCCTCTCAGACGCTAGGTGCCTAGAGTAAAGCATAAAACGGCATGATTACCTGGGGAATTTTAGAGTCAGCTTCCAAACTAACCAAGAGAGTTTAGGCCCCAAAGGTGTTACGTGAATTACTGAGTGGATGAGGTTCAATTTAGTAGATAATTATGTCTCCGTACTTTCTTTTTGTCTTTATCCTACTTCTCACCTCTTCTGGTCTCCTTTCTGCTACAGGGTAGCAGGAGATAAGCCTCAGCCACAAAGCTGGACATCCCATTCCTATCCAGTTTTTGACCCTAAGCAATGGTGCAGGTCTTTAGGGACTCCTAAATCAGTAACCATTTTCCAAGCCCAGTTGGGTTAAGACAGATGTCAGATCTCTGCCTTCTCCACTTCAGCCCACGACAGGAATATCATGATGGTCTCATAAACCCACCACTGAAGCCTTTGGAGTCCTCCTGCAGCTTCCCCCCAAGGAGGGAGATCAGGGATCAGATATCACATTTGCATGATGATTAAATGTGGGGTGCATGCCCAACAAGCCCATAGTTCAATCATAAATAGGGAGAATTACTTTAAATGGCACTCAAATTTAGTCGACTTATCAGCTGGTTAGAATATTCACAGGACAATATGGCATTATTGTCTAAGAGCATTATTATAGATGACAACTTTCTGAAAGCCTCTTTAAAATAGAAAGGAACCTGCTTTTAGCACTCAAAAATTGGTTGAGAGTTGTAAGACATCCAGGAGAAGTTTAAAGTGGAGTTGGGAACAGAGTGAACAGGCTCTTAACCATGGGTAAAATTGTAAGAGAACATCTTACACTATTCTTGCAAACCAACTTGTCATTTCTCAAGTGTATAATGAAATAATGTGTATGAATATTTTCATGCAGAACAGCCTTTCTTCCAAGTTTTGCCCTCTTCAGTGCTTCGTGGTACATACAACAGAGTCTTTTAGAACAGTGTTTTACAATCTCAAGACCAAGGGCTCCCAAAAAGATCCTGAGAGAAATGTAAATGAATAGCAACTATCTCTAGGACTGCATTTTTATAAGTAAATGATGAAGGATAAGGATGTTCATGGGGAAGAACCCTTGAAAAATCATTAGGAATAGTAGAGAATGAAAGTAAAATGCACATAATCCTACGCCAATTAGCAGATCTTTTATAGTCTGGGTGTGTGAGATGAGCTGAGGGCAAATAGTACTGCCTGTGTATGGGAGGAATGGCTTTCTGTATTCAAGTCAGGGTCGTGGCTAGAAAACAGGAATGACGCTCCTTCTTGGGTTCCACTTCCTTATCATAACTGCTCCCCCTATGATTTTTTTTTTTAGCTTTAATAGCACTTTGTGTGAAAAGGATGGATTGGAACCCACTAGGTCTTTTTACAGAATGTCAAATATTTTACCCATTAAGAGACTCAATTTGAAAAGGTCCTTGGCACAGATTAATGAAATAGTCCAAATATTATTCCTCCTTGTTCTGCAGTCTCAGAGTAATAACTGGTCACCTGGACCTTTGCTCATTAATGAGGTGGTCAGGGCTCAAAGATGTGCAAAATTCTTTTCTTTCTTCTTTTACTACTTTTTACACTGTGCGGGGTTATAGTGCATTGGGGACCACTTGTTTATCAACCCCAGTAACATTCACCCAGGGAGACTCTTTTTCACTCTGTTGCCCTTTGCTCGAACTCAGTGCACCCCCACCACATCCCTAGGAACATTTGACAGTGTCTAGAAGACATTTTTGGCTGTCATAGTTGGGGAACACTACTGGCATCTAGTAAGCAGGGGGCCAGAGACACTGCTAAACATCCTATAATGCATAGCACTGCCCCCCACAATGAAGAATCATCCAACCCAGAATGTCATTAGTGCCAAGACTGAGAAATCTTGTTATCCTTGATTTATAATTGTGTCTTTAGGTATATATTTTTTCTTCTTTTACCACCAAAATGAAAATGAAGTCTCTGACCTCTGTATTGCCAAGTGTGGGTCAGCTTTGACTCTGTGTTGCTTATTCCTCTTGAGCCTGTTTCTTCATGCCCAAAGTCCTCAATCCCCTTCATGAAGGCAAGCTGTGGTGCTAAGTTCTGAAAAGTTATTTAACTAAACTGGTCAAATTTGTGCTGTGAAAAGAGGGTTCACTTGAAGATCTGTAATGACAAGTACCCCTGAATGTAAATCTTTCCCAAAGGACAATGAAGTCAGCCATTTATTAAGGACATACCATGTATAGGAACTTCACATTTCATGTCTGATCCAATCTTCCCAATGACTTAACTTTTCTATTGATAATTAAGGAAGGAGATTCAGAGAGGTTGAGTAACATGCCCACAGTTACACACTGGTCAGTAGTTGGGATTTGGAATTTAAACATGGGTCCATTCAACTCCCAAGTCCACATCCTCACCCATATGTTTGCTGACATCAACCTAAAATTAGGTGCCTGGTGACTTTAACTTCATGTGTTTCCATACCCCTAGAAGTCCTTGCAACTACTCTTAATGATAGCGCTCCCAAGAAAAGAGAAAAGAGAGTCCCTCTGGCCATGCAAACTCTGGTCAGCTGCACCTTACCTTTGTCCTGACAGCAGAGAGATGACACATTCCCTACCAGTTGTCCATGTCAGGGCATGCAGGAAGACCAAAATAGGCAGAAAGAAGTGGAAGATAAATGAAATGTACTTCAAAACTGAAACTCACAAGGAGGGCTCAAAGTCCTTCTCTGGATGGCCAGTCAAGACAGCACTTCAATGAGGGAGGCATTCAGCTACAAGTTATCATAAACTAACAACCATAAGAATGCTAACAGTGGTTTACAAAACTGCAAGGCTCTATGTTCCTTACATAGCTAGCTGGATATCCAAGGTTTACAGTAACTGGCACTGATGATGCTGCTCGGTGATGACATCCATGGCATGAATTCTTCCTTTTTCTCTGCTTTGCCCCTCTTGGTGCTTTAGGGTTTTTTACCCCTTGGTTTTGCTGCCTCATTGTAGCAATATAGCTGTTGCAGCTCCAGGCATCATATCTACCTTCGTGGGGGAAAGAAAGAGGGGAGAAAGATTCAAGATCTCTGTCCCTTTTATCTGGAAAAGTCTGAATTATCCCCCTGCCCCACCGTATGTGCACACACACACACCCACCCCAACCAAACTTTACTTATATCTTGTCAAAATAGTGTCACGTGGCTGTCCCTTGCTCCAAAGGAGGCTGGGAAAGCTTTTCTAGACTCCTTGGAAACAAGAGAGAAGGGAAAAAAAAAAAAAGGTTGAAATTGTCTGATAAATCCAAAAACTAACAGTGTCTTTTTATAGTGATTTTTACACTCAAGTTTCTACTTTTCTGAAAATAGATACAACAGCTCTTCTAGATATCTCTTTTATAGACATGTCCACTGTGGTACTCTGAAAGAGGGTGTGTTGGTTTGCTAGAACTAGCATAACAAAGTACCACTAAATGAATTGTTTGTGACAAAAGTTTATTATCTTGCCCTTCTGGAGCCTAGAAGTCAAAGACTAAAGAGTCAGGTGAGCCATGCATGTCTGAGCCTGGTTCATCCCAGGTCTCACTCCCAGCTTCCAGTAGTTCCTTGGCCATGACAGCACAGCTCCAGTCTTTACATGGCATTCTCTCTGTGTGCATGTCTGTCTCTGTGCCTAAATTTTCCTTTTTCATAAGGACACCAGTCATAGATTAAATCAAGCTCCACCCTAATGAGCTCATCTTAACTTGATCATCTACAAAGATCCACTCCCAGATAAGGTCACATTCACAGATACTGGTGATTAGGACTTCAACACCTTTGGTGGGGGAAGCACAACTCAACCTATAACACAGGATTTCTCTGAATCCTTCATAGTCTCTTAGTAGTAATGATGATAGGTGGTATTTTAGAGCAGTTACTGTATGCTAAGCAGTTCATATAGATATTCTCATTTAATGGTACCACTAGCACATAAGATCAGGACTATCATTATCTCTATCTCCTCCCATTTATCTGTTGACTACAAGGACTTCACCACAGCCATTTACATCCCTCGTATGCCATGTATCTTGCTCATAAATGCTAAATAAGGCCAGACAAGTTGATTTAAAAAAGCTTTAAAAAAAAGTTGGTTTGTGTGTTTTTTTGTTCTCAGAAGCTTTCTTTGCTGCCTTAGAAACACAAATAAAACACTTCATTCCATGCGCTGGACGTGATGGGCTCCTCTTATTCAGATGCAGAACCATCTGCGCAAAATACTTCATCAAATTCATCAAAAGTTCACTCAAAAGATGAAATCGCCCTTTGGTGGAACAGTGCCCAAGCTGAAGGCAAATGATATATAGAAACCCAAATGTGACACCTTCGAGGCACAAGCAGGCACTGGGATCCTGCCCCCAACTCCTGCCCAGGCTCATGGGTGACTATGGTTCTGCTCTGGCAACCCAGGGAAGAGGAGGGAGAGGAGGAAATGGGGCTGTTGACAGCCATGCGGTTCAGGAGGCAGCAGTGCTGTCTGTCCTGGTGCATAGTGTCCTGCTGGCCCTTATCAGCCATCAGGAAGCTGGCATTGATCTGTATGGTCTGGTGCCACTTCCCCCTGCTTTACACACATTGCTTTGGCTAAACAGCACTGTAACCGATCCTTCTCACCATAAAACAGCCTTAGTAGCCACTTACAATTGTCCAGGGTTTTGCTGTCATCCTCCCCCCCTAACAGGACCACAAATGGAAAAGAAGGCTGCTTCCTCATCCATATAATACTGGGGACTTCCTGGGAAATTTGGCTTTTTTAAGGGTAATCACAACAGTTTCTCATTTCCTCCAGACTAGGGGCAGACCGTGCAAGAAATGATAGTGAAAAGCAAGTAATATTTTATGTTTCTGTGGCACCTCATGGTTTAATGTGGTGGACAGGCATATGAGGCAGGCTCAGGGAAAGGACTTGTCCAAGGCACACAGCTAGTAAGTGACCACTGTGCAGCGGGTACCCAGGTAGTCGGTGTCCAAATACTGTTCTCCTTCCACAGTGACATTGAGTGACTGCCGCAGAAAGCTGTCATGCAGTGCTTCTGATCTGAGCTGACAGAAACTTCTCAAATCAGAAAGGGAAAGAATTCTGAATAGAGGAGTAAGGCACCTATCCCAAGTGCTGTGCCTCAGGGAGAAGCTGATGCAGGAGATGATGTTACTGTAAGTGACCTCTCCTGGGTGGCTTCCTTTAGTTTGGGCTTTGTCCACTCCACAATTGTTCCTTTTTTGTGATGGGTGTGTCTAGCTCCTTCTCTGACTCAGCAAACAGCCCTGAGAGAAAGATCTTTCTCATTCTGATTCCTGAGGATAAAATCTCTTTCAAATCCGAATAGAAAGAAAAACTGTGGAAGGAAGCTAAAGTTGTAGCAGCTAGCATTTCATAAGCACTAAATATGGATGCTTCAGGTTGAAGGCTTTGATTGGATAGCTTATTTAATTCCCCTCTTATTGGTAGAGGTGAGAAGAATTGTCCCCATTTAACAGATGGTAAAGCTAAGCCTTAGAAATTTTAAGTAATGTGCCCAAGGTTGTACAGCTGAGGAGAAGCAGCATGAACAAGAAGCCTGTATTCTGTTCCCTCCTCTACTGTTAACTAGCAGTGTAACCATGGACAAGGATTTACCTTCCTAGGGCCTCAGATTCCCCATCAAAACAATCATAGCATTGACATAGCACTCACTATGTGCAGGTCGCCAGGCTTTGCCTACACCATCTCATTTCATCCCCACAATTGTGGGGATTGTACTATTTTTATCTCAATTTCATAGATAAGGAAACAAAGGCTCAGAGATGTCAAGTGACTTGTCCACAGTCCCACAGCCAGGAATTGCATAAGCAAAGCATACATGCACTCAAACATTTGCTCTATGACCATAGGTAACCCTCAAGTTACTTGAGCTCTAAATTTCTATCAATCCATTATTTTATCTGAGTTATTAACATTGATATGTACCTTTCTTCCCAAGTGTAGCAGGTCTATAGTGAGTTTTTGTGGTATTTCAAGGAACAAGCACTATCTTTATTTTATTTCCACTTTACAGATGAATAAATTGAGGTTCAAGTCAAATAAGTTGCTTTAAGTAATACAATCAGTGATAAGCAGGAGTGTCTTCAAAGTCAGACCTCCTGAATTCCAGTTCCATGTTAATCTAGATGCTGTAGACTTGACACTCAGCAACTATGTTTACTGCTTCCTAATCTCTTGAGCATCCCCCAAGTGTCTTAGCAGGACATGAAAAAAGCAGGTTGTTTAGTGGCTAACAGCAGATATTCTGGAATCAGAATAGGGCTAGAATCCCTACTCTTCCAGTTATCACCTATATGACTTTGAGCAAATTACTTAACTTCTCTGAGATAGTTTTGTTCTCTGTAAAATTGTAATAGTAAATGCATCTACCTCCAAGAGTGGCTACAAAGATGAAGCCAGATGTTTCATGCACAGCTTTTGGCACAGCGGTTGGTATAAAGTAAGCACCAAGTAATTGTTACAAGGGATTAGAGTGCACCTTCTAGGGTCACCAGACTGAGCCAGCCCAGGACTACCCGACATTGCCTGGGGCTCCTTCTCCTAGCAGGCACCCTGCTAATGCTCCGTACACCTGCCTTGAGCCTAAATGCTCAAGGTAGCATTAGGCAGCTGCTTCTTCTGCCCTCAGGATTTCTTTGCTCCTTTTGTCCTGACCCAGCTAGAGGGACCTCTAAAGGAAAAGGAGTGGAGACAGTTCATGATTAATTTTAGAAGCAGGGGACTGAGGTGGAAAGAATGTGGATTTGGATCTGTTAAGGCTTGGATTCAAATTTGGATATTGTTTAAAACCCCCCTCAGCATCAGATTATCATTCTAAAACAAGGATAACAATGCCCGTTCCTGCAGAATTATCATTAAGACTAAACAAGAAGGATGGCTGTAGAGTGCGCTGAATGGAATAAGAAAATGGCCGTCAGTTTTAGATTAGCCAACGCTTTTGCAGTGGTCAGGTTGTGGTGGGCCAGTCAGAAGTGATCTGAGCTCTGCAAATGTTCTCTGCTCATTTATTTGCCATTGTTTGTATTCTGAACTTTTGTCACTCTACCTGCGACTGTTGGGTCTCTTATAGCGTGCGACTAGCAAATTGCTTTTGAATGACATGTAGCTATTTAATTTTTATTGGTTAGAGAGTTTTTATTGATAATTGACTATTGATTGTTATCACGAGGAAAGCAGCATTCCCAACAGGATGGTCACAAGTACCCAGCCCAGGGTTGGAGCCTCTAAACCATCGGTAGGTTCACCTTCCTAAGAATCAAGAGGCTCCACTGGCTTAATGATTACTCTGATTATTTTCTCAGTTATGGGTATTTGAGAAAGAAGCTCTGTCTTTGAAGCAGAGGATGGCTTCAAAGTTTATCATGCCATTTTTGCCATTCATTGTTGATGTTGGGTGAATCCTCTCCTGTCACTTTCTTCTGCTCATGTTAACTTTCCTTATTCCTTCTCCATCTTTCCATCTTGTTCTGTCTAATCTCCCTCTTCTTGAATTTCTTCCTCATCTACCTCTCACTTGCTAGCCACAACTCTCCCACTGGTGGGTGATGGAAGACCTGTCTTTATTTAGCTTAAACTGTCTCTTCTGCCTTATGGAGAAATTAACTGCCTACCAGCATCTTGGAATTGTTTGTAACGTTCACAGGAAGTAATACAAGTTCAATGCTTTTAAAATTCTACTTACTATAGAAATACAAGAATTACTAGTCTTTCTCTCTTTTTCTTTCTTCCTATTCCTCTTCTGCTCCCAGCATTAAGTCTTATTTCTTCTCTTTCTCAATTTATCCAGCTCGCATAATTTGCCTTTTCATTTTGTGAATGGAGATAATTTGTGAATAGAAATTACTTCCAAATGTTTCAAAAATATTTTCTAAGCATTTGCTTTAACATGGTCTTGTGAGCTTTTTTTCCTCTTTCTTTTTTTCATAAAGAAATAAGTGTTTCCAGGAAAACAGCCTGGAGGAAAAAAAGGATCAGATTACCCTGTATTCTTGGGTCTCTTTCATTGATTACAACTTTGGGTCCCTGATCCCTAGAGTAACTTCAGATATGGACTTTCTCACCCTTGGTGGGAGTGGGGGGCAGTTTTATTTGGACCGCTGTCCCAGAACTCCCAGAAAGGAATTGTATGGAGGGAGGAGAAGAGAGTTGTGAAAATAGAGCTAGTCGAGCAGCTGAGGGCTTTTCAGGAGAGAGAACCTCCATGTCAGTGTTTTACTTTTAAGCCTCATTCCCAAGCTTGAGTGGATTCTAGACTACCTCCTGAGAACTGACTCTGCCCTTGATCCATTCAATCAGCATCCATTTACTGAATTTTCCTCTTAAGTGCTGAGACCCCAGCAAAGCAGAGATGAGTAACCAAATTCCCTGCTCTCCAGAAGGTCCTCATCACACAAGGAGGAAAAACAGATGTGCAAACAATCAGTGATACACAAAACTAAGGGTACCGTACTGTGCTCTGTACTAAGTGAGTGGGGAAAGGAAAAGGATGACTTTATCTGAAGCTTTCAAGTACATCAGAGAGGAGGTGCTATTTGACTTCTACCTGGAAAGGTGCACAGGAGTTTGGTGGAAGATAAGGTGGGAGAAGTCCGTTTCAGGAATAAAGAACACAGTGATTAAAGCCTAGGAAAGTATGGTGTTGTAGTGAACCACATATCATTAACACTGAACCAAAAAAATATAGGATGCTGAGGTATTAATGGAGACAGGACTAGAAAGAAGAGACAAAAGAAAAAGAGCCTGTTTGGATTTGATTCTGAAGTGATGTGCAAGGTGCTGAGAATTCTGAATAAGGGAAGCACAGAAGCAGTCTGCCAGCCCTATGCAGAATGAAGTGAGTGGGTCAAGACCAGAGGTAGGAAGAGACCAGAGGTAGGTGGCCATTTCAAAGCCCAGAAAGCAGAGAATGTGGATGGAACAAGGACAGAAGCAGGGAAGCCCAAGAGTAGAACAGTTATGAGAGAGATATCTTGGAGGTTGAATGTCCAGGTTTGGTTACCAAATCTTGTAGGAATGTATTTCCTAAGTTATTTTCACATGTGTAATGGAAAAGTTAAGACAGTAGAATTAGATTTAGTAACGTTCCTGTCTTGTCACTGAATGATGTTTGAAGGACAATAGTTGTTAGGGGAAAGAAAATGCTTAACAAACATCCACTTTTCCTCTTCCCTGGAAATGACATGTTTCACCTACCCAGTGATCTCATTGCCTAAGTATAAGGAACAGTCACAGTACAGGTGATCTGAGCTGGGCTTCATTTAGAGAGGGGCAGGGATTTCTACTTATGTGACAATTACATACTGGGTTCTCTGAGGATTAGGATCCATACTGGGCTGGGTTGAGAGGGGCCAGGGATTAGATTGTTAGGATTAACATTCAGTATCAGATGTGGGGGATAATGTTGAGGATATAGATAAAGTTGATTTCGACCTTGACCCACACAAATACACACTAACCACTTAGCTACAAAAGACGGGGCTGAGGGTTATAAGGTGATCCCCAAGACGTCTTTAATGGGTGTTTGGAGTCTCTCATTCTCCAGAGATAAGTGAGAGAGAAGGATTCTCAAAGAACCCTCCTTCAGAAGGAAGGGCACAAGCCCCACATTCTTAGAGGAAAGGTCTTGGAATAGTGTCTGACTCCTGCTCTCCTTTTCTTCCTGTGAACATTAATTTTATGCTTTTGCAGAGTAGGAGGGAAGAGGGCATTTTTCAATCACAGCATGTTTGACCTTACCTGGTTATCCCTATTTTCATATGTTTCTGGCAGTAGTGTTTTGCTTTGTTTTCTCGACAAGAGCTGCCTGCCCCTGACAGCCACTTCATTTCAGCAGCTTGGGTAGTAGATCCTGAAAACGATGGCCACTTCCACCTTAAGGTGTGTCTTTCAGTGATTGTGGTGGGGTAGGACGGAACTTCTACCAGACGGCTTCCCAAACTGAAATGTTGGCTTTTCTGAACTTCAGAAGTTGCTAAGATACTGTGTGTCTTTGGACACCATCCAGGCTGTTTCCTTCCACGCTCACAGCTTTGACGGAATATTTCCTCTCCCTGATATCGTTACAGAGGTGACATGCCAAACCAAAGTTAGAACTGTTACAAGACGTTTCTTTGACTGCAGTTTTCCTGGGTCGCCCATTCATCTGCTGTGCTGGAAGAAAAAAGTAAAAATCAAAAAAGCTCTATTAAATAGATATGCCAAGTAACGAGGAAAAACAGAAAAGTTTCTTCAACTTTTATATGCTCAGAATTGTCTCACAATCATATTTTTGTTCTTTTCCTCTATTTAAAAATTGATAACCTAGAAATAAAATCGAGAGAGGGCCAGAAATGGTTTGTGGCACAAAAGTGGCACCTACTGGTAAGCATTGGCTGAAATCTGAAGTTTAGATTTGTGCATGACCTTGACCAAAGTTATATCCTCCTGAGAAGCCTTCCTAATGATTTTCTATGTCTGGAAGGGCAAACCCTCTTTAGATGTATAAATATTAAAAAGCACTTCTTAAGCATGAGGGCACTGGTTTCAGGGCTACAGAATGACTTTTTCAGCTTGTAATTAAAAACATCTCCTGGATAACTAACCAGCAGCACTGTTTGCCCAAAGGAGCAAATGATTTAAAACTGGCTGGGTTGTACAATGAAAGGGGTGTGACCTGTGGGTATCTGTTCTTACCTCTGGTTTCTAGAAGCATCTACCCAGCTCCCCCAGCCTCCTCCAGCCATTGGGTTCTTGACATCCACAGCCTTCCTTTACTTCGATCTTCAGGATTTTTACTTTATCCTGGTGCTATTTATTTTACGTTTTCATTTCTATGTATTTACTCTGTATCTAAATCTATAGAACTAGTCCTTAAAGGAAAACCATGGCTCCCTCATTTACAGCATACACTTGAGGTTTGTAAGTTTGACTGCATTGAGCAGACAAAATAATCACTTTTGAAGGACTATCAAATTTTTCAAAACTGGGACTTCTACATATTTGAATATTTTCCTGTTTAAGAGGCAGACTCCATGGAAGGATGCAAAGGGAACGTACATTATCAGTTACAAAGATTTGTGATTTGTCCAGTTGGATACATGGAAAGGAAGAGCTTGACATCTACCCCTTCCAAATGGTAACAGGCTTTTCTTTTCATTCTCTCCTTTCATCTTTAAAACAATCCTGTGTCACAGGTACTACTGTTAAAGACATTTTATAGTTGAGAAACTGAAGCCTAGAGGTTATTTGTCCACTGCTATATGGCAATTAAATGGTGGCCATATTAGGAGCCTTTCTGACTCTAAAACCCATATTGTACCCATGGTGACATAAGATGACAACCTTTGTTCGTTCATTCATCCATTCATTCCACAAATATCCATTAAGTATGTACTAACAGCCAGGCACTGTGCTGGCAGCTGGGGTGCGTTGCTGAGGAAGAATGAACAGGTGCCCCACTCCTATGAAGCTGACTGTAGTGTCACTCAGAATCTTCATGTCCCAATTTGCTCTTTGCTCTCAGGTTTTGTCGGGTTTTTTCTTAACCCCTGAGGGGAGGAGTTGACAGATTGTGAACACCAGTAGTTATTGAATTGGTCTTGTCCCAAGGCTGCTTAAAAACAGTTTTCAGTGAATGCCAAGCCCTGAATGTCTCCCACGTCCTACTGAAAGAATTAAGAGCAGGTTCTGTCTCAAATGTCGAGCCACCACCGGTCCTGAGATGCTGTGTTGGGCTTTTTCTCAGGAAGCACTTTTTTTCTCCATAGCTCTTCAGTCTTCTACCATGAGGGTTGAGTTTTGTTTTGTGCATTTAACAGCTGTGGCTCCTAGGCATGGGTGTAGCAGGATTAGAAAGGAATGGCGGGGGTGAGGGAAGACAGATTTTTGGAGCTGCTAGAAAGATTCCCCAAGATGAAGAGTTCCCGGCATCTCTTCGGTTGCTCTTAGAGCATGGATAGGGTTTCTTTGTTTTTCTTTTTAATCTTGAAGGGCGAGGCATGGGCACAGCTTGACCTTGGAATTGCCTCTGCCCTACTTCTGCACACTTTCTCTGTCCAACAACGCTACATGTGCCAACTTCCGTGTCCTGGACCCTTCTGCATCCTGTTAGACACCTCTACTGTACTCCTCCATCCTTCTTCAGTCAGCGGACAAAGTTTGCCTGCCCACCCCGCCTGAGCAGTGAGGGACCTGGACCCGGATTAGCGGAACAGTTTTCACTGCTGTCAGCATGGGACCTAATAGAGTTGGTAGAGAGGGTTCTTTAGAGGCACTGGTCCTGACAAGGAAAGCTTCTGTAATCTTGCCTTTGTTTAGAAATATGAACTTCGAAACCCTACTGCAGAGAGTGTCAGCAGCCACGCTGATCCGAGGCCTTGGGCAAATTCATTTGAATTGCTTTGAAATTGGATATTCAAAATTCAATAAAAATAAGCCAGCCTGATGGTACAGCTGCAGCATTGCACCCATCCAGCTGGGTAAGCCGCAACGATTTCCAGGCCTCGGACTAGCAAAGCCTGAGTGAGATGGGGAGATACGCGCCCTGAGCTGCCAGAGGACTCTTCCTGGCAGGCCAGCAGCCCCACGGCTCCCTGCCAGCCCACTCGAGGGGCGGGGCTGGCTTTGGCGCGCATCAGCCCTTCTCTCTGGCCTGCCCAGGCAGGGACACCATGCCTGCCTCAGTCGTGGCCAGGGTCCAGGAGGAGGGAATTCCTCAAGGGCGAATGGATGGGGTGTCGGAAAAACAATAAAATCACAACACTCCAGTTGTTTGGAGAGAGTATGGACTTCCCAAATACTCTGCCGCAGATTCAGGGCCATCAGACACATAGGCGGGTTTAATTAAATTGTATGCAGATGTAGACAAATGCCGTAATTTGCCCTTGAGCAAATGCTACTGCTTTTGCCTGTTAACGGGGACTTCACCTCCTGGATGGTGCTTTTCCTACCTACTCTGGAAGGCCCCTCTTCATCATTGCCCATTTGGAAAGGCTATTTATTCTCACTTTCCCCTAAGACTGAAGCTGTTTGATCTCCCTGCTTCAAGATAAGGTATCACAATTGTGAATAAAAACTGGGAAATGCCTATTAGACATACATATACAGAAGGATATATATATATGTATATATATATATATACACACACATACATACATACATATATATGTGTGTGTGTGTACATACATATATGTACATGCACATTTATATGCATTTATGTATACATATACCTATACGTTTATAGATAGACCAACCTATGAGAATTCATATGTAAAAAGTGTGTCTTGTTACCCCTAAGAAACCCTGCTCAGTTTTCACAATTGGACCCATCATACTACCATGCATGAGTACAGCCTCTTTCTTGGGTTGAAATCAGTGCGTGCATGAAGCGCCTTGAGACAGATTCCAAGAGAAATATATCCGTTAACCTTCTGATTGTCGCACTGTGCCACCCACAGTACCATACCTAAAGAGGGGTAATTGGAGCGCCTGCTTGCAGGGACATTGTTAGCGGCCCACTCTATTGGCCTGCGTTATATATTGCCAACCACTCAAGGGCCAGCCGTGAAATTTAATTTGGAGTTTTACAGACACATTCTGAATCCGAAATCTCAATAATAACTTTCCCTTTGCTCAGCCTTTTAACTGTGAAATTCAGTTGGGGAGTTTCGAAGCAGCAGGTAATGTCACAGCACTCCAGAGGGATTTTGCCAGAATTCTACTAAAGTGCTTGCAAGTGTCATTTCCATATTTAACTAATTTCAGTT
The DNA here is from genome assembly GCF_028018385.1 of Neofelis nebulosa. Classification (NCBI taxonomy): domain Eukaryota; kingdom Metazoa; phylum Chordata; class Mammalia; order Carnivora; family Felidae; genus Neofelis; species Neofelis nebulosa. Next base: position 58,951,735 of record NC_080782.1, read on the forward strand.
TTTAATTAGCTCCATGTGAAAAATGAGAGTTCACGCTGAGCTCCTCTGTCAGCACAGACGCTTGTTTCCTTTCTAGGATCTCAGGACAATTAAGAAAAAAATAGTTGATGCTACAGTAAGTGTGATCATGCATAGCTCTCTCAAGCCATAATGTTGTTCATTGACAGTGAGAGAGTGGCACCGGCCGGCCTGCTTGCCAAACTGAGAAAGAGCAGTTTGAAAAAGGGGTTTTGGATGCAGATCTGTGGATCCCAGGATCTGAATGGTTTTTTAACTGCAGGCAGTGTATGCTCGTTCCTGCATTTTCCAAGATGACCACAGATTAGTTTTTGAGAGAACACTGTATGTAATAGGTAACTGCAAAAATGGTGTTCCTGTGGGACATAAGTGTCCCCGGTGCCACCTGTGTGCTGAACTCCTGCATCCAGGTACCTTTAAGGTCATTCAGTTTCAAATTCTTAAGGCTCTTGGCATACGAAAGTAACTTCTGTATGATTAAGTTTCAAAATGCAGTTCAGACATGGAAATTTGTTAATCCTACATTCAAAGTGTAAATTTACCACTTGGGACCAACATGCAAATGAAAAACTACATACTCTTCAAAAAAAATGTATTGAGAGGTTCTGTTTTGCATAAACTGAAAAATATTTGATGTGATCAGGTTTCTGAAACAATTTCAAGGAAGCCAAACAAAAGCAGGCCCTGCATTTCATTTGCATAGCATCCATGCTAATGGCATTATTTGTTTAAAAGAGCAGATTCATTAAAAGTTTTGAAAATGATTAAAGTAGAAAAGTGTTTGATACTTGTCTTTAGTAGCAGTTCCTGGAAATTGGTTTGGAAAGTAGAATCTTTCTCTTTTTTTGTGTTTTTGTACATTCCCTGTGTTTTGGTGTTAGATAATTGTTCCTTTGGATAGTGGACATCGACAGATGATGCGATAGTGAGAACACTAGGTATCTCCAACAGGAATTGAAAATTGGAATCGATGTGGTAAAAAGAAGCCCCAAGTATTGGGTGTATGTGGTTTGATTGGAGCGGAGTAGAATATGGGTAGATTTTTCTTACATGTTCTCTTGTCTACTGACTAGGCTTGAGTTACAAAGAGCAAACATATTTGTAGATCAAGTAGGCTGCCTTTTTGGTATAGATTTAGAGAAGCACATGTCCTGTGGAATGCCAGAAACTCCACCATTCAAGATTTGCTTGTATAAATCACACATGAAAAGATGGAGGCAAAGTTCTGAACGTGAAGAGACCACCCATAAGTTAACGTAACTTCCACAATGAGTAGCATTACCTGGCAAGAAGGGCTTAATTTGCCAGTGGGTCTTGAGGTTGGGATTTGATCTCCCTGTTTGAGACAGCTGCCATCTCAGCTCAGAGGGTGTGATCCTCCCCTCCCCAGGCTGTGCTGGGAGTGGATGGGTGACCTGAGGAAAAAACAACTTCTAAATCAGAGTGATCTGTTCAGTGATCTGGAGAATGATTGCAGTTTGGATCTTTTCTATTTCTTTGTTCTTTTCAAGGTGTGAAATTAGGCGGGCCTCTTCTGGGTCTGGGGGGGGAGGGGTAGCTACACTAACAAGGAACTTTGTCCTTACATCAGGAGGCTTGGCCTACAGTTCCTTTGAATGTTGAGGGCCACTCTGAAAGTGCAAATAGCACTCAGAAGCGGTGTCCCCCTAAACATTTATCCACTGGCATGGGGATCAGCAGTCAGCAATCCCAGAACAGGGAGTTCATGTAATAGAACTGTAAGAATGACACACATTCTGGAGGGTGGAATCAGAGTGAGCAGCAGAGGATCTAGAAGGTCACAGACTTGAGTCAGAAGGAGAAATGCAGAAATGGACAGTACTTTTTGAGAATTTTATGTGAATTCTGGGCCTGACAACTAAGGGTCAGACCACAGTTTTGTCACCAAGCACCTTAATCTTAGGTTTACTAGTCATCCACTTATTCATGTATTTATAAAACAATTGTTTTCTGGTACAAGGTAAGAGAACGGGCTCCAGAATCCGGACTGCTCAGGATCAAATCCCAGTTTTTCTACTTACTAGCTACATGAGCACAGCAAGATTCTTAGCGTCCCTGTGACTCAGTTTCCTCCTTGTAAAGTGGGCACAATAATAGTGTTGTCTTATAGGGCTTTTGTAAAGATTAAATGAGATAGTTCTTTTAATTTTTTTTAATGTTTATTCATTTTTGAGAGAGAAAGAGCATGAGTGAGGGAGGGGCAAAGAGCAAGAGGGAGACACCGAATCTGAAGCAGGCTCCAGGCTCTGTGCTGTCAGCACAGAGCCCAACATGGGGCTAGAACTCATGAACTATGAGACCATGATCTGAGCTGAAGTCAGACACTTAACCGATAAAACCACCCAGGCACCCCTAAATGAGATAGTTCTTAAATAACCTTTAGCACAGTGCTCAGCAAAGGAAGGTACTGAATAAAGACTTTTTACTGTGCTAGGTTCTGGGTGTACAATAGTGAACCAGACAAACTTAGTCATTGCCCTTCAAGGATATACAGCAGCATACCCAAATAGAACCACTCAGTATCCATGCAAGGGTCAATCAGCTTTCCAGTTTCTATAAAAAAAATAAGGATATCAAATTCGGAGTATAGAAAAGGACTATCTCAGCAAAAATTAACTAGTTAAAGCAACTTATTAAAATAATAATCCCTCCCATGGACAAAGTGGTCACATGTACACCTGCCAGAAAATTACCCACACCACACATAGACACTTGTGTGCACGCACATGCACACACACACACACACACACACACACGCCTAGGAGATGACCCTGAAGCACATTTCCCAGAAAGCCTACAGAGAACCAAGTCACCCTCACCTGATGAAAGTTGGCTCCTGACCATGGTATGCAGCACAGGCTGTGTGGAAAGGACATTGAAGGTCAACTCCGAGATCATTGGCACTTCATTAAGGAGTTTATCCTAAGTGCATGGGGCTTTCTCAGAAAAAAAGAAATACAGTCTTCTTCTTAAATCTAAATAGGCTGCTGAGAGGCCATGAAACTGGCTTTTTACTTCACTAAAACTATCATATAATTTACCCAGAGTTTCTCAGGCACCAACCATCACTTCTGTTAACAGATTGGAGAACACAAAGCAAAAGTTACTTAGTTCCACATCTTGTCTAGAACTGACCTTGCCCCTGGACTGGCTTTGTGTGTCCTAAATCCGAGCTTGGGTATGCACCCCATAGCTCAGGGTTATTTCTTGGATACTTGGTGCTGAAAAATTCACTGCTGATCACTAGAATAAGAAAGTGTTGTCTAAAGAAAAATTGAACTGTTTGGTTTTCCTACTTTAGGAAATATAATAGAACTTCAGCTTTGGGCAGCTTGACCTTGTGTTAAATATTCTAACAGAGAAAAAAAATCTCTGTATAAGTTTTGTTTGTTGTTTTGCTTTTGCTTCTGGTTTTATTGTTTTCCTCTGTGTGGAATGTTTCAGCAACAACTGTTTGTTCTTGCTGTCTAAGAAGTTCAGCACACAGGTACTATAGCAGATTTATGGGGTAGTAAGAAGACATCACCTATTACTTTCTGTAATAAACTTCCTTCCAGAGGAAAAGAAAAAATGGCTGTGCCTTGACTACAGAGCAAGTTTAGTAAATATTTATAGAGATCAATGCCGTTGGTGAAAATGGAGCTTGCAGAGATCTTTAGGTTCCAAATGTTTAGCTGAGACTAAGGAGCAGCCAACCTTACAAACTGGTTGTGGTCAGCCTCCCAAGAGGAGGAAACCAACACCCAGCCTGAGAGATGGGTACCCACCAGCTAGTTAGTCTCACGCTGACACTGTCAATATCAGATTGCTCTAGGAGCTTTGGCAAGAGTAGACTCACAATTTGATCCTAGCTGAATTTTCTGATGAATTCCTGAAGTCCCACCAAAGGATCAGTATTATTGATAAAAAGAGTAACCCATGTGCTTTACATAAGACAGCCAGGCAGTTGTGAAACTTTGTGGAAAGTGTAGATGCCTGATACAGATTCCCTTCTGGTCAGACAGCCAACCCATCATGGAGAATGGGGAAACCTGAATGACTCACATCAGTTCCCTTGGTGATAGGGTTGGCAGATTCAACATAGGATGCCCAGTTGAATTTGAGTTTCAGACAAACAAAAAAATAATGCTTTTAGTATAAGTATGCCCGGAATATTGCATGGGAAATTCCAATTTAACTGGCATCTTGTATTTTTATTTGCTGAATCTGGCAACTTTACTTGGTGGCCAGGTCTATACTCAACACTCTTCATGTCTTATCTGGGTCCGACCTGGCACCCAGACAGAGTTCACAGTGTCATCTTACAGTGACTGGCCCAAGGAAGGCCAGTGACCCCCAACCAAGACAACCAGAGTCCTTGCCTAAGATGCCTATACGTGAATTTGGAAAAATAAAGCTCTCTTCTCTTTGGTGGCCCAAGGGCATGGGGTTATGATTCTGGTATTCTTTATGACCATTGTCTCCATCTCATTGAGAAAGCCAGAGAATAAAGACAGGGCTTGACTGCCCAGCTACTCCTTCACTTTCATGAGCTGTCTTAACAGCCTTCCAATAATTTCCCTTTTATGCTTAAGCCAAGTCAAGCTAATCCCTAATATTCCTAAACTAATACATAGCTCAAACTCCTGAGTTCAGCCTCATGGACTATACAAAAATGGACTTTCCATGGGAGTGCTTACGGACAGGTATTTACAATAAGATGCCCCCACCACAACTACCGCAGTGGATCATTAGCTTTGGGTGGCTCTGTGCCTGATAGCAGGGAAAGGGTTGCAGTCTTTCTGGCAAACAGACCAGAGATCCCCCAAGGCCCATCTGCACCTGGTCAGCACCTCCATGGCCAAGGCTAACCAGAGTAGAGGGGGAAACCTTCCCTTCTTGCCATCTCAGAGCCACTGTCTACAATACCTTCTCTCTAAAAATATCTCCCTTGCCCTAATTGGCATCATGCCTAAAATCTCTACCTTTAGAGTTTATATGTTTGACTTAAATCATTAATCTCTTCTGTAATTGCACATCCATTAATGGTAGAAAATGTGAGCGCTTGGGAGAGCTGTGGATGAGTTCACATATCTAGTTCCAACAGATTTTTTTAAGTTCTCTGGAAGTGGTTGATAGTTTGGAAAGCACAGTTCTGAGAGAATTGGAGGGGAGTCCAGGAAACTTCCAACGTGATGGGAAAGCATTCATACAAGTGGCACGGCTGAGTTTGGAAGTGACAGTGAGTCTGTCTGATAACTGTCCATCTTGGACAGGCAGAACAGACACAGAGCAGATACTGAAAGGGGAGCAGACATGCTAAGAAGAAACTTTACCTGCTTGACCATTTTGCTTTGGCCCAAGTCTGGGTCTGGCATTTTTTTCCATCTTTCCACCCTGGCTTGAATGTCTCTTTTCTATATTGCTTCTTCCAGACTGTTTCTGACATCCTGCCCCTGTAGGCAGAGACCTAGTGCACCTGGAGGGAGGGTTTGGGGCTCTCTCACCTTCTCCACCTTCCTGGAAACAGACAAGGGGAGCTTGTTCCTTCCCTTCATGTTACCTTTCCCTAATTGCCATCAGCCTTGCTTCACACACTTCCAGTGGGTCACAGGCCTGAGAGTTCATCAGAAACACCCACAGGTCCCTCAATCCACAGATACCTGGGTCCCGCACCTGCTGGAGTTTCTGATTTGCTGGTCTGGAATGAGGCCCAATAATTTGCATTTCTAATAAGTTCTCAAAGAATTCCGATTCTGCTGGTCAGGACTGGCCAGGACTAAGTTTTTTGAGGACAGCTTTGTCTTAGTCATCCCTGCACCCCCAGAGCCTAGCTCAGCACCAGGCACAGAATAGCAGATTAGGAAATGCTTATTAACAGAGCTCTCCCACACGACACAAGCCTTTGTCCTGTTACGGCTCATCACATGAGCACCCTGAATTTGCAGATATCAGGTTAAATTCAGAAAATATTGCCATTTAATGTGTTTTTATGCAGTGGTTCTCCAAAATATTAACATAGGAGAGGATTTGAGGTGGCGATCCGAGTAGAGAAAGGGAGGCTTGAGGCCTTTTCTTGAAGCTACATTTGCATAGGAAACACACAGGTTTTACTTAGAAGCTGTATATTTGTGGTTGCTTTGGAGAAGGTTGGTGGAAATCATTAAGAATTCCCATTCCTACCCCAACTGTACCTCCCAAACGCTGCTTAGTGCTGCCAATGATACCACACGTGCATGAAATATGTGATTCAGGTCAGCAGGTCTGAGACTCCTCTTTAAAGCATCACTCCAGAAGGACAGCTTCAAGTCAGCGCAGTAAGGTGGAAGCGAATGAGATCAGGGATCTGTGGTTCTCAAAAATGATGCCTGGCCTCCCTGCCGAGGTACTTAACCCCTCTAGGTCTCTGTAACCTCTTCTGTAAAATGAGTCTGGAGGACATGATTCCAGTTTTCCTGCACAGGATTCTGTAGTTTTCATTCAGAAGGCAGGCCATCTCCAATTTAGGAATGGACTACTTGCTTGAAACCTAGCTGTTTGGAATCTGAAAGATACCTTTTTCCAGGCGAACAATGTTATTTCTGACCAGTCCATGGCACAACTGTTGCTGGCTGAGCTCTTCACGCTGTGTCAAGCTGAGCTAAGTGCTTTGCCTGCCTTGTTTCATTTAGCGTGGCAACCCCACTGTGAACTAGGGACTTTTAACACCCCCACTTTGCAGATCAGGGAACTGAGGGTCCACAAGATCAAAAATTAAAAAGCACACTTTCCCAGAGCCTCACAGATACTAAGGTCCAGGGCCTAGACCTGGATTTGAAGCCAGGTCTGTCTGATTCCAAAGCTACTCTAACTACCATGTTCTGTTGTTTCCGCAAAAGTATGTTTTATCCAAGGGGCGTCTGGGTGGCTCAGTTGGATGCTTACATCCAATTTCAGCTCAGGTCATTATCTTGCAGTTTGTGAGTTCAAGCCCCATATTGGGCTCTGTGCTGACAGCTCAGAGCATGGAGCCTGCTTTGGATTCTGTGTTTCCCCTTCTCTCTGCCTCTCCCCTGTCTCTAAATAATAAATAAATGTTAAAAAAAATTTTTTTTAAGTATGCTTTACCCAATATGTCTGAAATACAGACTCCAGCCTTTAGGTACAAGACAGCATTCTTTTTATGATACTTGTACTGTAAGTGGCAGAAAGCATTGGAGTTCAGAGCTCTGAGCCAGAGTCCCCAAGTTCAAAGCCCCACTCTACTGTTATTGACAGAATGACCTTGAGCAAGTTACTTAATCTCTCTCCCATACTTTCTTCAGCTCTAAATGGGTATAATAAAAGCATTTGTCTTTAGAGCTGTTGTATTAAGTGATTAATTTATTTAAGATGGACCATGTAAAACTACTGATACTCTATCACAGTTGATCTATCAGAAATGACAATTTCATGTCTACATATTTAAAGTTTTTAGAACAGTGGCTAGCATACAGTCAGCACTATATTAGTGTAGGCTGTTATTCTTACTGAAAATTGCATTTAGGGTTTGCAGTATCTGAGGTATAATGATTGCTGGTGAATTTATGAAGTAAGTAGAAATTGCAATGCCCAAGAACACAACTGTGGTGGTATGGACTATGGAGCCCCTCCCCCACAGGGCTGGGGAAAAGGCAGGTGGGGAGGATGGAGCTCTTGGATTCTAACAGACTCCAGACTCTCTTGGCATTACCTAGCATAAGATAGGAAATCCTCAGCAGGAAGGACTGATTCCATGGATGTAGCCTCCCTGAAGCAGTGTTTGTCCTCTGACCCTGAAGAAGTGAAGAAAAACCCACAAGGCGGAGGGGTGGGAGGTTAGGTCTTGTGTTTTGCTTTTATACTAGAAATATGAGGTAGGCATGGGGAAACCTTCCTTCCAGCCTTTTCCTCTACTGCTCCTCCCTTGTTAGACTGCCACTGAGGGCAGAAAACACAGAAATAATGCTTGGCCTATGGGGACAGAAAGACAGAAGTTACAAGTTCACATTTCCCCAAGTATGGTAGGCATACCACTGGTAGAACCTACAGGGTATGACCTTGTGTGGTATGTGGCCTTGCTGTTTTACTTCAATAGTTATGTTTACTTGAATGTATCACAAAGCCTTATAACTAATACAGCAAGCGTTTTATTTCACAGATACTATTTTGGGATGAGGCTGAATGGATTAGAGTTTTAAAAAGGGAGACTGCTTTTTAAATGTGGCAAGGATGTGCCAGTACAAGTGGCTCTCGGCTTTAGTAAAAGTCATGACCATGGTCATTGAAGACTGAGGTGAGGGAAGCCCTGCCAAGGGGTGAAGATGCTTCTGCACATGTCTGGCTCTGGCACTTAGCAGCTGTGTGGGAGTGGGCACATTATTTCATCTCTCTAAGCCTCCTTTTTCTCATCTGGAAAATGGGAAAAATGGTTCCGCCCTCAAAGGTGCCTGGGGGCAGGGGGTAGTGATCAAGAGAAATGTGTCTAGAGCAGGTAGGAATTGAGAACCTGGCACAACGTCAGAATTCCATACAAATCGCTTATTACTATTACCGTTATTGCTCTTAGCCTGGCACACCATAAGACCCAACTAATTAGGAGTTTTTAAACTGAATTCCAAACCATTCTTTCATTTAGAAAATATTTATTGAATGCCATTGTGTTTAGGCCTGATGCCACTTGCTGGGGCAAATTCCAAAAAAAGGAGATGAAGACTCACTCTCGCCCATGAAGGTGCTCCCAGCAGGGAGCAGGTAGGATGATCAATAAGTAAGTAATTACCATTTAAAGTCATAAACCCTGAGGGCCTGAGTGGCTCAGTCGGTTGAGCATCCAACCAGCTCAGGTCATGATCTCATGGTTCGTGAGTTCACGCCCCGCACTGGGCTCTCTGCTGTCAGCACAGAGCCTGCTTGGGATCCTCTGCCCCCTTACTCTCTGTCCTTCCCACCCCACCTGGCATGCACACACACACGCGCACACACACACACACACTCTCTCTCTCTCTCTCTCTCTCTCTCTCTCTCTCTCTCTCTCTCTCTCTTCTCTCTCTCAAAGATAAACACAGACAAAATAAGGCCATAAATGCTGTGATAGATGTGGGCACAAAATATCCTGTGAGCACAGAGGAGAGGAGCCTAGGAGAACCCTGCAAAGCCACAGTAGTCTAGAACTACTCTGTCTAGCAGCCACATATGGCTACTGAGTAGTTGAAACTTGGTCAGTGTGACTAAAGAACTGATCTTTCACTTTTTTTTCACTGTAATTAATTTAAATTTTAAAACTGAAGCAGTAGAAAACATTTATTTAATATACTTTTATTATTTTGGAAGGACCACGTTTCACTTTAACCACTGAAAATTTAGCGTCTGTATTGAGATAAGCTCTAAGGGTAAAACACCAGATTTGGGAGACATAGTGCAAAAAAAAGTGTATAATACCTCATTAACGGTTGTTATGTTGAATGCATACTGAACTGATAATATTTTGGATATAGGGTTAAAAAACATAGTATTAAATTTGTTTTTACTTACTAATGTGATTACTAGAAAATTTTAAATGACATATGTGGCTTGCATTCTGTTTCTGTTGGACCAGAAGCAGAATGCAAATAACATTCTGGGTAGAGAACCAGAGAAGTTCAGAGGTTAGACCCAACTCTGGTTCCCCTGGGCATTTCTTTCTGACAGTTCTGGAGTGAAGCTCAGAGGATCTGGGGACACTAGTTAGGAGGTTATTCCTGGGGCTGCAGAAGGACAGTGAAGTCTCTGAGAATTAGTCCTAACTATGGGATTGGGATGCCAGATTTAACAGTTTTAAAAACAACAACTGGCAACTCTCCACCTTGGGCGTGTTCTGTATCTGCAACAAGCCTCAGTTGCTTTATCTGACAAATAGGGATAATAAAATACCTACCTCATTAGTGTCCTGTATTAAAGTAAAGATTAGCTGAAACCAGATAAGACCAGAAGGGACACAATTTAGAAACTTAAGTCTGAAAGAACTAAGTAGTAAAAAACGAGTGGGGGATTTCACAAACAGGTTCACCTTTCTTGAGCTCTGAACATGCAGGACAGGGAGAATCTCTCTTCCCTGGCTGGGATCAGAGGAGACACCAACCCCCACCTGGAGGTGAATTGGATTATACCAGAATTGGGATCTTTTAGAGATTGTTTGGGGGCGGGGGGAGGAGTGGAGCACAAGCCAAAGAGGGGAGGGCGGTTAATAATGAACAATGTGGAGTGTCTTTCTGCTGTCATCACAGTGCTTTGTATAAGCCAAAAGTGCCACAGTAGTTACCATGTTGCTACCTGTTGAGAGAAATGTGTACCTTTAGCAGGAAAGAAATGTGTGGGACTTGAGTGTCACATAAAACCCCTGAAATTAGTTCTATTAAGTAAATTGTCACAAGCTCAAAATAAGTCTAATTGTGTCATTTATCTAATTGAAGATGAAAATGTAGTTCTTCTTTTACAATACAGGTGGCTTGCATTCCAAAAACAAAGTATCCTTTTTTTCTTCTACCAGATAATCTTTCTCTCAGTGAGAAGCTGACCCTGTTATGTTAAACATATCAGAGGACCAGGACTACCGCATTTCTGGGTTTTTATTTCCTCCTGTGTCATCAGGCTCTGAGAAAAAGAACTAATTTTTTAATGCAGTGTTTCTTTCCATTAGAATCAACTCTAAAATGTTTCAGGTTAGGCATGTAAAATCCACTTAACTAAAAACCAGTTAAGAGAAAGATCAAGCCCAATTTGCTCATACAAGATTTTTTATTTCTGAGTCAGAAAAAAAAATCCTTGAGAGAACCATGTCAGAAATTAAACATTGAAAAGAACACTAGCAGTCTCCCCGTGTGCCTAATTTGGCTTTGCTGAACAAATGACCAAATTGACATGAGAATTACATGCAGGATTTGCTCAGCATCCTTATTTCTCTAACTCATTCCTCACTCCTGAAATATTGCCCAGTTTCTGTGCAGGAGGGAGCCATGTCTGTATCGACCATGGCATCCTTGGACCAGGTAGAATTAGAAAAATGGTGATTTTAGTTTCTTGTTGTGAATGAGCTCCTGCAGTAGAAGCAATTTGTCATAGAAACCCAATGTAATGAAGTTAGGATTGGGAAGGATCATGATACCCATTTTGTTGACTAGTTTATAAACAGGTTATTTTTGCTCATCCCTTACCTTGCAAATAGTAGTAATAAAAATCTTAAATGGCTGAGAGAAGGAGGCTTCGCTGAGGTCCCCTCATGTTCTCTGATAAGGCATTGCATTGCACGTAGGCCTCAGAATCCTTTGTTCTTTAAAGAGATGGAAGAGGACCGTAGAGAGAGCACCAGACAAAAAGTTAGGAGACCAAGCTTCAAATCCTGGCTTAGCTAGTCATTGGTCATCATGACCTTGGGCAAGTCATTTCACCTACGTGAGGCTCAAGGTCAGTATCTATACAAGAACCAGACCAGATGACCTTTGAGCTGGGTGGCTCTGCCGTTCTGATATAATGCAGAAAAGAAAGCCAAAGAGGTTTCTCAGAAAGGGATTAGGCAAATGCGGGAAGAATATCTAGATGAATAAACATCCCCAGTCTTTCCTGGTGCCTGGAGCTGATATTTGTCCTGCTGTGAGCTGGAATGATGCGATGCTCAGGTGTTAGGTGTCATAGCCCAGGTTCAAGTCACACCTTTCTACCACTTAGCAGCTGCATGTTACTCCAGCTCTCTGAGCCTCAATGTCTTCATCTGCAAAATGGGAAAATATTATACACACTTGATAAAATTTGCACCTGGCACACATCAAGAGCTCAATTAAACATTAGTTACAATGGGTCTCGTTGTAATGGCAAAATGACCCAAGATACAGCAGAAAGTAAGACACATTTCTTGAGTGCCTTCTCTGTGTTCGATACTCACGGATTCCTGCCTCCTTTATACTAACACCACATCGTAAGGTCAGTTTGATCACCCTCTTCCCTTTGTGGCCAAAAGTGCACACTTGGTTCTATAAACACCTGCCCCACCTAGCAGCCGTGTCTGTATGGGTAAATTTCCAATACTGCCTCCCATCTCTCATCTGTAAAATGGGAAGAATAATAGTACCTACTTTAGACTTCTTGTAAAGGGTAAATAAGATAATGCGTATAAAGCTCTTAACACGATGTTAGGCACTGAGTCAGTACTTTATAAAAATGCTAACTTTTTCTTCTAGCTAAGAAAAGTGAAGCTCAGAGAGGTCAATTAGTTTGCACAAGGTCATCTGCTTATGAGTAGTGGAACGGGGATTTAAACCCTGATAGGAATGAGTCTCAAAGACCCAGGATAGGGGGATGGTTCCTCCTTCACCCCATTCCTAAGGCACCCCTGGCTTTGCTATTCGTTTTTGGCTGCTTGACTGTAGCCTCCACAGTTCAGTCAGAGGGTTCATTGGAAGCAGTTTGATTGGGGGGGGGGGGGTGCCTGGGACTCAGAAGGGAAGCAAGACCAGATCCTTCATTTCTTCATTTACTGCAGCCGAGGGAAGAAATGTGCCCTAGGAATATGGCCAGTGCCCCAACTGCCACCTCCCTGACGCCCCTCACCATGGCTTCTTGCAAAGCCAACTTTCCACGGGAGAGTTCCCCCTCTTTGTTCCAGCATACACTGCACATCTACCAATCAATATGACATCTTATCCTCTAAAACATTCATAATGTCTGCTTCCTATGAGTCTGGTGGCCGCATGCCGCGTGCAGCCTGCATCACCTTTCCTTTGTAGTAAGTAGTCTTGTGGACCGGCCCCCTCTTTAACAGGGCTGCCGGGTGCTGTTCTTTAAAGAAAGACAAATATTGTTTGGGTTGTCAACACTGAATGACAAGCTTCTGAGGGAGAAGAAAGATGCGTTTAGGTGTATGCGTGTGGATTGCGGGGATGTGTTTTGCTATCACAAAAGCTCTTAAAATCCGAGACCATGATTTATTTGCTGAATAAAACCTACTGATATTATCATTCTCTAAAGGTATGTTGATCACATGGGTCCTTTCTTAGAGAAAGAAAGGCTTTTATTTTATTTCTTTCCTGGGAAAAATAGCGGCAGGAAAGGAGTCGTCTGGGTGGGAAATGATACCCTGTGTGGCGAATGGCTCCAGGCATGTGTTTATCTGCCTGAGGATAAGCTGGCTCAGTGGACAATGGGACGCCTGGCCAGCATCGCCAATCCTCCAGGGTATGTTCCTGGAGACTGTGCACGAGGAAAAGACAGTAGCTGTGAGCATGTGTGTCTGTCTTACATATTGATCCACCTGGTGATGCTGAGAGCAAAGGGCCTTGTTAGAGGTCACCTGAGCACACCAGACACCACACCCCCACAGTGTCCAGAGTTACCACCTGCAGCGCACAGTGGCAGGTGTAAGGGGACTCAAGGGGTAGGAGTTACACCAGCTTGGGGGCCCCATGCATCCTGAAGCTGCAAGGGGTCCCATTTGTTTCCTCCAAACACAGGAATTGATTAATCTCATACCACTTCCCACTTGCTGTACTATCCTGAGCCTGTCATGAAAATAGATTAATGCGCTGGTTCCCTCCATGTGGATTCTTCTTGTCTCCAGAACACGCTGCTCCCTGGTCTCAGAGCTGCCTCACGCAACTGTCACCTTGTTCTCTTGGCAGACGTGCAGGAGGGGACAGAAAGCCTCCCTGCTTTTGCAAGGGACAAGCATTAGGAAGGCAGAGACAAAATCCCTGTTTTAGCATCATGGCTGGAAGATAAGAGAGTGCAGATAGAGGTGTGAATTCAGGTGCATTTCTCCAAAGCCCCCTCTCATTTCCGCTTATCCTATCTGGGCCTCATTCTTCCTCTTCTGTGTCATTCCTGGGCCAGAAACTTTGCAACCATTTTGGAAGCTGCAAGCTGGAAGTTAGACACAGACAAGTAACTTTTCAGAGCATTCTTGGGAGATAGGTACACAAATCCCATTACTAGTAAAGGGATTTGTGGGCATAACTTCCCTGCAGTGCTTTGAAAATTCATTCCATTCAGTGTATTGCAATACAGTGGGGGCAGGGGGAGGGGTGGAATAAGAGAAATAATTCCACCAAGGCAGTTTGAAAGGGATTTTTTTTTAACTCCTTTATATTTAAATTTTTTAAACTCCTTTAAGACTTAAGGCACTTCCGTGAATGTTATCCCACATGGCTTTGTTTGTATCTCTTCTTTTAGGCAGAAGGTAATTTAGGCACGACAGTGTTCCTAAAACCCATGGGGGAGGGGAAGGGAAAAAAAAAAAAAAAAGAGGTTAGAGTGGGAGAGAGCCAAAGCATAAGAGACTGTTAAAAACTGAGAACAAACTGAGGGTTGATGGGGGGTGGGAGGGAGGGCAGGGTGGGTGATGGGTATTGAGGAGGGCACCTTTTGGGATGAGCACTGGGTGTTGTATGGAAACCAATTTGACAGTAAATTTCATATATTAAAAATAAATAAATAAATAAATAAATAAATAAATAAATAAATAAAAAGACATAAAAAAAAAAAATAAAAATAAAAATAAAAAGGGCCATATAGTCACAAAAAGACAAATGCTACATAATTCTGCTTATGTGATGTACCTCAAATTCATAGAAACAGAAAGTAGAATGATAGTTGCCAGGAACCAGGGAAAAGGCCAAAGGGAAGTTGTTATTTCATGGGTACAGAGTTTTAGTTTTGGAAGATGAAAAGAGTTCTGAAGATGGATAATGGTTTTGTTTGCATAACAGTATGAATGTACTTAATACCACTGACCTGTACAATTAAAAATGGTTAAGAGGTAAATTTTAGATTATGTGTATTTTACCACAATTTTTAAAAAAACTGGGGTAGGGGAAAGAACTGTCCTCTCTGAGTGCCCTTGTGGGGGCCATCAAGAGCTTGGAAGAAAACAGCAGCCATGTTGGCATTAGGGAGCATAAATGGTGAATCTCATCTAAACCAATATTTAAGTAGTGACCTTTGGCAAATGATGTAATTATTGAGTCTTGGCTTTTTTCAATTTGCAACATGGAAGTAAAGACATCTATCTCATATTGCTCTCATAGGAAATAAAGTTATGTAAGTGAGAATTTTTTAAATAAAGTCTAAAGCTGTCTACAAAAAAAAAAAAAAAAAAAAAAAAAAAAGGATACCATTAATCCACTGCAGTGGGCCCCCTCCTCTCTGAGGAAAAGGCACCGTATTCAAGGTCCCCAAAGGATGATAAGCAAACTGACCAAGGAAAAAGTCACCAAGCATATAGATTGCTAGCCTGCCTGACTGAGAACTGAGGTTGCCAAACAGATTTATTTTCTATTGACAATCGCTATTCCTTTCAGTTAAGTAGCAAGCTGGTCGCTGACCAAGGACAGATTTATCAGAGGACTAACCACTGCCTACAAAGGGAGGTGTCTGTTGCTGAGTGAGCCTTGACAGTATTTAGTAAGTAATTCTGTAGCCCATTGCCCTGTTCAGTCTTGACTAAGTAGCGGTTCACTTAGAGAATTAGGGGCCTAATGGCCTCTATTGAGGACTGTTGAGTAAGTCAGTAGCAGGGCAGTATGGGGGTTGAGAGCTCTGACTCTGCAGTTACATGTGTCTGGGTTTAACTTCCAGACTTCCTGGTGACTGGTTACTGGCTGTGTGATCTTAGGCGTGTGACTTAACCTCCCTAAGCTTCAATTTCCTTATCTAGAAGAGGTAGACTACATTACCATGTCACTGAGTGAGAATGGAAATAAATAGGTTTTCACACTCTTTAGAATCTTGCGGTGTTCATCTGATCTCACTTAAATACATGGCAAAGTCTCTCCAAGGGCACCCACTCCCTACCACCCACCTTCCCCACCACCTTGCACTCTCTTCTCCCACTGACCCCACTCCAACCTCAAAGCTCCCCCAAATGTCAGCATGAATTGCTTTTTCACTCCCTTTGGGCTTTGGCTCAAATGTTACCTATCGGACACCATCCTTGACTGGTCTACATCTGAACAAAAAACTGAATTACTCACCCCCAGGCCCTGGCATCTCCAACCCTATTCATCCTCCACTTTTCATTTGTGTGTGTTTAGTTTCTATGTATCCCGCTAGAATGTAAGTTCCATGAGAGCAAGGAACTCCTTCTGTCAACTTCTTTATTCCTGGAGCCTAGAACACACCTAACACACAGTAGGTGCTCCATAAATATTTGCTGAATGATAAGTGATGAATAAAATGATGCAGTTAACATAATTAGCCCAGTACCTGGTGCATTGCCAAAATAATTGTTAATTGTCAACATCCTCATGGAGCAGGCTCATCTGCATGTGTTAATTTTGACTACAGCTTACAAAAGTGCCTTTGCAGATTTCCTGTGCAAGTTCAGGGTTAGTGTTTGTGCATTTGAGCCCTGATTATTCTGCTGTGGTTCTCTCCTCTCAGCAGTGGCACTTGGGGAATTGGCTACACTTCCCACAGGAGTCCTGGCATTGTTGACTAAATTGGCTGATGCAGTTGGTGGGGGGGGGGGCAGGGAGTCCCAGCCTACCTGGTCTCTGAAGGAGCTTTGCCATCATCTCTAAGGCCCTTGTGAATCTGACCGCATGCTGAGCTATAAGACCCAGTAGGCAAGCCTCCCTCCTCCCACTTCCTAAGCTCTGCTTGGCCTCAAGCCTTCCATTTTCAAAGGGAAAGCCCAATCTCTTCCTCCGGTTATGTATCGACAAGGCTGATCTTTAAAGATACCCCCTGCTCCTGGAGGCCTGCTCAGCAAACACAGAGCATCCGTGGCCCCCGTGTTTGCCCTCCTTGACAAGCAGGGGCTGAGCAGCTCTCTGAGAAGCACTGCTGACATATTGATTGACTCTCTTGTCAGGTTGATCCTCTGCCAGCCAATGAACATGGAAGGTTCTAAGTGGCACCCAGCAGGACCCACACATACCCTAATTACTATTTCAGACAACCCCCATTCCATGCTGCCACTTTTCAAGGCCTACATCTCCTGTCCTTGCAGTTGCTGGGGAATTCTGTTACCTGCAACCAACCCCTCTCCCTTAATCTTCACTTGATTACCTCTGAGTATTTCTTTTAGAGCCCATGTGGCACAAAAACAGGCAACTCTGCTAAGGAACTATCACCCTAACTCCAAGTAGGTCTGTTTATTATTCTTGCTGAAATCTGGAATCTGTGTGTGGTCTATTCATCCTGCTTTGGTTCACTTTCAGCTCTTGGTGAAAGTTTTCTCCAATTAGCCAGGGAGATACATTCAGAGTTTGGCTGCTTATTGTGTTTTTAGTGGCTGATTTCCCAGCTGCCACCTGGATTACATGAACTTCCACTTGGAACCTTTCCCTGTTCCATCCTTGCTGACCCGTGGAGCCCACTGTTCCATCTGAGGGTCTCCCTGGAGCAGAGCCTGTCAAGTCATGATAAATTGTGCATTTTGGCTGCCGACAGGGGTGAGTCACATTAGGGAGAGGACCTCCCAAACTCATTTCACTTCTGACCCTAGGATGGTCTGAACAGGACCTTTTGGGATGAGCTGCTAGAGCATTTGTGGAAAGTGAGAAAGGGGACCACCCCACTGCATCTAAGATGTCTTGTTGGAGAAAATGTAAGTTGATGATGCCAGTGTTCACACAAAGTCTTGAGACTTTCTAAGTCCAAATTAGAGTGCATCACAGCTGGATATACTATGACATAATATTTAAAGAGCTATTTTTGTGGTTGGTGACCTTAAGTATGTAGTAGACCTAACTTTTCCTGGCTGGGTTTTAGAAAGGATCCTGACTCAATAAATAAATAACTTTAAGGAATGCACAGAGCCCTGTTGTATAAAAATGAAGTATCTTAGTTATTTACATGGCAGCTCCGCTTATCTTCAGTTTTGCCTTCTGAGGCTCAGTTACCCATGGTCAACTGCAGTAAGCAGACCATCCTCCTTCTGACATATGGTCAGATGGTCAGCAGGAGCCTAACACTGTGGTCACAATGCCTGCATTATTCACCTCACTTCATCTTATCACATAGACATTTTATTGTCTCACAGCATCACAAGATGAAGATACTTTGAGAAAGAGGGAGACCACGTTCACATAAATTTTATTAGAGTATATTTTTATAATTATTCTATTTTATTATTAGTCATTGTTCTAATCTCTTACTGTGCCTTATTTATAAGTTTAACTTTATCATAGGCATATATGTACAGGAAAAAGCATAGTGTACATAGGGTTCAGTACTATTCTGCAGTTTAAGGCATCCACCAGGAGGGCAAGTCTTAGAACGTATGCCCCATGGAAGAGTTGGGGCTGCTGTAAGTGAACCTATCAGTTAGGGAAGTCTCAGGCATGCTGTTAAAACAAAGAACCCCAAACTCTCAGCAGTTTATAACAGTAACAGTTTATTCATTCATTCATTCTGTATTCTCCCACCTGTCAGCCGTGGCTCTGAGCCATGTTATCGTTCCTCAAGACCCAAGTTGACCATGTGGCAGAAGGAAAAAAGGTATGCAAAGTGTGTGCTGCCAGGTCATGTGGCCATATCTGAATTCAACAAGACAGGAGATATCACCCCTTCAGGAAGAGGTGCTGAATATGGAAAATGGTCATTCGTCA
The DNA here is from genome assembly GCF_028018385.1 of Neofelis nebulosa. Taxonomy (NCBI): domain Eukaryota; kingdom Metazoa; phylum Chordata; class Mammalia; order Carnivora; family Felidae; genus Neofelis; species Neofelis nebulosa. The sequence goes on from NC_080782.1 coordinate 58,970,331, forward strand.
ACCACAGTGAGATTATCATGAATTTCGAGCAAAAGACCAGGTTTGCTGAGATCCCATTGCAAACCAGAATTTGTACCCAAATCACTATGAAATATGAAGCAGATAACCACTTCCACTGTTATCTTCCTCTGATTGTGAAATCCCCAGTGATCAAACTTCATAGTCAGTAGTTTCTTTGTCTATGAAATGGGGATGGGGATAGTACCAACCAGAGATGTGAGTCATACATCTTAAGGTAATATCTGTAGAATGGCTCCTAAAGTGCTGGCCATAGAAGGGGTTCAAGGACTGGCAGCAGGTACTGATAACACTAGTACCCAAAATAGCTTCTCTTTGTAGTCTTGTCCCTATTGCTGCCAGCACTGTTGTAGTCCACCCTTCATGCCTCTCTATTAGATATTTTTGATTTGTGAGAGTATAATGTCCTACAATCCAGCCCCTCATATCTAACTCCATGTGTCATTATCTATTCTGGTAAACATTTATGGATGGAATGCCTTCTATATTCAAGACATTCTGCTAGATCTTCAAGGGTGTTGTGGACACTTGACCTCTCTCAAGCCCTCAGCAGCCATTATTCTACCTGTAAAGGGAAATATTTTCAGAAGGTGAAGGGAGAGATTGATGGAGACATGGATTTCTCAGCCCCAGCCATATAGCAAATCAGTAGCAGAATAAGAAATAGAGTTCTCATTAGTCAGGAAACTCATTTACTTCACAGCTCTCCTGGGTCTTCTTTATCCTAAAGACACTTTAGTCCATCCCCATAGGCCAGAAAGATACTCTCATTTTCTTACTCAAGTAAGAGAGAGGGAATAGCTGACCAAGAAAAAAAAAAAAAAGTACAAACAAAAGCCTATTTCAGTGTCCCTCCCAAAAAACAAAAGAAGGTGGTTATACCCCTGATATAATTCTCACTTATTTGCTTAACGTTCAGTTCAACAACAGAAAATATGCCCAAACTTGAGTTTCATTTTTTTGCCTCGCTTCTGCTGGGATGACAGAGCTTACACTCAGCAGATTTGGCTCTTCCCCTTTGCCTGTCTCCATCTCACTTTCTTATTTTCTTTTCACTTCTGGGAGTTGTCTGAGCAGTTACTTGTCTCCTCTGACCCTAACCCTTCTCACCCCATCTCTCATCTTCTTGTTTTCAGAATACTTTTCTTTTTTTTTTTTTAATAAAAAGATGCTATGTAACCCGAAACAAAAAGGGAGGGGTGAGCGTTTCTGCAAACAGAACTTAGTTTCATGAATCCCCTCCTTATGCACAAGAAGATTAGGGTATTGTCTGCTTGCTGTTCTCTCGAAGCTGAAGTTGACGGTTGCAGTATGTTCCTCATCTTGGAGTGCCAAGACTGGGTTTCCAAAGAGGGGAACAGCTTTGAAAAGAGATTCACACTGATGGGGCGTTGGGCAGATTGTCATTCTTGCCTGATAGACCCACAGCTTCCTTCTCTAGATGAGAAACTCAAAGCTTTGTTAGGCCTGAGCCCAGCTGCACCTGCAGTACTGGTCTGTGTCTATCTTAAAACGCAGGGAGACCCTTCATGAGGGAACCACACCTCCACTGAAGCAGCAAGCAGGCTCAAGGCAAGTCCCAAGACCCAAGAGCGACATTTAAAAAAAAAAAAAAAGGGAATCATTTTAAAATAGCTAATTCCTTGGCTCCCTTTCACCTGGTAATTACAAATCAGAAGCTATCGTTATCTCGAAGCAGCCACGATTAGTTCTCATTTCCTGACCTCTGTACAGTGAAAATATGTGATTATTTGAGGCAACAGAATCCGGTCTCTTCAAGTGAGTGACCTACATATAACGGATAAACTGCAGGAGAAAATTAGGTGTTACCTTGACAGAAAGTGTATAGTAAATGTCACTTATTCTTATTAGTATTTATCATCTCAAAGAGTTGCCTTACACTTCAAAGTAATGTATAGGGGGAAAAAAACATGGCTCTGAAATGGGGAAGTATGCAAAAAAATAAAATAAAAAAGCAGATATACACACAGGGACACCTTGGCACATTAATCTGCGGCCATCAATCTGAGCTGTATTGTTTGAAGATAGGTTTTTAACCTTAATAGAATGCAGCCTGACTTTAAGTGGTGGTAGGCATGCAGAATTAATTGCCGTGTGAACAATTTCCTAAGCATTGTTAATTGCGTTTCCTGTGGTTAATTGTTTCTCCCATCCCACATCATGCCCTGAACCTTTCCCTGTCAACAGCCCTTTCTCTCCTGCAGCGCTGGAACCCTAGCAACAGCATCAACCTATGTCCGGTTGAAATGCCAGACAGACACAGTGTGGTTATTGTTTGAGTGGGCAGTATGCAGGGGAGTGTACTCCTTATTTATCTGCAAATGAAGCATTTCTTAGATGGGGACTTTGAAAGAATACAGGTGTTTGGGATTTGCCTTTCATTCCACATAGCAAAAACAACTCCCCCAGAACCATGGAAGATGGGGTGATTTGAGCTTGAGAAACCACCTGGGAAGTGGTGAGCTGGCACAGGGTGACAAGAAAGACAGGAGGGAAGGAAGGAAGTTTGTGTTGAAGGTTTGCAGTACACGTGGAAATAAAGCAAGAGTCCTACAAACATGTTTGTCTCATTAGCAAAGATAGCACCTTGGCACTCCAGCTCCCTCTGTCCCCGTGGGAAAGCGTGGGTGCGGGTGCAGGGTGTGAGAAGGAATCATCATAGTATTTTTGTGAAAGGACCCCATTCTGCAACCACCCCTGAGCTTTTTCTACAGTGGGCTGAAAGGTACCCACTTAGCAGGAAGAGAGGTGGAAAGGAAAGGCAGTTTGAGAGCTTGAACTAGAATGGTGAGCTTACAGGGGCCAGTCCAGCTGTGGGCAATACTTGCTGCATTGCTGTTTTAGTGCAACTACAGTCTCAGCAGCAGACCATCCCATCTGGGGAGCCTTGTTTTGACACTGACTGTTTTGAGTAGTTTGGGGGAAATTATCCTTGTCAACGCCCTTGGACCCTCAGTCTAAAAACAGCTGCATCCACAGTGTGGGAGAGGTTGGATGTGATGGAGCAGTATTCTTTACAGCGATTCCAGAGGGACATTTTCTCCTCCATGGTAGAGAGGCCTGAACTCTGATTCCCCCTCCTCTTCTCCCCACCTTGGGGATCCTCTCACCAAAGGTGGTGAACAGCAGCACAGGGAGAGGAGACCTAATCACCCGGATCTCCTCCCTTTCCGTATTTAGCTAATCCCTGAGGCCTGGGGTTAGCTGGGGGTTTTTTGTTGATGTTGTTTTTGGTTTTTTTTTTGTTTTTTGAAGTGCAGCTTCCTTAAAAGGCAATTGCTTGGAAGAAGCACCTGACCCTCCCCCCTTGACATTTGCATTGCTGAATTATCTATTCATATTTTCATTACTTTGTCTCTCCTGCAGCAATGCATCTGCTGGGACTCAATTGGCAACTGCAGCCGGCAGATGGACACACCTTTAACAATGGGATAAGGACCGGCCTACCAGGAAGCGATGATGTGGCAACAATGCCATCTGGAGGCAAAGGTGAGGTTACAGCTGCTGCTTGCCCTCTTGAGGTCACAGGGAAATTCAGAGCTCCCGCCAACCGGTTTAGGTTTTCTAATCCAAATATTGGAAGGTACACAAAAAGGAAAAGAAATTGGGGGGGGGGGCAAATCCATTGCCTTTCGTAGGTGCCCCTGTTAAAATCTGTTTGCTGTTCCTGTCTGTTAGCTGCGTTTGGCTGGAGCCACTGAGAGTTGGCACCCCGCCTTCCCAGACCAATGTGCATACCTCTGCTATCTGGAGCCACTTGAAAGCCTCCCGAGGCCCGAGCAGAAGCAGCAGCAGCTGGAGAGGCAGCAGCAGCAGGAGAAAGTCCTGCCTAATCAAGAAAGCCGAGAGCAGCAGGCTGCGTGTGCCGCTAGACCAGAGCCCACTCCCCAGAGGAGAGAGGCAGCCTCCCCAGGGAGGAAGGGCTGCCTGGCAGGAAAGAGAAAGACTCTGAGCTGTTCTGCTTTGGGAGAGAATAGAACAGAGTTTTGACAACTCAGGGAACAAAGCTCTCTCCTCAGAACAGAAAAGGGGACAATGGAGATGTTTATTGAAGCAATCAGGCAACTGTATTCTTGCAGGAAAAAAAAAAAAATAGGTGCTAACAAGGTGCTAAGAAGGAAGAGAAAAAACAGGACTGTGAGGAGGTAGAGACAGGGGGCAATTAAAAAAAACAACAGCAACCCATGGCAGACTGTGGGGTGTGCTTGAGTCAGGATGGAAATCACAAACAGGAGAGATGGTGTGGAAGGGCTTCTCCAAACACAGACACTTCCACTCTGCCTCCTAGCACATCAGAACAGTTTACCTAGCACAGTTTACCCTCATGTTTCTTAAAATACCCCACAGAGATAGTTCAGAGACAAGAAAGGAAATAACGTTTACTGGACACCTGGTGTGCACCAAGCTAAGCATTGCCTAATTTCAACAGCTGTAAAAGGAAGGGTATCATCTCAGGGAAACCAAGGCCCAGGGTGTTTTGGAAACTTTCCCCAGTCAAACACATAGGCAGGTACAGACTTAAACTCAAGTCTGTGCTCTGTGCATCTTTGGGCAAGTTGGGGTATTCCTCAGCACCATCATTTCCCACAGAGAAGATTCCAGAATTCATCTTCCCTTAGAGATGCACGTTAGTCATACTGAGATGTTAATGTTGCTTAAATTATTCTCCCTGGAGTTGTCCTAATGGCATCGAGTGTAACTTTTTTGTCTTTCTTTGTATCCCATCTTCAAGAATCGCTCTATTCATCCATCCTAATCATAACACTAAATTACCTTTAAGTAAGCATGAAAAAGTTTTATCTGAGGATGAAATTATATGCTTTCCATTATCAGGTAACTAAAACTAGATCTAAAAATGTAAAGTATATCTTGCCTTAACGTATCATGTTCTGCCTTAACTGACCAAAAAGCCTGAAGCCAGATTTGTTGGTCTCTGATGTGTAGTCCATTCCCTCCAGTATTTGACATCATCCACAGCTCCTGTTTCCTTTATGACAGTGTTTCTCTGTGGGGCATTTTTGGCCCCCAGGGGACATTGGGCAAGTGTCTGAAGACTTCTTTGGTTGTCACAGTTAGAGGAGGTGCAACTGGCATTTAGCAGAGAGAGGCTGAGATGCGGTTAAGTAAAAGGACAGCCCCTACAGTGAAGAATGATCCTGCCCAAGAGGTCCATGGTGCTGCTCTTGGAGAAACGCTTTAGGGGGTCTCTGCTGCTTCTGATCCCTAAGGTCCCTTTAATCCACAAGTCAGCAGCACCCTGCCCCTTGAGAAGAATGCAGAACACACATTTGAAAGTGAATATGCATATTCGCTCATGGGGCACAGGTATATATTTGGTATGTATACATTCTGAAGTTACATGCAAATGCTTCTTAAATAGCATCCTTTACCGAAGAGACTCACAGATTGGCACTAACTTCCATAAGTTAAGGTCAGCCACTCTGCGCATTTGTGATTAAGTTTTGTTTCCAACTCCCACCCCCACCTGAACATCCCATATCAGCAGAACTGAAGATTCCCTGAAGAGAACAAGTCCTAACTAAGAGTACAGTGTCTCTCAATTAAATGAAGAAACACTTTCCACAGTGCCTTTGGAAAGACCAGAATTTTCCCCCTCAGATGCAACATGCTTTTTTAAGTCCTGTAACATCACCAGTTATTTTCCAAATAAGTTTACAAGATAGTAAAATGGTTGCCAAATTGTTGTCCAATGAATTCTGTCAATAGGACTCTTATGAAAAAGTGCAAGAATTTAAAATAAAGCTGAACGAAAACTGGGAACATCTCCTTTCTGAACACCAAAGAGTACTCTTCTTATGACCGAAGACAGCAGATCTCTCAAGCTGCTGTAAAGTTTGGTCTAAAAAAATAACTAGAAAGATTTTGGCTTTCTCACAGCCACCTATGTCTTTTTGAAAAAGTGAACCTCAGGTTTCAATTTCTTTACCTAGTGACCTCCCTCCTCCCCACTCCCCAATTCTATACATTTAGATAACCTGAATCAATTCCCATCGACTAGTTTTCCAGTGTTTCAAAGAGACAATCAAGATATATTGGCAATAAGTTAATTAAATAACACCCCCTCCATTTTTTTGTGGTATACGATAATCCTTCACTCCAATAATGTTTTAATCAAGATACACCACACATTGCTAGGGAGGTTAATCTTATTAAGCAATTACTGGGTAAGTATCCAGCAGAAGCAAATTAAAATGTAAGCAAAACAAGGGTATGTGAGTTCCATCTAAGATGGCACATCGATAGAGATTTCATTACTTGGTCTTTAGGAGTGTTTACATTGCTCAGATTTGGAAAGGAGTCTAATAGACAGGGCAGCCTACACTCTCTGATATGTTAGTGGAAACAAAGCACTTGATTAATTAGTTAGGAGAGTATGTTCTTTGGGCTTTGTCTTCCCTTTTCCATTTGTTGTTGTTCATGGTTTATTTTTTCTCCATTCTCTCTTTCAATTAAACCTTAATGTGGTTGGTTTGGTTGTTGGGTTTCACATCAAGAAAAGGGAGCCCACAGACTGCCAGAATCACTCACCATCTCGAGTGTATTTCTATGTTAAAAGGAATGAACTCATACATCTTCATTACAAGAGCACAGAGCACTTTTTCTATAGATCTGGGATTAGATAAGCCTTGAGAACGAAGATTCAATACAGTGTTCTGACCTGGTCAGATAACATAAGGGAATCCAGTTTGATTGGCTAGGCCCAGAGGCAAAGAATACAAGAGCTTTTAAAGGGCACATCACATGTAGCCAATTTGTGCACTGATCTTAAGAAAGAATAAACTCCCAAGTAGAATTTCATGGATCATTCTCAAAACCTATCACTCATTTTAAAGTCAAGGTGTCCTCTATATCAGAGGTCAGCAAATAACATCTCATGAACCAAATCAGGCCAGCCATGTGTTTTTGCAAATAAAGTTTTATTGGAGCACAGCCATATTCATTCATTGCCTATGGCTTCTTTTGCACTACAACAATGGAGCTGAGTAGATGCAACAGAGATGAGATGGCCCACTAAAGCATAAAATATTTGTTACCTGACCCATTATGGAAGTTTGCCTACTACTCTGTATCATTTGCAAACCTATGTCTGCTCTCACTGGACTGTTCTGCAACTATAAATTATAGGAGATGAGGCAGAAGAGACCAAACTCCCAATAGATCAGCCTTTCCGTCTTGACCAAGGGTTGGGCATATTTTGGGTAACACTGCATCGACAGATTCTGTGTAACATATGACTCTAGAGTTGGTCCAGCTGGTTACACCTGTCAGCTCCATCACTTAGCTGCTTGAACATAAGCAGGTCATTTGTCCTCCCTCAGCCACAAATTCCTCATCCATAAAATGGAACTCCTCACACTTGGCATCCAGTATAAAGGAGACAGTGCTTGTAAAACCTGGTGTGTGGCATCAGGCAGTTAATAAGAGATCCGGGAATATTAGTTGTCACTGACATCATCATGCCATCTCTCAGTTACTCCATTTAACAAGCATTCACGGGCTGACACTTCTTATGAGGTATTGTAGTTTCCAAAGGTGAAGGCTGCCTTCAGAATGTCAAGATAGAGAGTCGTTCTGCTTCATCTTTTCCCTTTGCCTTCTAAGAATTAGAACCAACCCAGATGTGTAGACTTCTTCCCAAACATTTGCTTGATGAGGTCAGTGGGAAGCAAGACTTCCCATTCACAAGGGCCAATGTGCAAAACAAGCTGGCCCGTTCCCCACAGCATTATTTGTCTCACTGCAGCTTGAGTTCCATCACTGCCAGACTGTCTGTTTTAAGCCCCACCATTCTCGGTTTATAACTCAGCTGTAAACATTTATTTGTGCCTGGAGCACATTTCTTTCCTACCCTTTGAAAAAAAAAAAATCAGAATTTCCAGATGGTATGCAAGTTGGAAAAAAATGGCAAAGACTGTTATTCTGTTTAGAAACATGTTTTTCTACACTTGCCCTTTCAGCAAAAACTTCATAATGATTTTTACTAGTTGGCTTAATGCATGGTACTAGGAGCCAGATTAGCAGGGAGGTTGGTAATTCTTCCTCTGGCTCTTGTCAGCCTCTCAATGAACACAGCCCAGGGTTTCAAAATGATCACTTCTCTACATGGGGCTTTTTCAAAGTCAGTGAAGTTCCCAGAAGGGCAAGGGGTGGTTATGTTTGAGCCAACCATTACAATACTGCACGTCTACTGGCAAATATACCAATAGCCTACATACCAATGTAACAACTTCTCTCAGTTTGGAGGCCATCTTATTCTCCCTTTGTTACATGTGAGTACTGCTTACGCACTTCATATTGCTGATTTTAGCTTCTGATTGCTACCCACAACCCCGTTCTAAGTTGTATAATTTCTGTTGTACCTGACATCATTGTGGGTTGACATGGGTATTAATAGCAATATAATCTATCTCCCTCCCTAGTGCATTTATCCTCACTTGTGCTGGCACGTTTCTCTTTCAGAGTTGACTTGTACATCCAGAGGGTGGTCCCTGCCACCTGTTTGGATACACACCTCTTTGTATGTCTTGTACTTAGGCCAATGTCCGAAAAGCCAGCGGGGTGGTTAGAAATGTGGGTTCTGGAAGCGTTCGTATTTTGGATCCCAGTTCTACCACTTAAGAGCTGTGTGACCTTAAGCAAGTCACTGTATTTTCATGGTTCTCTAATCTGAAAACCGGAAAAGTCACAAACATATCAGGAGATGGCATGGCCAGCAGTAACCACTCAGTAAATTTTAGCTACTATAAATGACACTAATAAACTGAACTACATATTAATGCAGAATCATGCTCACCTGAATGGTCAGATAAATAAATGTCTGTTAATTCCCCTAGTGGCAAAGAGTTGGCCATTTTTACCTAAGGTGACAAATTGGGTTTCAAAAGATGTAAAGGCCACATGTAGTCCCAACTGCTGAAGGATTTTATAAAAATCATTATTGCTGTGTGATGTTGTGAATACATCATGGGAGCAGTGAACACTGAGGATAGAAATCTATTCCTGAAGAATAGCCAGCCAGCAGCAGGGTGAAGGCTGATGGGCTGATTCAGAGGAGCTGTAGTGTAAGGCAGTGAATCTAATGTCCTTAGGAGAATCTCTTTGCCTATCTCTTGGTTAAACAGAAGCTTCAGATGGTTGTCCTGATTCCCAAATAAATGGAAACGAGGTGTAATGACTGAAGCAATAATCTGAATTCAGCTTTATTTGCAATAGATAAAAATATGTGAGGCAGAATAATCTGTAAGGCAGATTTATGCTGAGGTGCCTCTGGAGTTCGGTTAAGTTTAGGAAGTATTAATATGAGGTTTCATTTCCCGGCTATGACTATGAGTCCATTCCCGTTATCACTTGTTTGGGGAATAGTCTCGCTGTTTCCATAAATGAATTATGGCAACATTTTCTGAAATGATTAGCTCCTAATGTGGCTATGGAAGGCTGTCATTTTGCTTGACATCAGTCTTATTTAACTGGTTGGAATTTTAGGTACGTGTTTCTGAAATAGGCAATAGCTTCACATTTACATGAGCACTCTTCTGTGGAGTTATAGAGGTGGACTATCCTATAAAATTGATCATTTAGAGTGTTGCCTCAAAAATCCAAGAAATCTCATCTTTAAGCTGGAGATGAATCAGCCAGAACCATCATGAAGCATCTGCTTTTTAGGGCAAAATGATCATCATCTCCACTTTTGGTCCTGCATCTCATAGATAGGAAAGTTTGACATAGAAGCCGCAGCTCAGGGAAATGTGGGTGGGACTCAGTGCTCCTTGCAGGACACGCTCAGTCACTACCCAGAACCCAAGGGTGGTGGCCAGTCTTTCACTGAATGATTATGGGATGGCTGTTTAAATCTTCTCCTGATGCCACCAATTGAAGCCCACACTGAGTCCCTGGGACCTTGCCCTGCTGCCTGGATGAGGGATACTGGGGGTATGATATGCATCCCAACATTTGATGTTGAGCAAAAATTACCTAGCGCTATAGTAGATGCTTGACAAATATTTGTTGTGTCAAGTATGAATGAATGATCTCCACAACATTGCTTGGGACACTTGTTAGTCATTGTTAAATAAAATCTGGCAGCTTTTTGCTAAAGTAGGCTCCAGAAAGTTGTCTACCTGAAAAGCAGCTAGAGTATACAGCAACATGGGCAATTTGGAACTCGATCTTGTGACTTTGTTTTTTCTGCTTTTAGCACCTTCCTTCACGTGACTGGTCCCTCCTTATCTATAGACATATTGATCACTCATTGAATATTGATTTCAGCTGCTCTAGAAAATGACTTCCTGCTTCACTGAGTCCTATCCCACCCTGTGGCCCTTTATCTCATTGTTACCTACACTAGTTCATTGTACCTATGCTGGGCAGCCTATATTTTAACTATACCATCATAAATTTATACTCTAAATCTGGGGAAAATAGTTATGGCTGTGTTTGGGTAGCACAACACCTGGGTAGAAAGATGTAGAAGTGCCACAGATTGGGTACTACATATGTTACCCTGGTTAATCCTCAGAAACCACCCCATTATACAGATGAGTAGACAAACCCAGAAAAAGGGAGTGGTTAGCCCAAAGACAACAGCTAGTGGTTGTCAGAGCTGGGATTCAAACCCAGGGCTGACAGCTTCACTGTCCAACATGCCTCCTGAGGTCTCAGATCTTCTCAGTAAAGGATAGAAAGTGTGATTACTTTGCTTCCTTGTTGTCTGTCTCTCAGTGGCACCCCATTAGGAATTAGCCATGTTGGGGTCCTAGAACACAAGCAGGGCCAGGGGGAGCCCAGATTTAGATCCTCCTTGGTGGGACTGGGAGCCTGACTCAGGGTGCTGGCCTCCTTGACCTTCAGGAGCAGCACAGATCTTCACTCCTGTTGGACACCAGCCCAGGGATTTGACCTCTAGGAACAGAGCTACTGAGACCACCGTTCCCCACACTGGCTTCAGCAGTTTACAAATGACAGCTTTCCTATTTATGTCTTTCAAGGCAATGTTTGCATAACATTTTTTCCTTTCTTATTGTTTTTAACATTACAGAAGTTTTGCACACTCAATTTATTTTATTTTTTTAACATTTTATTTTTGAGACAGAGAGAGACAGAGCATGAATGGGGGCAGGTCAGAGAGAAAGGGACACACAGAATCCGAAACAGGCTCCAGGCTCTGACCTGTCAGCACAGAGCCCGACGCGGGGCTCAAACTCACGGACTGTGAGATCATGACCTGAGCTGAAGTGGGACGCTTAACCGACTAAGCCACCCAGGCGCCCCTGCACACTCAATTTAAAGATGTTTTTTAATTATGTAGAAAAGTTTTTTTTTTCCTCTGTTGCAAAGAATGTTGTGTAACAACTGGCAAATTTGAATCAGATCTTTAAGTTAGAAATACATTGTATCAATGTTAATTTACTGTTTTTAATAATTGTACAGTGGCTCTGAAAAAGAATGCCTTTGTTTTTAGGAAAAACACATAGAAGAATCAAGAGGTAAAAGGAACAACCTATCTGTAACTTATTCTCCATTCTTCAGGAAAAAAACAGAGAAAAGAAAGAATGATAGAACAAATATGTATTAAATTTATGGAATCTGGGTGAATGATATGCAGGAATTCTTTGTACTGTTTTCTAAAAATGTTACTGTAAATCTGAAATTATTTCAAAATGAAGATTTTTTTTATATAAAAGTATTGAAAACTCCACTTTGCAAAAGCAGAATTCAGTTGCCATTATCTGGAGAATTTACTTTGAAAGTAGTCACTAGCTTTTAATAGTAATTGTAACTTATGTTAAACGAATTGAATTTGTTAAAAGTGAAATTGGATAACCTCTCCTCCCTCCTGCGGACCACACACACACACACACACACACACACACACACACACACACACCACACCACACACACTCTTTGTAGCATATATCCAGAGATGACTCACCCCTCCTCACCCCCTAGCTCTCTCTGTTAGAACACAGTTGACTACAGTGTAATGTCCCATATGATACTCTGAGTCCAAACCTCTCTCATGTAGATAAAGACCCTGAGACTTTGAGAGCTAGAACTGCCTCAAACTAGTCAGTGCCTTAGTAGCAAGGAGGGAGTTCAAACAAACAGTTCATTTACACCCCTGTTTCTTTCCACAAAAGGTCCAGGGTTAAATATCAGGAATAAGACCCTTCGCTTTTGGTTGTTATCTAACAACCTTTCCACCATATTCCAGTCTCCCTGGTTTGCTTATTTATCTATAAGGTTTTATACAAAAGGTACATTAAGAGTTTATTCATGATTTTTGAAGAGGGTTTTCAGTGAAGGTTCCTTTAAATAGTAAATTTCTCCATAAAGCTTTCAAGCTTTTGGTTTTACTGGGGGAGGGGGGGAGTCAGTTTACATGCAACTTTTCAAAGTAAATCTACTTTAAGGCACTCATTTTTACCTGGTGGTCACAGGGGTTATGTTAAAACACCCCAGCAGCTGGGCAGGTAAAACTTGATTCAGTTCAGCAAGCATTTATAAATCATCCATGGTTTGCCAGGTGCAAACCATATAGAACCCAAAGATGCATTTGCACCTCTATCTGACCTCAGGGAGTGCAGTGTCTAATATGAGAGACTTACAAAGGCAAGCAAAATCAATTATAGGACCTAACAACAGGTGCTGGACCCTGCAGTAGACTTAAGTGTAAATGCTATGAACACTCGGAGAAAGAGTCTACTTATTTGATGGTAGGAGTGAAGGCTGGGTGTAAAGGAAAAGACAGCATCAGTGTGAAGGTGCAGCTGACCTGGACCTTCATTTCAGGGCTACTCAGTAAAACAGGTTTATCAATAAGGTAATCATACCAGCTCTGGAAAGTCCCACCAAAAATCAGTAGTGGGAACAGATCCCAACCAACAATTTTACACTTGTTCCCATAGTTAAGTCTATTCCAGAAGAATTAGACACTGTCTCTTGATTGGTAGATATACAAATATATAAACATAGATAGACACATATACATAAACATATATATCACATATCCATGCAATGTTTTTTTTTTCTTTTTCTTTTAGAAAATCTTTTACTCTAGGGGCCCCTAGGTGGTCAGTTGGTTTACTGTCTGACTCTTGATTTGGGTTCAGGTCATGATCTCACAGTTCTGAGATTGAGCCCCGCAACAAGCTCCAGGATGACCTGCTTAGGATTCTCTCTCCCTCTCTCTCTGCCCCTTCCCATAAGATACTCTGCTCACACGCACACACATTCATTCATTCATTCTCTCTCTCTCTGTCTCTGTCTCTCTTCTCTCTCTCTCTCTCTCTCTCTCTCAAAATAAATAAATTTTTAAAAAAGGAAAATCCTTTACTCTAAAAAGAAAGCCAGGTGCTTTCCCATATAGCTCTTAATTTTTTTATTTAATTAAATGAAGCTAACTAGCATATATTTTGCTATTATTATGTGCCAGGCTCTGTACAAAGCCCTTTGTACACTTCCATTTGTTACTCCCACCCTATGAGATAGTTACTATAAAGAAGAATGGAGACCCAGAGAGGTTAAGCAAACTGCTAGAGGTCCACAGCAAGGAAGAACCAGAGACAGAATTTAAACCCACTGTGTCTGGCTGCAAAACCTCTACTTCATCACCCAATGTACTTCCTCCTTTAGTGGATTGGAAATGAAGAAGGGGAGCATATGAAATCCTAGGAGGAGGTGTGAATACTGAAAAGGCAGCCTGTACTCGCTGATGGTAGCAGCTAATTTACAGAAGGTGGTGTCCTGAAGTTGGGTCTAGTAAAAGAACAGGGCTCCCACTGCTGTACAAACCAAGCCCCTGAGGCTCCTTGTCTGAATTCCTCCAGAGCAACCATTCTCTGGCAGCTGGCTCCCTTGTGAATCTCTTGCATCCTCATTGGGCTTGACATTATCAAAATCCGTTTAGGTTTCAACAGTAGATTAGCAGGCTCGTGGGTGCTGATTTCCTGCTTCTTTTTCATATCCTGTCATTAACCCAGCAACCCCTGAAAGCCCAACAGACATGAAGGAAAGCCCATCTTATTAAGTTTAAAGAAGAATAATTTCTTTAAAATTCTTTTTTTATTTTAAATGAATTTCTTTAACTTGTTGCCACACTGTGATTGCTGGGTTTATTTTTGGTTTCTATCAGAGGTCCCTAAACTATTCTTCCCCAGGGGTCTTTTTTATTACACCTCTTCCTTACTGGGTCCTTTTTATCATATCCCTTCCCCCCAAAGACCCTAATGTGGGGGAGGGGGAAGTCTGCCAAAAGCAGCATTTTTACATACAAATTAGTTTTCAAATTATAATAATTAGAGCTTCTGATTAATGGATAATAACAAGTATTTCCCCCTGGACATGCCATTATTTCAGCAAAATCAACAACACTCCAGGCTGAGAGCCTTATTGATAATAATAGTAATGGTAGCTAATTTTTATTTAGGACTTCTGTTGCGCCTAAAATTAAGAGCTTTGCATGCATTAACTCATTAAATCCTCACAACAACCCTCTGAAATAAGTAATAGTATCCCAACTATTCAGATGTGGGAACTAAGACATAGAGAATTGATACGCTTAGCAAGTATCAAAGGTAGGATTTGAACCAGGGCAGTCTCCGCCCAGAATCTCTGTTCTTCCATACCATGCATTATTCCTCCCCCTACAGAGAAGTATTCCATGTCCATTATCCACATAAACATGTTTGAGGAATAAACCATCTAGTTCCATCTAAAGGTTTGACCCACTCGGGACTTACTATCTATTTCTTTCCTTAGCGATATTATGTGACGAGAGCTTCCAAACTTCCCTCAGAAACCTGTTCCCTAGTTTTGTTTTTCTAGAGGTCAAGAATTTCTTCTTACAATCTCAACCATTGTTTCTCCTGCTTTATTTTAAGCCCTTGCTGACTTTTTATTTGATCCCCTATTGAGCTAAATAAAAATGAATCATTCCCTCTCTTGTTTAAAAAGAAAAAATAAAAAGGAAAAAAAATAACGTCATACCCTCAAGTCATTCTGTGTTTTTCTTTTATAATTTAGATATGGAAAACCATCAGAAATCCAAAAATTTCACCTCTCCATTTTACAGATGGAGAAAGTAGCATCAAGGTCATTTATGAGTCTTGTCTTAATGCAGGGGCCAGAATAGTGACAGACCAGGTCTGCTAAGTCAGACAGCTTCACTAACACTTTGTGCCAGCCTTCAGCTGCTTGTGGTTCCCACAACCTCTCCTGACCATTCAAATCTTTTACACTGGACTGTTGCCAAATATAGATAAATATTTTCTCAAGAACCCATCCGTTCCAGAATGCAGAAGGGAACTTGATTCCCATCCTTTGCCCATTGGGCAGAAGAGGTTTTCCAATCCACAAGGCCATCAAAGTGATGGGTTGAAAAGTGAAAAGTCCCCCAGAACTTCTTTCAGAAGTCCCATTTGAACAAATCACAAATGACCATGATAAAACTAGGTTCCATCTAGGTTGTGTTCCCATTTAAGGGATCAGGGAAATGAGACTCCAAGAGATTAACTGCTTTCCTTATGTGACTACTAGCAACTCCCAGATTTTCCTGAATTCTGTGCTTGCAAATAAAACCACCCTCAGAAGTTGAGAAGGTACTGGCGAGTTCATTGCTATTAAATCCTCTTTAAAAATAGGTATTTCTGGAACTCCTTTCACTAAAGTTTTGAAGGAAGCTCAATGTGGGCAACCAATATTTTCTGTATTAGTGATTTCAAATGCAACAGAGATGCTATGATGATGCCATGACAGAGGTGTGATTTCCACAGTGTGCTTAGATCCCTCCTGCTAACTCAAGGAAGGAGTCACCCCCAATATTAGATCAGTCTGACATCAAGTCCTTATTTTCTACAGTTATTTACTTTAGACTAATTTTTGTTCACAGTTGCTTCTTTCTATTTTAATTTATGAAAATGTCAGAGTATATTGGACTTGTCTATGGCTGGAAAGAATAATTAAAGGCTACAAGAATTAGATTTGGTGCCAAATTAATATCACTCTCTTCTCCCCTGCTGATAATTTTACACCCCAGTCATATTTGAGGTTATTGAAAGCTTTACTTGTGCTTCCCAGACTCCAGCTCTTACTATATTTGGTCAGTTAATAGTAACCAAAGAAGTTTAGAAAGCATGGTGCCAGTATTTCACATGCCCTGGGTTATGAGTTTATACTTAAAGACAAACTTGCCATGAGTTTAATAGTGATTTTTTTGAAACTCCTGGCATGCAATTAAACAGAAATGTAGAACCAACAAATGTGTACAGATATCACTGACTTGATGTCAATTCCTGCTTTCCAGTGTCCTGGTCATTGAAAAACAGCAGCATAGACAGTGGTGAAGCAGAAGTTGGTCGACGGGTGACCCAAGAAGTCCCACCAGGCGTGTTTTGGAGATCACAGATTCACATCAGTCAACCCCAGTTCTTAAAGTTCAATATCTCCCTTGGGAAGGATGCTCTCTTCGGTGTTTACATAAGAAGAGGACTTCCACCATCCCATGCCCAGGTATGAACATACTTGATATAACTATGAGTTTTAAAAAATTACTACTCCTCACCCACTAGGATGACTATTGTTGGAAGTTGGACAATAACAAGTGTTGGCAGGGTGTGGAGAAATTGGAACATTGGTATGTTGCTGGTAGGAATGTAAAATGGTGCAGCTCCTGTGGAAAACAGTTTGACAGTTCTTCAAAAAGTTAAACAAAGAGTCACCATCTGACCCAGTAATTCCACTTCTAGGCATATACACAGAGAATTGAAAAGGTTATTTCTCATAAAAACATACACATGAACATTCAAAGCAGCATAATTCATAATAGTCAAAAAGTGGAAACAACCCAAATGCCCATGAACTGGATGAATGGATAAACAAAATGTGATATATGCATACCGTGAAATACTATGCAACTATATCAAGGAATGAAGTGTTGTTATACACTACAACATTGATGAGTCTGAAAAGTATGGTGTTAGGTGACAGAATCCAGATACAAAAGCCCATATATTGTATGATTCCATTTATACTGTCAAGAATAGGCAAATCCATAGAGATGGAAAGGGGATTAGTGATTGCCAGGGGTGAGAGAGCAGGGAATTGTTACTGACTGCTGGTAGGTATGGTAGGTTTCTTTTAGGGATGTTGTAAATGCTCAGGAATTAGAGAGTGGTGATAGTTGTACAACATTGTGAATACACTCAACAACTACTAGAATGTAGGAGCATCTGGGTGGCCCAGTCAGTTAAGTGTCCAACTTTGGCTCAGGTCATAATCTCACAGTTTGTGAGTTTGAGCTCAGTGTCAGGCTCTGTGCTAAAGCTGGGAGCCCGGATCCTGCTTCAGATTATGTGTCTCCCCCTCTCTCTCTATGCCCTTCCCCAAATTGCTCTCTGACTCTCTCTCAAAAACTAAATAAAAAATAATTTTAAAATTAAAAAAAAAAACCACTACTAGAATGTAAAATGGCATAGTTTATGTTGTTTGTATGGTGTGTCCAAAAAAAAAATAAATAAATAAAATAAAAAGATAACATTCCTACCTGAAGAAGTCAGCTTTGCTAGCCCTGGGGGTGAATCCTCAGGCACTTTTCAGGTATTCTAGTTATTGTATTAGTTTGTTAAAATATCACTAGGAGACATCCCAGTGAATTTAAAAAGAGTTGTGTAACACTGACCAAAATTCAGCCATTTCTCTGTGATTTCTGTTCTTCTGTTCTACCCTCTACTGAGTTCCTTGGGACATCCTTAGCACTTTGAAAGTCAGATTATCCCATGTTGGGAATGAAGAGACTGGATTAGAGTATGAATTTCATTGTCTCTTCTCTCACCCCTCCTTTAATTTGTCCTGGCAGAGATTTTATTATATACCCACCATTGGGGATAAATTAACACCCACCTAGCTTGGTTTTCTTTTCCAATAAGAATTGCATATCCTGAGAAAAACCACGTAGGGCTTTCCCGCCTCATTTGCTTTCAAATCCGGCAAGTACATAAAGAAGTACATTAGGAAAATACCCCAGTGGAAGGAAAACTTCCTTAACTACCCATTATATGCAGTCAAAGATGACTTTAAAATGTGTTGGAAAGGTATTCATCTAGAAAATTGAATTGAAAGAATTGCGAGCTGTAAACCCATTGGCAGATGCAAAGGCATCAGACCACCATTTCCTTGGCTTTGGCTCCTGGCAGACATCGCTAATCACTAATCGAGGGCTGCACTTTGTCCTCAGTGATCTCAATGCACAGATACCTCCCACAGAACCCTCAAGGCAGCTGCTACCAACTGACCAGTGTTGGCTCTCATGATGAAACTTATTTGCAGCCCCATCTTTACAACCTGAAAGTATCACAGAGCCTTAGAGGAGAGCTTTGGGGGCTTTTTGTTTTCTGTTTTGTTTTAGCATACACAGTCCATGCTATAGGGACCAATATGTAAAGTAGTAATCAATAAATCCTCCATCCACCCACCCATCCAGAAAAATATTTATTGGTTGAGGCACTGATTATTCAGGGATGAGTTAACACAGCCCCTGACCAAGCAGAACTCCCGATACAAAAATTGTATCTGCTCTTCAAAGAGATTCTCATCAAGAGAAAGAGAGGAAGTGGGCTGACAGGAATCCCTGTGGCATTTCTGTAACTTCTGGCAGGCAGCAGGGTGATGCTCTGGGAAGTTAATTGTGAGGTGGTCTCCTTGACCTTCAGGCTCCACTGATTCTACTACAGCACCACTTGCAGTGGTGGTGAAATCTGCTTATTGGCCTTATTCGAGTAAATATGAACATGCCTCTGGACACAGCTGAGAATAACTTTCCTCTCAGCCAGTTGGATGCAAGGTGCTTTGCTGGAGAAAAACGCTTCTTCCCGACACTGTTCCAAAGCACTGTTATCCCCCTTCCCTTGCATGCTCTGAACAACTAGTATCATGGAAAAGCAAATGATCGTGGCAAGTCAAGTAGGTAACTCTGTAACTGAGTGATAGTGGACAGCAGGCAGAAACATACTCTACCCAGTTTCCCTGCTGTTTTGACATTCAGGACTCAAACCCTCAATGACAATGTCTTTTCTTCTTTTGTGGCTACACCACACTGTCCATCTCCTGCCAGGCTAGTGATTGTTCTAGCGGTCGTCCTCTCAAAATAGCTCCACTCCAGGGACAGCCTCATCACAGTTCAAGGGAAGGGAAATGAATAGGCATGGGCTGATGTACGCTGAGGGTTTCAGTCCAGCTGCCAATTTGGGAGTTTAGCGTGTGTTACAGGGTCAAGTAAGCGAGACACAGTGCAGATACTTAGAAATTCACAAGACAGGTACAATATAGGGACACTTCTTAAAAAAAAGAAAAAGAGGAAAAAAAAAACAACTCCCTTAACATTCTCACATTCAGTCACTGTCATTACATGCATTCATGTCCATTTGATGAGGTACATTTCCTTGAGGAGACGGTACTTAGCTCCTTGCAGGGATAGGTGACTAACTCACATCTCGAACCATTATAGAATTTCTCATTTCTATTGGCATATCCTATCAAGGAACATAAGTTCTATGGGGATTGGCAGTGTAGCCAAGGTGACTCATTTGAGCTGGAAAGAGAGAAAGAGAAAGATATGGGGAGGCGGTGGGGGGGAGGGGGATGACTATGAAATTCTATTGGCTGTGTTGCATGAAATAGCTATGCTTAAATTTTATTGAGTATCATGCTTTGACCAAGAGTCTACAAGGTTTAGTATCCTTGTCCAAGGATATTAAATACAGAAGAGAATCCTTTTTTACCTGCTTAAATTTCTCAAGAATCAGAGTGTGTCCCAGTTGACTTTTTGAAAGTGGCTTTTTACAGTGGTACAGAGGCAACATGGCATAGGGGAGAAAGTCCTGGAATTGGAGAACTCAGAATGGAAGCCCTGCTACATATTAACCAGGAGACCTAAGCCTTGTCCCCTAACCTCTTTTATCCTCCATTTCTTTGTCTACCTACCTTACCTGGCTCACAACGTTGTTGTAATTATACCACCACCACAAAGGTAGAATGGGAAAACACGCTGTAAACTAAAGCACAATTTAAAAAAAATACCAGATACGAGTGTTTCATGGTACTAAGAAACTCTGTGTGGCCCTACCAAACACTGTATATAGATGAGTTATTATGCAAATACAGCTTTTTAAAATTAATTTTCTAGAGTTTTTCCCTTCTTATGGAAGAACAAACTGTGTTTTTGTTGCAGAAAAAAATTTCTAAACACACAAACAAAAAGGAGCAAAAACACCCATCATTTGAAGCAGTCCCCTTTCGATAAATGTTTACATATGTTTTTGCTACAATAAAATCTCTAAGTTGTAGAGTGGGGGCAACCTAAGAATCTAAATGACTTAAAATAGTAGAAGGCATTTTTTGTTTACCAGGGATGATTTCACCCTCCCCTCCACCCAGATTCACTCAGCAATGTCTGGGGGATATTTGTGGTTGTCACACTGGGCCAAAGCTGCTACTAACAGCTAGTGGGTCAAGCCTAGGGATGCTGTCACACACGCACAGGACAACCCCCAAACAAAGAATTATCCCTCCCAGGATGCCAGTAGTGCTGAAGTTGGAAACCCCACTTTACACGTTCACATGGATGAAGGAAGACTTGGTGCCAGGTGAGCCTCATTCAGGGACACAGACCCATGGAACTTCCCCTATCCAGGCTTTACTAGTTCCCTGTAGTGAAGGAAGGTAGAGCATCGTGGACTGCTTGGATATTCCCCTTGTCTTACGGACCAAAGCGAGTCCTATCCTAACTTCAGTGGAGCAGGAAGTGCAATCTGGTGTTGACCCTGAGAAGTGGAGCACTAGATAAATCAACGAAAAGCCCTAGTGACTTGCAATAAAATGTTGGGGTACCTGTCCTTGTGGCTAGTGTTTGTGTACACCCTTAATTCTTTCCCTGAAAGTAAACCCTTACAGAATTAATATGGATTGCTAAATTGTCCTTCTGTAAGTTTACACCAGTTACTCTCCATATATTCTAACCTACCAGCAGCAGTGTGCCCATTTTATTTACCTGAACCGTTACATAAGCTGAATGCTACCGTTGTTTAATCTTTGTCCATTTGAAAGGTAGCTATTATATTGTCTTTGAAATGCAATATTTTGACACTCTCCATTGCATTTTTTAAGACCGAGACAAAAACAAAACAAAACAAAGTCGATATAAGCCATTCTCAACCGACCAATTTGAATTCTTACGGGGAAGGTGAGTGAGGAAGCCTAGTGCATCTTTCCAGGTATTTGAAACCCTACAAACTGTCAGATTTGCTCAACCCCAGTTCTAGAAAGGATACCGATCAGACTTAAAGAAATAATAATAATCTGACCTGGCTACAGTGCTGAACATCAAAGGAAATTTTAAGGCTGTTACTGCAAGTCAGGGTCTTTGGTGGTTAAGGCAGTGAGCAAGTTTGCTTGACAGTTTATCACTGATTGCTACTGATATGTCAAGCCAAGTAAAATCCTTTGTGAGAACAAGTCAATAATCGGCAAATGAGGTACATGATTAACCTGAGACAACAAGATGCACTTACCGCTTGGGAGCCCTGCTGAGACTCACCTTCTTCACAGTCCTGTTTAGCAAATATTAAAAATGTCTGTTTCATCACTCAGACTGATGGAGCCATGAGCCCAGTGACTTCCAGAGGGAACTTGGAAGCAGAGGGTGGGCTTGCAGCTCCAGCAGATTTCTTAGAGGGAGATACTAAGGATTGTATGGCACTGAGATAGAAGTAGACATTGTCAACCCCTGGTGCTTTTTACTGAGAGGTGTCTGTAGGATAAGAAGTAAACTAGCCACAAGGCACAATAAACAATAAAGAAGAAGTATCTAGGAGACCACCAATTGCCCCATGATCATAGGAAATACATGCAAATTTGGGAGATGGAGCATGCATGGACCACGATAAAATGAGCTAAGCAAACATTCCTATGTGTCTTCATCAGCAGAGTTCCCCTATATGACATTTTGTAAAGCAAATTTATACATGGTGATTAGTGATGTTAGCTTCTGCCCTCTCAAGTTTATCCCTTTCCAATTTAGAGCCTTTTAAAAAACATGGTGTTTTTTTTTTTAATTTATTTTGAGATAGAGCAGGAGCAGGGGAGGGGCAAAGAGAATGAGAGAGAATCCTGATCACACTCCACAGTGTCAGCACAGAGCCCAACGTGGGGCTCCATCCCATGAACCATGAGACCATGACCTGAGCCAAAATCAGGAGTCGAATGCTTAACCAACTGAGTCACCCAGGTGCACCTGATTCAGAGCCTTTTTTAAAAGTGAACTCTCACTTTCTGTGTCCCCTTCTCTCTCACCCTTGTGTGTAAACGGCACATAGTTGGTTTTTTTTAATGTTTACTTTTTGATATTTGAGAGAGATAGAACGCTAGCAGGGAGGTACAGAGAGAGAGGGAGACAAAGGATCTGAAGCAGGCTCTGTGCTGACAGCAGAGAACCCACCGTGGGGCTTGAAATCACTAACCCACTAACCGTGAGATCATGACCTGAGCAGAGTCGGATGCTCAACCGTCTGAGCCATGCAGGTGCCCCTACAGCAGGCTGTTTCAATTACAGATGGGACTGGCTAGGTCCCCGGGACATGGGGACACTGAGTGCTCTGAACACACTGCTTCTTTCACCCTGCTGCCATCTCTGCGCCCTCTCAGTGCCCACTAACCAGTCAGATGGGATCTTCCTGGATTTTACCCCTTCCTGTGGAGCTGTGAGCTTCATGCAGAGGGAATATCAGGGTTTGACTGTCAGTTTGCAAAGCACATCACATAGTGATTTAACTTCATTTTGGATAGAGGCGTATTTTTACAGGTGTGTTTTTCAGACTCTTCCTTTCCCAAAAAATCTGAGATATGGAGAAAGGTTTTGTGAAACCAAGAGAGACTTGGTTTCTTCTGTATTGGATTAAAAGTGCTTTTGAAAATGTCTTTCTCAGGAGATCTCTTGTGATTGTCTGGTGTATCCTAACAGGAACCAAAACTGCCACTTAAATGAGTGGGTACCCCCCTGGGTAGCTACCAAGCAGAGCTAAGGAGAAATCTCCAGGGATGCCTGAGTTCTATATGAGAGCTGGTGTTGAGAGGGCTGCATGGGAGGAGGCTGTGGATGTTTTTCAAGAAGGGTAATGCTTGAGAACGTGGAACTTGGGGAGAAAGAAACTGGGAAGACAGAGATGAATAAGAGGGGGCAGGACTACATCACATATTCAGACTGCATAGACTCTCAGAGGGGCTATAATTCAGGAGTTTGCAAATTTTCTAAGCAAGGACCTTTATCTTCTAGTGCGATCAGATATAGAACCCCATGAATAAAATGGATAAAAGTTTGGATGGTTTTATTAGCATAAATATAGTGTATAGTTCAAATCCATATTTACTATGTTAATCTCAGTATATGTATGTTTATTATATGCATAATAGAAAAACTCTCTCTATATAGCCACATAGATAGAGATACAGGGAGAGAGAATAAACTCCTGAGGGTGTTCATCTCTAGGAGTAGGTGAGGAGAACAGGACTGAGAATTAGGTTCAAAAAGCCCTTGCTTTTATCCATAATAAAATATTAACAGTAAAGCAAACTCCCTCCCCATCTCCAGCACACACACACAAAGATTGGAAATAAATATGACGAAAGTTAATATTTATTCCTTTGGTTCAAGTATGAGTATTTGTTACCATATTTTTTATACTTTTCTTAATTGTTGTAATGTCTTTCTCTTTAAGAAAAGTGCATCCATGACAAGCGTGAGTCTATTTTGAGTAAAACAAGCATTAGGAGGCTATAGATGGTGACTTTAATCTTATGTCACTCTCAAGATTCAATTCATTCACATACTTTGTTTTGTTTGCACTGTTTTGAGAAAAATCACAATGAATATATATACAACAGTATTTTCTTTAATCACTTCCCTTACAGCCCCTGAATACTCTTCAGTTAAATTGATCCACAAGCTTGAAAGAGGCACAATAGGAAATCATAGTTTCAAGGCTAAATCACTTAAGATATCTAACAACTACTCATATCCCTTGCCTTAAATACAGAAAGAGAGAGGTTGGACCCTAAACTTAAAATAAGCTTTGAAACTCTCTTCACTAAATACGTCTCTATTTCTACCTCTGTCTCTATCTCTATCTCACCTTTATGGGACATGTTACATGTTCATTGGAAATTGCTCCTCTGGTTTCAGCTTCTAGCACAAACTTGCATTTCTTCTCTGTCGGGCATTTGGTAGAACAGGAACCACCAGTACAGCTGCTCATACAACTTTATCTGAGCAAACACACAGCACGCCAGTGTGCTTTCAAAGAAAGCCACGTGTAGATAAATAAGCTTCCTAATAGATGAGAGCTGGAAAAGTTCAAGTCTATGGTCAGAGATAGTAAGGAAAGCTTTATTCCAACATCTTCACAAAAAATTAATGGCTTTTAAAATGTTTGTTGAAGCCTCTTTCAGGTTAAGGATGTTTCATAAGAAAGCAAAAGTTGTTACAAGACAAAAATATTAATTCATCGCCTGATCACTTACAAAAACGTTCTCCACTCAGAGCTCTGTCTCCATTTAACACTAGTTAAGGTAATAATAGAAAGCATTTGCTGGGGGCTCACTGTGCCGGGGACTGTTCCCCATGAATTATTTTCTCCTCCCAACAACACAGTGAGGTAGGCAGTATTAGGAGCCCACCATCACTTTACACGTGAAACAACTGAGGAAGAGTTCAGAGCTGCAACGCTGGTACATACAGGGTACAGCCGTCAGACCTTTCTTTTTTCTCCCCTCTGGTGGGAGCAGCCTGCACAGAGCACAACGCAAGCCCCGACAGAATAAAACTACAACTCATGCCCTGAACGGGGATCTCACTAGGTCCGTGAGAGTGGTGCCAGAGATCTGCTCTAACTTGCTGGGGAAGCCTTGGTAAACGTGGATCTGGCTGAGGTAACATAGCTAAATAGGCGGCAGCGAGAAGTAACAAGGTGACAGAATCGGCACTTCAAGAAGACGATTATAATAACATAAAGAGAGGTCCTAGGACATTTGACAAAGACATCCAGTATGTTTACCGAAAGATCCCTTTTGATTGTGTTACACCAGTCAAGCCAAAGTGATGCTGTATTGTTCTCGAGTACTCCATCGATTCGGAGATGCACATAATGGTCATCTTTGACATCTCTGAAACCAGGATGTGTTTTGCAATCAATGAGGCTGAGAGACAATGAAATGTTGCCATCACATTTTTTGTGTGCATTCTAACAATTAGAGCATAGTTGCTAATATCACCTGAATTACCCTAAGTCTGAGAGAAAAAGAAGGTGTTCATAATTAGAGTTTCATTCTTCAAGATAAAGACCTAATCATTTTCCCATTTGTTAAGGACATTCATTTTAAGTGGCCTTTCATTAATTCCAAATATCCTCCAATAATACACCCTGTTGCATGTGTCAAGTCAGTGTGGAGATTTAAATATAATTTTTTTTAATATATAAATACACAAAAATAAAGCTTAAATAAATACTCTGTGGTGTGCCTAATGCTGCTGTTCCCAACACAGAAAGACATGGGCAGAAAAGTATGGACCAGTCCAGACTGCCTGGTCATGAATTTCAAACTCTAGTACTTCAAAGCTGTGTTACCTTGGACACATCACTCAGCCTCTCTGTGCCTCCATTACCTCAGCTGTAAAATGGAGATAATAGTATTATACATTCGTAGCATCATTGTGAGATTTAAGTGAGGCAATCGTTATAAGGCACTTAGAACTGTGTCCGCATACCGAAATGATATGTTACTATTATCGTGTTTTTCCAAAGCCTGTATAACACAAGCCCCCAAACAAACAAAACAAATTTCAATTTTTTAAAAAGATAACCTTTATTTGTGTTTTTCTCATTATAAAATCAATATATGATGATGCTAGGAAAAATAGAAAACATTAACATTTTTTGGTATATTTTCCAGACAGTTTTCTGTTCACATATAGCAACCATTTTTACAAATACAGGATTATACCACACATAGTTTTTTCCTTGATTCTTTGCATAAAGAAAGGTAGGGAACATCTTCCTAAATCTAAATATTCTTCCATAAACTCATTTTAAATGCTTCAAAAGTAGTCCATTCTAAAGATTAATTTTTTTTAATCAATCTCCCTCTTTCAACATTATAATCCTACCACAGTAAACATCTTTGCAGGTTTATGTTCATGTATTTTTTTAATAATTTCCTTAAGATGAATTCTTAAGAGTGGAATTGCTGGCACAAAGGATTTACAATATGTCAAACTTTTATAACAATAATAATAGCCAGGAGAATAGCTGACATTGATTGCTTACCATGAGCCTGGCCCGACTCCTAATGGCCTTCAGAGGTAGGTGCTTTTACTACCGTTGGCTTAGGGATCGGAGAGTGGAGATTCAGAGAGCTGAAGTAACTTGCCCAAGGTCACGCTGCTGCCTGATGAAAGATTGAGACCATGCCCTGAGAGAAGCTGGCCAGTGCCTGTGATTCTGTTCCTCTTTAGTGCTTGGGAAGCCATTTTGTGATTGGACATGTTCCCAGTTCACTCCCTCTCTTCAGAGATATATTTGATTTGTTTTCACAACCAGCCCCCAGAAGATCCTCCTATTGATCTTGGGAGGGCAAGGAGCCAAATGTGACATTTTTGATAAGCCATAGGCTAAAGACAATTAGATAGAATGTGCAGTAAATAGGAACTCAACATCAGCAAGGCACTGAGAGCTAAAACCTCCATTTTCCTGGCCTCATGGTAGAGGCTTTGTGCATCTTGGAATAGCCTTGATATGTTCATCAGTTTCATTGAACATGACCTCTACACTGTGGCTCACTTGGTCTTCAGAGAAATACCTTCCACCCTTCTCCAGGGTTGGATCAAAAGGCAGCATGATGAGAGAGCATGAGCTTGTGGGAAGAAAGTGTGAAATCAATTCATCTATGCATTCAACAAATGTTCACCAAAGGTCTGTGATCTGTGTTGGGAATACAGAGATGAAAGGTATTTGCCCGACATTAAGGAGATGGAGACCTAACGAGTTAAGCAACAATGGCAGCATCATGTAGGGAGGGCCATGAGGTGCAGACGGGGCAGAAAACAAGAACTGAGAATTGGCCTGCTCTGGGTTGGAATCTTATCTCTGCTATGTAGTAGCTGAATGTTTATGGCCAACTGTCTCTGGATTCAGTTTCATCATCTGTGAAATGAGGACTATGCTTCATCAGGTGGTTGTGAGAATAAATGAGATAATGCCTAGCAAATAGTAAGCACCCTGCAGAGATCAATCAATCAATCAATCTGACTGGTCTACAACTCTTACAGCTCACTCACAGGTAACTTAGCAACCAGCAGTCTCTACAGGAAGAATGGTGAGGCCTCTGGCAGAAACCAGCACGGGCACACACAGTGAGTTGTAGTTGGTCCTCCTCAAGCTACTAATCCAGATTGCAAAGATCTGGTTCTTCCACATCAGTCGAGTGATTTCTGTCCCCTCTCAATCATTTTGTAAACATGTGAGGTGGCAGGGGATTGGGATCCCTCCCCTGGGGCCCAATGCACACTGCCTCCAGCCATGTCCAGTCTAAGCACAGCTCTCTGTGGGATGGGAGAGGTGGATGGCATGACTCCTGCTAACACTACTGTCTTGTATGTTTCCTGAAGCTGCTGCCATATATCATTTACAGAGTTTGTTCTTGCCCTTTGTATAATAAACTAATCAAATGTTAGCTGTGATTTTTATTAAAGAGTTGGGTAAAGGAGGTTCAAGATCATAAAAATAGTCCACCACTTGTAACCTATGTGGGATTTTAGGACAGCTTCCTGGAGGAAATGTTCCACAAGCTGAGTCTCAGAAGGCAAGTTAAGCAGATAAAGAGGAAAGATCTTTTCAAGCAGAGGACAGTGAAGATACCCCTTGTTATGGGCACTGTGTTGAAGCTTCACATGACAATTGTCCTCATTTTAGAAGCTGTGCTGTTCTTGAGCCATCACTCACCAACGATGGCATAGCTTTTCTTCTCAGTGCTGGCTCTTACAAGACCAGGAGCCACAGAGGAAGATGGCCCCTTTGGAGGTTTAGAGGCTGTGACCCCGTGTTGAGTTGTTGCACATTTACAGCCATGTACACAGCCCCAGCTAGGAGCACATGTTAAATCAAAGGAAAAAGTGTCCACACATCACAAAGCTCTGAGTCACCCTTGTGAGTAGGAACACACACTCTTATGTACTGAGGGAAGGTCTTGAGAATAGGAGATTAGGACTTAGAATTTTTAACTGTTTCTCCCTATTCTCAAAAATTTCATATGAAAGGGCTAACAATCTTCCAGGGAGATCCTGCCTTCAGATAGAGCCACTGTTTTTGCCAAAGGCACGTGATAATATTGGATTCCACCCACATTAACTGAGTACCTGCTCTATGCCATGTGTCAGGTGCTGCAGCAATGGACAAGGCAGAGCTGGCCCTGCCCTTGTGTGGCTAGTGGGCACTGGCATTAAGACCCCTCCAAGAATTCACAGGAAGGGTCACCCAGCAGGGAGTGCATTATCCCTGCCTTGCCCAGGCTTCATTGTTTAAGGTTTACCCCTGTTTCCCTTGGGAATCCCACTCTGAAACAGCTACAGGAGAAGGCTGGCTGAGATGCTCACCATAGTGGTTGTGAGAGTGCTAACTCACCCTTTAGTAGTGGTAACGAATCTATTTTTATTCATTTTTCATCCCCCCTATACTACCACCCCCCATTCAGAGACATTCAAAACATACTCCTTTGAAACTTGAAAACCACAATTTTAGGCTTGATATATGGTGCGGGGGGGGGGGGGAACTCGGGGAGAATTGACAGAACCCATAATCTGCTTATCTTCAGCCAGCAAACCAGCAAAGCCACTGCCAAGCCCAAAGGGCCCTCCTAGGAACCAGGCACGATAAACACACCAGGAAAGAAGCTCGCTTCTTATTACAAAGAAGGCTCTGGTCTCATCTTTTATAACCATTTGTCAGAGCACTCAGTCTCTGCAAATCTCCCACTGGCCTCCCATCACTGCTAAAAGGAAAATCTGAAGTTGTTCCGGAATGTCAGCCCTATGAGGTTGCCCATTAGGTCTGCAGTGCTCACAGCAATGCTTGTCCATAGTAGGGGCTCAGTAAATGTCTGATGGCATGTCACTGACCACCCTTCTACAGGCTGGCTAACCAGCCATCTCCTCCTTACTCCCTCCACCCCACCACCCTGGCCCTCCTGCTCTCCCCCTGTCACGCCAAACTCACTGTCTCAGAGCATTTGCATTGGTTATTCCCTCTCTCTGGAATGTCCCTCCCCAAGGTAATAACTTGGCTCCTTCCTTACTTTTGTCAGGTCTCTGCCCAAACACCATGCCCTCAGCCCTTTCCTAACAAGGGAGTCTAAAACTGGATCCTCCTTTACACTTTATCACATACTCTGCTATCTTTGTCTCACATCAACTTAATTTAGGTATAGTTTACAAGCCACCCAATGCACACATTTAAAACAATTTTTTAATGTTTTCTTTATTTTTGAGACAGAGAGAGACAGAGCATGAGCAGGGGAGGGGCAGAGAGAGAGCGAGACACAGAATCCAAAGCAGGCTCCAGGCTCTGAGCTGTCAGCAGAGCCCAACGCGGGCCTCAAACTCACAAACCGCAAGACCATGACCTGAGCCAAAGTTGGACACTTAACCGATTGAACCACCCAGGCGCCCCTCAATGCACACATTCTAAGTGCACACACTTTAAGTTTGATTCTTAAAACGTAAAAACTGTATGTGTTTGTGTCAGCACCATTACACTCATGATGTAGAATATTGCCACTGCTCGAAAGCCTCCTGTGCCGCATGCCTACCTCATCCCAACCCACTACTGATCTGCTTTCTAGAGATGAGGTTTGTCTTCTCTCGAGTTTCATAAACGGGGAACCCTGTGTCCTTTTGTGTCTGGCCTCTTTTACTCAGCATCATGTCTGTAAGATTCACCATGTTGTTGTGGTATCGGTGGCTCATTCCTTTTATTGTTGAGTAGATTTCCAATTATATGGATAAACTATAATTTGTCCATTCACTTGTTGATTAGCATTTGGGAAGTCTTTGATTTGCTTTCTTTCTTTTATTCAAAGCTCATCACCCCCTGGCATTCTATTTGCCCATAGCAGTGCCTACCATTGGAGGGCAGGAGTCTTGTCCACATGACTTGTTGCTGGATCCCCAGTACCCAGAGCAGGGCTAGGCTCATAGTCAGTGCTCAGCATTGGTTGAAAGCACCAATATTTTTGCATTCATTTCCCTTTGTAACGTAAAGCCTGGGCAAGGCACGCTTGTGAGCTGTGCTTCCAATCTTTCTCTTCTCTGAACCCCAGTCTAGGGAACTTTAGGCGTTCCAGGTAAAGCCAGATGTTCAGAGGGCTCCCTGCCCAGCCACATCCAGGCTAAGTATGTCTGCACCCCGTGAGCCTGACTGTGATTCCTGAGTCCCGGTGGTTTAATCCTTTTGTATCACTCGACCCTCACTCTCCTGCCCTCTGACTTCCAGGACTGGTGCTCTCTCTCTTTGCTGGTTTCTGTAAGAAATTTGGTCACATCTTCCCTTAGTTTTCTTTTTCCTTTGGATTTGGGAGTGTGAGGAGGGAGTGTCAGGAAGGAGCTGTGTTGTGGCCTAGGGGGTCCCCCACATCTTGCTGTTCTACCCTTCCTTCCCTGTACCTCTCTGTAGCTCCCTCTCTTTCCAGTAACCAAACAGATTCTGCCTTCATCCTTTCAGGAAGGTCCTACCCACACCCATGTTCCCTGGTTTCTTACTTTCTACACTAAGTGGTGTGTTAAAAGGCTGTTTTCCCCCAATGATATTAGTACAATTGTTTCATCTTGTTACACATGGGCTGGTACCCCCTAAACCATAGGCACCCCAATTTGTCTTAACATAGCTGCTCGTGAGAGGGAAGAGATACTCTGAGCCAAAGAAATGAGATTCAGAAAATGAAACGCATTGTTTGCACCAAATATATTTCTGTTTATACTGCTACTTCTCCTGCTAGAAGCTCTGTGGGCTTCTTTGGGAGTCTCATTATGTCACCACATACCTTCCTGCCCTTGACCCATTGCAGACTTTCTCCTTCCCAGGAACAAGAGAATATAACACTTTGACCTCCCTCTAGCCGAGCGAGCCTGGCCAACACCAGGTACTGGCTCCCTGTCTGCTTCATGGAGCAGCCTGTAATGCAGTGGGTTAAGGGAATGCCCTCTGAGCAGTCTGCCTGGGTGTAGACATAAACTCCACCACTTACCAACTCTTGAGCTAGTTAAGTAACCTCCCTGTGCCTCAGTTTCCTCATGTGCAAGGTGAGGAGTAATGATTCGTATTCAGTAGGGCTACTGTAAGCATCAAATAAGGTAGTACATTTGAATCACTTAGAACAGTGCCTGGCCTCATTAAATGTTCCCTTGTGGTGTCATCTGAACAGTTAGCAAATAAAAATACAAGAAAACTGCAGAATGTTGACTAAAATTTCCTAAAACCTTTCCTGCAGACATTACATCTTCTCAGTGGTCCTATCACCAAAACTCCACTGCGTTGGTATAGACTTCACTCCCACACCGTTTCCTTTGAGACTAAATGTTTGTCATTGAATCACACAAGACCTTTACCGAGTAACAACCATGTGCCAGGCACTGCTCTAGGCACTGGGGATGCTCTGGTGAGTCAAACAGACAAGTCTCCCACTCTTCAGAGGCTTGTATCCAAGAAGAACGAGATGGACTATAAACTAAAAGATAATGAGTTGTGGTTTTTCAAAGAGAGACGCGTCTTTGCTGAGGATAGAAAGAAGTGGTAGAGGCATTTGGGATGGGGGTTGGGGGCGCCCGAGCTGAAGTTGCCGTGCTGAGGCAGAGGGCTGACAAGCAGGCAGGTGTGAGATCAGGAGGAAGAGTAGGCCAGGCAGAGGGAACAGCTCCTGCCAAGCGCCCTGAGTCTGGGATGAGTTTGGCATGTTCCAGACACAGAGAACAGTATGGCTGGACTACAGGGACAAAGAAGTTGGGAGGTAGGGAAAGGGAGGTTATAGACCAGGGATGGCCAACACCCAGCAAAGCCATCCCCACCTTTTCTGACACCCTTTATCTACCTTTATCATCTACTCCAGTGGGGCATCCCCTGTCCTCAACCTGCTTGCAAGTCTGGCCCTAGCACTGCTGGGCTCTGCCTTCCAGTCCCTTCTCTGATCAGCAACATCTTTAGCAGAATTACACAGCAGGCCCACGACCAGATATGCTGGAGGCCAAGTTCTTGGAAAACTTGAAGTGACCTCCCGTAGTTGTTAAGACCCATGCAAATCCAAGTTCAGGTCTGTGCTTGGCCACCAGCTACTGTCAGTGGCACTGGGTATGTTACTTTACTCCTGTCACAGCCATTACTCTCTCCTGAGAAGTGGGGATACAAATAAGGTTTCTGGGAGGATGAGATGAGATAACATATGTCAGCACTTGCCATCATGCCTGGCACATAGCGAGTGCCCAGATGATAGATCTTATTTTTGATGGTTACTTTTCCCACTGCTGCAGGAAGACATGTGATAGAAGAATCAGGGATTCCACCCACGTAGGTGCGCCCTCCCGTACTCTGTGCTTGGATCCTCTCTATCTTTAGTCTGCTTGATCCTTACCTGTAGAGTATTGCACAGAGCATTGTTATGGTCAGCAAATCCAGGTGCTGTGTCCCTGCAGAATCTAGGGGTTCTTTCTCATAGAGGGTGGACGAGCGGCCCCAGCAGTGCATACATCTGGGCCTAGCGGCATCTGGTTCAGTGACTTGGACACTGGAAGTGGGAAGTGCAATGGCATCCTAACCAAGACGGGCAGGGCCACGTAAAGGGAAGCCAGCCCCCACTGGAGCAGGGCCCTGCTGCTGTCATCCTTCCACACTCCCCTCAGCACTCAGCCTCTTTGAAGGAGAGAAAAGAACTTGTGCTGAGCTTGAATGAGGAATCAGCCGGGCACACTTTGCCACAGACCTGGCTGGAGGCAGGAGATGAACAGGCCCTTGTGAGTGACCCACTGCTACCACTCGTCCCTGGATGCGACCAGAGACCCTGTGGTAATGTGGCTTCAAGCAGCCCTCACTCACACACGCTGCTTCCCTGCCATCCTACCAACTGCTGAGCATGCCCTGCCATCTGAGGTAGAATCAACATCAGACGTTGAGAGGCCAGGGACGCTGCCAGCACGGAGCAAGGGAGGCCGTCCGTGGGAAATGTCAACATTTATTGCTTTTCCCGTCCACATCGACCCTCAGCAAGCGGACATTCCAAATGGCAATGAAGTTATTTTCCCCCTACTCAGGGTCCTGGACCCAGTAATAACATCTTCCTGAAGGGCAATGAGTCTGTCTTTAACCTTGCCCTCCTTGGCAGGTGTGTATCTGTGTGGCTTCCAGAAGCATCTCTTGGCGGCACTCCCTGCCTATGGATGCTCTCCCTTCTGGGAGAGTGGCAGGCCCTGCTCGATGGTCCTGCCTCCTTTTCTCTCTCCTGCAGCTCCTCCTGCAAACTCACTAAGTTATCTTAATTACCATTCCTCCTTGGTCTCTGCCAAGAAGTAGGGGAGATTTATAATTGGATCAGTCAAATATTTGCTGTGGTTTATTTTTTTGCCTTTCCAGCGCTCGTAAAAGTTGCATTTTCATGCCACTTTTGGTATGACTGATGACTCAAAGGCATAGCCCTCACGTTGAATGCCAACATAGGTTATTTTTCAAAGGCCAAGGAAAAATAGAGAACTTGGGGGTGGTGGGGGTGTTTATTTGGGCTATTGCGCTATCACCCCCTGGGTGGCTTTATTGCCAAGTCGAGAGAGACAAGCTGCCTTGGGAGACAGGCTTCCTCCCACAGCCAGCCCATGCACACGTACACCCCCTACCGGGATTTGGTCATGTGCCTCCTAATCTCTTCCAGGGCTTCTGCAAATCTATTAGATAGAATGTGCTATAAAGCAACCTCTTAGTCAACCAAGCACAGCATGATCTCCTGAGCATCCCTATATCCAGGACTGATCGTGATGAGGTCTTGGAACAGAGGAGACAGATGTCCCTGGTACCAAGCCTAAGTTATCAATCCTCAGTGCTGGGTCATGAAAAAGAAACTCTGGCCAGGGCCTGTGCCTTTGGAAAATGGCCTCCTTCTAGTGTCAGCCAGGCTGCCAAGTAAGCTGGCCAGCCTGCAGTCTAGGAATCCGAGAGAGCAGAGGCTCTCCTAGACTAGATGGCCTCCCTGCAAACCAGCTTCTCACTGAGCTCCTGCATTCCCCACCCTAGAAGGCAGTCTCTGCATTTGGTTGCATTGATCCACTTTGTGCTACCAGCCTTCAACCTTCCCAAAGTTACAGGAACGATAAATGGTGCTCTGTGATGCTGCTTAGTGCCTGTTCACCTGTGAGTAGGGTAACTATGTATTCCAGACTAGAGCACTTTCTGTAGTGAAAGGAGGAACAAGAAGTGTCGATTAGGACACTCCTGGGAAAACTGGGGTAAACAGACACCCCACACAAAATAGGTTGGGGCTTGACTCCATGGCAAATATGCGGGAACCCACCATGACCTTGGGGAGTAACAGGGAACAAAGAGAAGCATGACATCAAGATAGGTTCTGCTGAAGTAACAATGAAGCCTCAACAACTCATTGGCTTGGTGTAATAAGTGTTTATTGCTTGCTCATGTCGTGACTTCAGCCTTCCTCCAAGGGCTCATGCTCAGATCCAGGCCATTCCTGGCATGTGGCTCCACCATCCTGGGCTGTAAAGGTGCTCTGGCACCCTCCAGAGGCAGATAGGGGTGAAGAGAGAGCAAGTAGGAGGTTGCACAGGATGTTTTATGGCAGGGTCTGGAAGTGGAACTCATCCCACAGCTTATATTCCATTGACTGGAAAACCACCATGTGCCCCCCACCAGGCAGCAAGAAGGCTGAAAAAGAGTGAGAGCCCCAATGTAGACAATGATCAGCAATCACTACCACAGTGGGCACTAAGAAACAGTGTCAAAGTGGGAAGGGAAGACAAGAGAAGGAACAAGGGAAGTCCTGAGAAGGAAAGCAGGCATTGTACAACACCCCGCTGACATTTGGGAAAGGGATGTCATCATGGCCTCCTACAGTCAACTCTCAAATCTTGATCTATGGGAATGTGCAACCACCACAACATCCCATTGCATGCATGTCCTGCATGGCCAGGTGGTCCACAACTCAGCCGTGCTGTCTGTAACTCTATCCTGTCCTCTTTCTTTCAATACAGTGCATTAGGGAGTGCAAGTGATTATTATTAGAGACAAAACCTTGAATACATTCCAATTTTGTTGCTTTTCAGTGGGATTCATTTACAAATTTAGTATTTTATTAATTTGGTATTTAATATTTACTGATCAGACTCTGGTTGAGATCAGTGAGATGGAGCAGTGAACTATGATAATGATAACTGAAGCCTTGGGGCATGTGTACCATGCACAAAGTACTGTTCTAAGCGCTTGACATGAATTGGTTCACTTAATCCTTACAACGATGTTCTGATATAGACACAATTATCGTCCCCATTTTAAAGATAAGGAGACTGAGGCACAGAGAATTTAAATAGCTTGTGTGAGTGTCATGGCAAGTAAGTGGCAGTGCTAGGAGTCTAACCCTAGGTAGTCTAGCTCAGAAGTCCTCTTAACCTCTCCAGCAGACAGGCAAACCCCTCCCCCTCCCGCCTTCCTGGGGTTTACATTCTCCTGAGTAGACTGACAATAAACATAAAAATAAGCTGTATGATTGTAGAGTGTGAGGAGTGCTTTGAAAAAAGCAAAGTACAATAGAGGGTACAGGATTGAAGCACATCAGGCATTGTATTGTATCACATCCACATGTCCCACTGCCCTGTTTGACAGCCCCTGGCTTGCAGATTCTTCCTTAAATGAAAACTGCCCTCCATGCTTCTTTGGAGTGACTCAGAGGAGCCAGCCAAATAGATGCCTTCTCTCTCCTCTGACACATACCTTTTCCCAGAGTAATCTGATTGGTTGGACAGCTAGAACTGCTTCTGGTCCTAACCCATTTCAGTGCTCTTGGCTGGCCAGCCAGCCAGTTCAGCAAGAGATGACTAATGTCCAAATTAATCGTGAGCAATGGCCCCACACACAAGTAATCACCTTCCCCAAACTTTTCCTCATGGGGGTGATATCGTGGGCCCCAAATGAAGTATATTCTTCCCACCTCAGCACCAAGGAAGTTACACTCATTACTCTGGCTGACAGCAATTTGTAGACATGGGTCTGGGTGGTTGGACATTTACGAGGTTGCTAAGGAACAAATGCTTTGGTTACAGAGGTCTCCGAAAGAAGCATTGGTTTGTTGTATCACCTCAAATCATTTATTTTATCCCATAAAGACAGGTGTGACCAATGGGATACAGGGTAGAGAAAAGCTAAATACAAATACTTGTTTTCTCCGAGATGGGGAAATTTTCACTTCCTAAGCAATGACCATCTCCAGCCCCTAGATGGAAAAACTGGAACCAGGTACTTCTCTGATCATTCTAATTTGCCATTAAGTTTCTCATAGTCATGAGGTACTTAGTAAAATTGTTACTCCTTCAAGATGCTGCCCTAAGCATTATGTCATGTCATCCTTAAAACATGCCCAAAAGTTGAGTATCATTATTCCCTAATGTGCAAACCAGGAAGAGTCTAAAAGCAGATTGATCAACTTTAAACAATAGCAAAAGGCAGTCAGAATTCAAACCCAGGTTTGTCCGATGGTAAAGTCTTTGTGCTTAGAATTACAGACTCTTTTGTTTTCAATGATAATGTTTCAGTTGGGAAAAACTGGCAATCCTAATGATGGGGAAGTCACATTAATAGATTCCTGAAGTTTAATTCTATGAGCTTCATGAAAGAGGTTATAGTAAATGTCTGTAACCTATAAAATCCTTTTTATGGAGGGGAAGGGGTGAGAGAAAGCTTAATCCCACAGTGGTGGTTTTTATCTGCTAGGGACCTACACTTTTGAATGTTCTCTGGAAGTCACAGAGCAACTGACTTTTCTGTGCTGTGATTTTGAAGAGTTCACAAGATTAGACCATTTCTACAGGGGTCTTATCGGATTTCTTGTCAAGTAAGAGACATTAGTGTCCTCTCTTCCTTTTCCTTCATCCTCTCTGTCCAGCCCATGGTCGAACAGTGTCCCTTCTTTCTTAAAAACTTTCCTCCAAAGTTGTCTCTTCTTCTCATTGACCATCCTAATCAAGACCCTTGTCACGTCATATTTGGATTTCTGCAATAATTTCCCAACTGACCTGGTTCTTTTCATTCTTCCCTCTAGAACATTTCGTATCCTGCCTGCAAATGAATTCCTCAAAACATTCCTTCCATTGCATCAGTCACTGCTCACGTATCATCAGTGGCTCCAACTTGCCCACCAGAGTATTTCACCATTCTCTAGGACAGGGCTTTCTTGGGTTACATTTGCTCCCCATTCCCCTCATCTTGGTAGCCTTCACTGACTACTTTATCTCTCATTGATCCCTTCTAGTTATGAGCCCAGTTTCCACTGAAACAGTATAATATTTAATTGCTGGTTTATCTGAGAGATCTAAGTCTAAATTTTTACTTGGTCACTTAGTGGCTGTGTGATTTTGACAAGTTGTTTGATTTCTCTGAGCCTCAGTTTTCTTATCTGTAAAATAGGATACAAATAGTACTTATCTTTAGGATTTTTGCAAGAATTGAATGAAATGATGACAGTGATGATGATGATGATGATGATGATGATGATGATGATAGCTGGCTAGCTAACATGTATTTTGTGTTTGCTCTCCTCCAGGCACTGTTCTAAATATTATCTTATTCTTCACAACAACCTATAACATAGGTACTATTATTTTCAATTTTGTAAATAGGGAAACTGAGACACAGATGGGTGAAGCTAATGCCTGATTCTGGCTACACAGATAGTCTGGCTACACAACCATCATTTTTTTTTTTAATTAAAATATATTTTCCATACAATGTTACATTAGTTTCAGGTATACAATATAGTGAACACAACCCTCATTCTTAACTAATCTTCTATTCCACCTTCCCTTGGTAAATGATCAGTAAGTTGTACCCGGTAACATAGGTCTATGCTTCCTTATCTGAAATTCTTGGGGAACCAAATGATTTTTGGAATCCAGAATTTGGAGAATTATAAAAAAGTTATACTTGGCACATACTAGATATTATATAACCTAGTAGTGATTAGACCAATTCTCTCTCTCTCTCTCTCTCACACACACACACACACACACACACACACACACACACACACAAAGAATGATCAAAGTTTGGGCTTTAAAGCTTTTTGGATTTCAAACTGCAGAAAAGGGATTGTAGCCTTATAGAAATAAAATTATTAGCAATGATTATAAGCATAATAAATGGTGGCTTATTATTACAACTTCTGTGACTCTTCTTTTACTGGATGAGCTCATAGTAAAATGTGCTCAAACATTCCTCAGTTAACTAATGGGCTGGGAGGGGAAGGTACTAGTCATGAGACCAGATCTTTAACCTCTTTCACACATGGCACTCTCTCTTCTTACCCTAGTATGACTTCATGGAACGTCTGGATGGGAAGGAGAAGTGGAGTGTGGTTGAGTCACCCAGGGAACGCCGGAGCATACAGACCCTCGTTCAAAATGAAGCCGTATTTGTACAGTACCTGGATGTGGGCCTGTGGCACTTGGCCTTCTACAATGATGGCAAAGACAAAGAGATGGTTTCCTTCAACACTGTTGTCTTAGGTAGGTGTGGGGTCTCTGAGGTGATATGCCACAAGGGGAAGAATGGAAATGTTCTGGGTTTCTCTGTAGAAGGCACATCTTCCAATGTAGTTTCTACTGTATGAGAAACCAAACCAGAATCCCTTAGTTAGACCTCATAGTATCTTTCACCTAAAACTAGCCCTGATTAAAATGGGAAGACTGACTACAGGATCCAGTTGTGGTAAATAGCTTGAATCAGACAGACTGGCTCAAGTCCTGGCCACACAACCTACACAAATTGTTAGACTTTTGCAAGCTTCAGTTTCCTCATGGTAAGATAGAACTAGGACCCATGCCATAGGGCTCTTGTGAGAATCAAATAACACAAAGTCTATAAATCTCTAAACATGCACTGGAGCCAAGAAATACAGACCATTCACGTCAGCTCAGAATTTCTCTTAAAAATCCAGGAAAGCCCAAAATAAAAAGTTTTAAAAAGCCATAAAAATAAATCAAGAAAAGGATATAGACATAAGGGAAAAAAATCATATCTTCGTTCCCACATAAGTAAATCTCAAAATGCTTTAATTAAGCACTTGTCACTTTTGGCATGTTTTAGCCCTGTTTTTGTTGTTGTTGTTGTTGTTGTTGTGTTTGTTTGTTTTTTTTTTTTTAGCTTTCACAGGAGAAGCTATGGTTTTATTCAAAATTCCCTCTTATATGTGCTTATAAACCCCTGAAAGGGCCATTAGTTTGAGAAGATTTTACAAAGTTTTCCAAAGCAAACCTGAAGGATTTTAACAATTAAATAAGACACAGATATTTTCATTATATCTATTTTGTCATCAGGTTCTTATCCTGACGAAGATAACGGATCCTGGGTAGAACATTTGTGAATTGGGGCAGTGTTAGATGCATTTCACAGAGGAATACACTGAGGCTCAGAAAACTGAGTCTTCCAGGTCCCAGGATGTAGACATGGTAGAAATGGCATGGCCTTCTGGGCCTTTCTGCATGTTGTCTCCAACGTGTGTAGCTGGGCGTGCTGAGGTTCACTGGAGAAGCCTCGATAAGGTAGTGTCATGAGGAAAGACCTGGTAATGGAGGATTAAATCCCAGCTTCTCATTCCTACCTCCTAACTGGGAAAGTCACTTACCTCCCAGAGCCTCAGTTTCATTTGTGAAAATGTAATAACTGTGTCGTTGAAGGGAAGGATGATGTGACTTTACATATGGACCGTGTCTACAATGGAGCTAGTAGTCACTGAATGAGAGCTGATGGTTTTCTAGGAGCCCATCTTGTACAGCTGTTTTTTTCTAGTGACTGCATTTTCAGAACTTCTCTATTGGCCACACGGATTTCTCTGAGGGGTTCCTTGATTCTTGAAAGATCTATGTAAGCCAACCTAGAATGCAGGTGGCAGTTTGCTATCCATAGCCACAACTTCCAAATTGTATAAAATCAGGATTTGGTATTGACCATAGCATCACAGCTAAACCTTATTCCCTCTGCTAAGGAAAAATTGGTCCTATCAGGACTAGCCAAATGGTCTAAAGCAGGGGTTGACACACTGTAGCCCATGGACTGAGTCTGGCCCACTGCCTGCTTTTATAAATAAAGTTTTTCTGGAGCACAGCCATGTTCATCTGTTGACATATTGTCTCTGGCAGCTAAAACAACAGAGTTGAGTAGTTACAACAGAGACAGTTCGGCCAACAAAACCTAAATATTTACTTTCTGTCCCTTTGCAGAAAATGTTTGCCAACCCCTGCTCTAAACTAATGTTATAAACTTTGTATCATGGAAGCCACTGGAAAACGTCTTCCTCGGTGACAGAAAATTTCCAGCATCAGAGTACATACCAATGGGGGATAGAGAGAAGCAAAAAGTTTGATAAAAACCAGCTCACAAGAGGAAAAAAGTAGTTTGAGTTGTTGAGATTAAAAGAAATCTCGGGGCACCCGGGTGGCTCAGTCGGTTGAGCGTCCACCTTCGGCTCGGGTCATGATCTCATGGTTTGTGAGTTCAAGCCCTGTGTCGGGCTCTGTGTTGACAGCTCAGAGCCTGGAGCCTGCTTCAGATTCTGTGTCTCCCTGTCTCTCTGCACCCCCACACCCACTGCTAGTTTTGTGTGTCTCTCAAAAAATAAATAAACATTAATTTTTTTAAGCAATCTTAAGTTTAAGAACATAATGAGAGGGATGCCTGGGTGGCTCAGTTGGTTGAACATCCGACTTTGGCTCAGGTTCATGATCTCATGGTTCGTGAGTTTGAACCCCGCATTGGGCTCTGAGCTGACAGTGTGGAGCCTGCTTGCGATTCTCTCTCACTCTCTGTCTCTCTCTGCCTCTCTCTGCCTCTCCCCACTCACTCTCTCGCAGAAGAAAAAAGAGAGAACATGAGAAATTACATATTTTTTGTCACCTTATATTTATACTCAAAAGGTTTAGTACAAACATAAAACCACGTGCCATAAACAGCAGCTGGCTTAGTTGGTGTCTACAAGGACTCAGTGAAATGGCTAATAACGAAAACAAGTACACATTTATGGAATTCTGACAATGCGCTCACCTCTGGATCAGGCCCTCTGGGAGTACTAGGCCAGTCAACCCATAGAGTAGTCATGTGAGGTAGGTACCTCCAGTATTCTATCTTCTAGTGGAGAAGCCACCACTGAGAAAAGTTAAACAACTTGCCCAAGGTCATACACCCTAATCCAGGGTGGAGTCAGCATCCAAACATTCCGGAACCTGTGCTCTTAACCACTGGATTGCTTTGGATTCCAGCCACATAAATCCCTTTCCCACTGCACAGCAAATTTTCTGGGGGCCAGATTATCTAGTAATGGCTTCTGCCTTCCCTCTCCTTTATCCATATAGACACAGACGTTGTGGTAGTGAGATGCCCTTCCCCCAGGCCATTACCCTCATTCCCCTGTCAGAGATGAGAATAGCAGTTCTCCCCAGAGGATTTCTCTTGTCTGGACTGTAGCTCAAACAGAAAGTCAAAGGTAATCGGCCTAATAATTGGGCAGACATCTTGATAGAGCAATGATAGTAATTGGCTTGAAATGCAGGGAAAAGAATAGTGTTTTATTTGGTTCAGAGGTTTTCCCACACATACCTATTATCAGAACGTTCTCCGTCAAGAGCAGCCAGGAGCGCCGAAAGCCCCTGCGATATGAAACAGAAGGAAAAATGTTAGACGGGTGTCAACCAGCGATCACACTAAATATACCTTTGACTCAGGGAAGTCTTTTGATGTGTTTTGGAAAGAAGCAGCTGCTTTCAGAAATGAGTTTCATCTCAGGGGACAACAGAGTGGTATACTTAAAGTGCGGTGCAGATTTACTAGAGGCCACCCTCTGCCTATGTAAAAACCCCATTTCCTGGGCTTCCTGTTAGCACCTGCCATTGTTCCTCAAGAAAACTTAAACCAGGCTGACAGAAAGGAAACCTGATAATATCACAACAGTACTATTTAATCCGGTGTTGCAAAAGGGGGACTGAAAGTGTGGGTTCCTTTTATATTTCAACAGCACCATGCGATTGCTTTTTCTCTCCAAAACTGTAGAAATGCTGAGAAAATGCAATGAAAAGTACTCATCATTACAGCTTTTGCTTATATTGGATTCTCCTACCCTCCTACACACACACACACACACACACACACACACACACACACACACACACATGCATGCACACACTTTGACAACTGTTTACCAAGGACCTGCTGTGTACATTGAGAATACCTCAATGAATGATTCACATCTGGTCTGTTCCTCATGGAGCCTGGTGAGAGAAGACACACACATGAAAGGGTGATTGTGGGAATTACAGGAACACAGAAATGGATATAAAAACCTCCTTGATTGAGAGAAGATGGGGAAGGAAGATATCCAGGAGCTAGGTATTTTGTAAACTGACATTAAGGGTAAATACCTCAGCTAAAGAGCAAGAGAGGTCCTCCAGCGCAGCAAAGAGCTCCGTCCTTTTGCATGAGACTCTGGTGGCAAAGAGCTCCCTCAACCTCTGCTGCCTTATCTCTAAAGTTGGTAGGTTTGGAAACAGGGTGCTTTGAGCTCAGCAGTGTCAGGGTTTGTTTTTTTTTAATGTTTATTTACTTTTGAGAGAGAGAGAGAGAGAGAGAGAGAGAGAGAGAGACAGACAGACAGACAGACAAAGCACAAGCAGGCAAGGGACAGAGAGAGAGGGAGACACAGAATCTGAGGGCTCCAGGCTCTGAGCTCTCAGCACACAATCCAACATGGGGCTTGAACCCAAGAACCATGAGATCATGACCTGAGCCACAGTCAGAGGCTCAACCGACTGAGCCACCCAGGTTCCCCTCAGCAGTGTCAGTTTGTACCAAACCATTCCCAGACCTGGATGCTGGTCGAGGGAGAAGCAATCTCTACCTCACTATAGGGGTGACTTCTTTTTTTTTTTTTTTTTTTTAAATTTTTTTTTTCAACGTTTTTTATTTATTTTTGGGATAGAGAGAGACAGAGCATGAACGGGGGAGGGGCAGAGAGAGAGGGAGACGCAGAATCGGAAACAGGCTCCAGGCTCCCAGCCATCAGCCCAGAGCCTGACGCGGGGCTCGAACTCACGGACCGCGAGATCGTGACCTGGCTGAAGTCGGACGCTTCACCGACTGCGCCACCCAGGCGCCCCTAGGGGTGACTTCTTAAAATGCAAAGTGGACAGTGTTATTTCTATGTTGAAAACTGCTTGTTCCCATGGGTCACAGAAAAGAATCCAACTATCTGCATGACCTACAGGGCCCCATATGATCTGACCCCCTGCCTGGACCTCTCCAAACTCATTTCATGTCACTCCCTTCCTTTTTGTTACCCTCGAGCCACATTGGATCAGTTCTGCTATTTTCCACCTCAGGGCCTTTACATAAGCTATTCCTACTATATGAAATACTTTGTTACTAGCTCTTCACTTGCCTATCTCAGCTCACCCTTAAATATCACCTGCATGGAATGGAGAGGGCCTTTCTGGCCTTCCTCCCTGAGTATCTTCCTCCTGCTACTTCCTATCAAAGTATCCTATTCTATTCAAAGTACTTATCACAACTTTTACTTGTTTTATTTGTTGATATATTGGGGGGGGGTGTGTGACCTGTATTCTCCATGACAGTGAAAGTTATATGAGGGCAGGGACCTTCCCTGTCTTATTTACCGTTGTATTCACCAATGCCTTTTACAGTGCCTCGCATAGAATAGGTGTTTAGTTAATAAAGTGAACCATACTTCAAGAATATGACAGGTCTAAGAGCTCACCCTAATTGTAAGCTAGCATGTTAGCTTGCCACAATTTCATAGATATTATCAAAAGGCATGAAACTCCTGGGTCAGAGACAAGGGCCTTTATCACTCAGAACAATGCAATATCCAGATATTAGTATGTGTGCTGGTCCTCCAAGCCCCAGTTCCCATAGGGCTACATGAACAGGGGCCCGTGATACCCACACATGCAATAGGTTGCATCACAGAAAAGAAATCTTGAGTTTATTACACCTGAGTCTCTCAGAAGGGGCAGTGAGCCTGCCTGTTCTTTGCTCTAGAGGGAAATATTATCTTTATTATACTGGACAGTAAGTAAACCTGCCCTTTGCTCTGGAGAAAGACACTATATCTGTCTTCCAACGTGGTTCACTGTGCAGACAACCTTGAAAAGATAGTCCAAAACTAAGGC
Source organism: Neofelis nebulosa (assembly GCF_028018385.1). NCBI lineage: Eukaryota > Metazoa > Chordata > Mammalia > Carnivora > Felidae > Neofelis > Neofelis nebulosa. The sequence goes on from NC_080782.1 coordinate 59,014,912, forward strand.
AGTGTGTCAGCTCACAAGACCTTCAGAAACACATATGGAGGATTAGAGACATGGAGAACTGTCTCCCCAAACCATGTGAAATTGCTGATTTTTGACCTGCAGAAGTGGCTATTTCATGATTCAACCTAAAGCTTCTTAAATGAACGCATGTATGATGAATAAATGGAAATCAGTAGCCACTTGGATGTTTCTCAGCCCACCCACAGAGCCAACCTCAAGGAGTTTCAACCTGAAGCGTTAATTGATAAACATTCAAGAAATTGGCTTGATGGAGTCTGTAGTCTTTTACCTGATTTCATAAAAGCAAATACACTCATTGAGTTCTCCTCAGAGTGCCAGAAACCAACTACAGCTTGGTTCTGGAAGAAGAGGGCTAGGAAGGGAAACACTAGAAAGAAAGCAGTATGCACAATTTTGCTTTTCAGTCCAGAGTGGGAGTAACTGGAAAATTTGGTTTAAAGGAAAAGCCTTCTTTACCACTCTCAGGTTACTCCATTAGGAACGGTCTTACTTGATAGTCTTTCATGCAACATCCACCAGGTCAGTGACCCTGACTCCCCAAGGGTTGGGTAAAGGTCACATTCTGGCCATGATGGCTTGTGTTTTTCATCATCTTAGTAATTTGGCACCTGAAAGTCTAAGTGTGTTTATTTTAATTTAAGGCAAAAAAAAATGAGGTTGATAATAATAATAATAATAGTAATTTTAAGAGTATGTCTTCGTCTGTGTAGACCTAAGTTAACATGAAAAAGTTCCAAAATGATCCCTTTGAAGTTATGACTTAAGAGTATGCATAGAAAAGTAAATCATGAAATAAGATGGCTATGCTGGTTAGAACAAATGGGAACTAATTGATTTTCATGAAAAATAAGATCTGCAAAAGGTAGGCATAAAAGGACTTTTGTATGACCTAAAACCTACTACTTAATGGATCCAAAACCGTGCCTAAATTGGTCAGTCTTACACATTTGGATTTTTCTTTCCTTAAAGCAAGGAATTTTTTTACTCTACAAACCTGAGATCAGGAACCACCACTGTCATTTGGAGACTCCTCCCCGTTATCTGAGGCTAAAGGCTGATATCCCACATGTCATACCAAATCTCAGATTGATAGCCTGAAAGGGCAGGGGGCAGGTAGGGGGCACAGGGAGGGAAGGGGACAACATTCATGATGTTTTAAACTTGTCAACATTCAGACATGGGAAATTTCAGGTTTTAAATCCAAATAAGTCATTTCTTTTGAAAAAGCAGATGATGCAGCAATACTAACCCTGCATTCCTGCCTGGGTGTTAGTCAGATAGAGAGCAGTGGTTACTTCCATGCATTGTCCACATTGCCCTCATCCCTTTAATTTCCCATTCCCTCCACTCACTCACGCTCGCTACCGGTCCCCCGTGGGCACTTGAGGACACTACCACTGGTCTTCAAAACTGATTACCAAATTGCTTCATCAGCAGACAGAGGAAAGGGTAGTTGCTAAGTTTCTCTCTTTTTCAGATTCAGTGCAAGACTGTCCACGTAACTGCCACGGGAATGGCGAATGTGTGTCCGGGCTATGTCACTGCTTCCCAGGATTTCTAGGAGCAGACTGTGCTAAAGGTACTTACCACTCCTTCCCTGCTATGGTTGGATAACAAGACATAGACTTCTTTGGGGGGGCGAGGGGGTACCAAAGAAGCCCACATGCCCTCCAGAATTCCACTGGGACAACTTGTAAGCCCATGCATGCTAGAAGACCTAACCCTTTAGCAAGGAGCAGGTTTTAATATATGACAATTGGCCAATTTACCTAGAAGAGCAGGGAGGTTATCCTTGGCATCGAGGTGTGCTGAGAAGAAAGATTTGCTAAAAATTAGATGGTTGGATTTCCTGTAAAAGCAAAAGTGAATTACCATCACTCCTTTCTTATAATCATTAACTTCTATGTAATGGAAGATTAAGCATCTCAGGGTTAGTAAATTTCATTCATTCTGGCCAGCTACACTCTTAATCTAGGAAGAGCTATTTATCTTGGTGGAATCGGTTTTAAATTGTATTATTAATTTATCTACACTCCTTTGCACAGAATTGCTGGGGCCCTGGGATTCTTGGGGGAAAGGTAATATAAGAGAAAATGACTCTCACAAAACCAGGGGACTTAGGGGCTGCATACGTAGCTTGCAAAAGACCTTGAGCATAACCTTCAAGTGTCTCTGTCAAAGGCAAGTGTAAGAGAAAGCAGAGCTTCTCACCCTTTTCCTATATGTTGTGCGCACTCACACACACATGTATATATTCTAGGTAAATACAAATATAAAATTAAAATTAACCTTTTACAAAACTACAGTTATCTTCACTCCATGCTTCTTTTCTATTTCATCTTCTAAAAACACCAGTTAAAACCCACTACACTGATTGGGGCATCTTGATGGCACAGCATCCAACTCTTGATTTCAGCTCAGGTCATGATCTCACACTTTGTGGGATCAAGCCCCACACTGTTAGCGTGCAACCTGCTTAGGATTCTCTCTCACCCTTTCTCTGTGCCCCTCCTTTGCTCACTCTCTCGGGCTCTCTCTCTCTCTCTCTCTCAAAATAAATAAACTTTAAAGAAAAAAAAAACCAGCTATGCTGATTCCTCACCCACCAGCAGGTCATATCCCAGTGTGGAAAGCAATGAGGAAGAGGTTCAGAACCCTTGCTGAGGAGTCAGACATTTCTGAGTTGAATCTCAGCTCCACCACTGAGTGTCTCTGTGACCTTGAGCAAGTGATCTAACATTTCTGAATCTCAGTTTCCTCCTCTGAAAAAGTGCAGAGTTTCTTCACAAGTTCATTGTGAGGATGGTATGAGGCAAACACACCCAAAGCTCTTAGCAGAACATGTTGTGATCCCTCTAAGAGTTTATGTTTACCATTTTTAATTGATGTATATCACACTGTATTTATTTATATATTTAAACAATCTTTTCATTATTTTTATGTGCCCCTCATTAAAAGACCATCATCCTGCCTTGATGCTCAGAGAGAGAGGCACTTATTAATAAAGCTACTCTGTAAATGCTAACTAGCGCCACTCCTTTTCCCCATTCTCACCACAATTGCTGGGGAAAATTGCATTTCAAACATTCACAGTATTCCAAAGATTTGTGATTCCCAGCTTTCTGAGTGCTGAGTGATAAGCGAAGAGGACTTCCTTGTGCTTGAAATTCTGGATTTGGCTGCACATGCACGAGCCCAATCCCTAAATGATACCACCTACAGACATATCCTCCATCACTAAGTAATGTGAAAGTTTTGGTAAACTTGTCAGATACAAAAGGGAAGCAGAGCAAGAAGCCTCAGCATACTCTACCAAGTGGCATGTGGGCACATCACCAAGTAGACCGTGGACCCTTGAGTGCTTTGCTTGGCCAGGTTCTGAGGCACCGTGATGGGGGAAGGTGGATGACACAAGGCTTCACTGCACTGAACGCTTTTCCTTGTGAATGCTGGAAAGGAGGGAAAACCTCAGTACTGCTTGAATGGCCTTTCTTGCGTAATCTAATTTTCCTGGGAGTGAAGACATTAATGAAAGGAAGGACAGAACAGTTCTTTCATATGTGGCTGCAAATGGGCTGAGCCCTCTGCTGCATGGCCCATGAGCTGTAAATGTATATTAACACTGACACACATCGATGTATTATTAATCCTAAAAACCATGTGTGCTCTGGCAGCACATCCAGTTACTGGCCTTTCAGCCCTAAGTACCTCAGCCATTTAAGAACTCCTCGCTCTAAATCCATTTGCAGACGGGCGTCCATTCTGCATTATGGATCTGTAATGGCGTGTGCATTTAGCTGCTTAAAAGGACTCTCGGTGTGAGTTTTGCATTCGCCACCTGCACTGTGGCTGGGCGCACACTCCAAATGTGCATTAGCCATGGTATATAATTGATCGTTGTGAAACAAATATTGAGCGGCTGTTAAGAGTAGTTACTCCTGCATACTCAGGAGCTATTCCTGTAATCAGCCTTTGAACTTGTTGTATATTTTAATTTAGCTCTTGATGCCTGCAGTGGGCAAAATTGGAGTATTTGAAGAATAAAACTGTTTTCTCTTTGTTTCCCTATTTTTTTCTTGGCAAAGTTGGCTCAAGAGTATTAGGAGTAAAAATCTACCTCTTTGCCCTAAAGATATTTCTTCCTTAGGATTTTTGAAATGGACACAGTTTAAGCTACTTTACTAACGATATTGGGAAATATTCTAAGCCCTTTATTCCCCGAACCTTGCTCTTTCACGTACCACCTTTATGATTTTCAAAATCATAAATTCACGGACTATCTATATTATTATTTACTTAACATATTTCTCCAAGTCAACTCATGACATTTACATTGATAAATTTGTTCTGAAAAGAACAATGTCAAAATCCAAAATTTGAAAAGAGAAAACTTGTCAATTGCAATAAATAGGACATGTTAGTGCTACCTTTGACCCTATCGAGAGAGGAATATTTTCACGGTCATGAGCACTCAAGCCAAGTCAGCTTCTCACACACTTATTGCACACCAAGAATCACAAAAGTGGAGCTGAGCCCATGTACTCTAGTCTGGCTTCTAGAGAGATGCAACCCTTTAACATTTCATTTTATAAATATCGGCTCCTCAGAGTAACAAAAATCGCTAACTACACCTGTGTGATGAAGTGAGAAACCAGTAAAAATAGGCACTCAAATTTAACTGTAAGAGTTTCAAGTGAATAAATGTAATGATTAGCACCTGAGTTAAGGCTCCACTTCAAATTGTTTTTTTAATAATGACAAATAGTTATTAAGTATTAGATATGTAGAAGGCACTGTGTGAAGTACTTAAAACATACTACTTTATCCTTTCTCATATCAACAATAGGAGATAAATCCTGTTTTAACTACCCCCCACGTTTGAAGGTTTTTTTTATATTGAAATCTCCTTTCTGACTTGCAGACAAATTGCAAAAACAGTACATAGAGTTCCTGTGCAGAGTTCACCTAATGTCAACATTTTAAATTATAATGGTTCAATTATTGAAAACAGGAAATTAACACTGAAGCAATGCTATTGACTAATTTACAGACTTTTTTTTTCTAATTTTTCCCTTCTTTTTCTGGTTCTGATCCCACATTGTATTTACTTGTCATGTCTCCTATGTCCCCTCCAGTTTGTGAAGGGTCCTCAGTCTTTGCCTTGTGTTTCATGACCTTGACCATTTTGAAGAGTACCGGTCAGGTATATTTTACTATGTCCCTCAATGTGGGTTTGTCTGATGTTTTCTCAAGATTAGGTTGAAGTTGCACATTTTTAGCAAAATGCTGTGCCCTCCTCAGTGAATCGTATCAAAGATACACCTCTGATTTTTAATAAAAGAAATATTAGAATGTGGTTGTGTGTAAGTGTGTGTATGTGTGTGCACATGTATCTCCCCTCCCCCACCACCCCTATAGCAGAGACACTATGAGGCTCTATCCCATTGGTCCTGCACAGTTTGTTGGTGGCTATGGCAGATTGACACTTAAAAACAACTTCTGGGGCGCCTGGGTGGCTCAGTTAGTTGGGTGTCCGACGTCACCTCAGGTCACGATCTCAAGGTCTGTGAATTCAAGTCCCATGTTGGGCTCTGTGCTGACAGCTAGGAGCCTGGAGACTGTTTCAGCTTCTGTGTCTCCCTCTCTCTCTCTCTGCCCCTCCCCCATTCACGCTCTGTCTCTCTCTCTTTCAAAAATAAATAAACATTAATTTTTTTTTAAACCCAGCTTCTGAGCCCAAGAAGCTCCTAAGTGTTAGAATAAAATAAGTGGGGCAGACAAGGTGAGGTAATCATACTAGCAAATGTAGAAAGGAAAGTCAGCTGGCCCTGCCAGCTAGAATGGCTCCTGCCACCTCCTAGCTCTAGCCCATGATCATTTCTCTTCCTTCTTGATAAAAGTCTTAGGAATACCCAAGTCCCCCCTCAACACAAACCTGCATTCACCTTTGTTCCTTCCCTGACAGCTGTGCCCAGGATGCCTCCAGTGCTGCCAGTTTCTGCCACCGCAGGCGGCAGGTAGACTCAGGCCCTCCTGCCAGGGGAGAAATTTGCCATGTTAGCAAGTGAGATTCCCATCACATCCGAACGACCGGGTATGTGTCCAAGTGACAGAAATACGGATTTACTCTCTTGACCTCACACTGCGCCTCCCATGCCCTCAGATGTGCGGTGCAGACAGCAGTTCCTTGTCTTCTTATACACCTGCCAGTCTGCATCAGGCATCTGAAGACAGCCTTGCGGTGAACGGAGGAATCAGTCAGCGTGAATTTGCAGAGCATTCATTCCACAGCCCCCACTGAGCTGGGGTCCTGGGAGGCTCAGAAGTCAAAATGGAACTGATCCTCACATCAAAAGAATGTGTAAGGGTTCTAACACATTGTTCCAAGTCAGTTGAGGGGACAGAACTTATTCATGCATCCAACAAATGCTTATTATGTGCCTTGTATGAGTCAGGTACTTCACTAAGTGCCAGAAATATAATGATGAGCAAGCACGCCATAGCCCTACCTTCTGAGAGCTTCCATTCTGTTGGATACACATGATAAGCAAGTGGGAAGTATAAGTGTTGAGTCTTAAATGCTGTGATGTGGACTTTGAATGGTGTAGACATTGTTAAGATGATAAGTTTATGAAGAAATGAATCTATAGGAATCTATAAAAGTAGCCAATTAGCATCAGGGCATGTGGAGAAAATTCCATGGAAAAAGACTCTAACAAGGGAACTATACTGAAGGGTGTCTTCCGGTATAGAATTTCATTATTTGTGCAGTGTAATAAGCAATGTGTTCAGATTCAGAGCTTGAGGACAAATGGCATTTCTTTCCTGGTACTTTGTCCCATTCTCCATCAGGTACCTCTCCCATCCAGCTCTAAGTATTGTTAAGTCTACAGTTTTTATTATTACTATCTGCCATTCATAACTTCCTCCTTGCTTAAATGCTATTTGTTGTGGTCTACATGCTTTTTAATTATGATTCCTTTTTTCTTTTATTTACTTTTATTTGAAGGTCTTTCACTGGCTTGAGATGCTTCCTTGGGTTGTTGGCAAAACAGCCTTGCATTTCAGAAGACATCCAAGGCTTCTGATTTTTCTCTTTTGACACTGGCTTCTCTGATGGCTTATTTGGTTGTGAGCTTGAGGCCCCAAACCTACAGCAGAAACTTAAAACACGAGAGCCTTACTTGTTAGGTAATGTGTACTTAATAGCTATTAGAAATGACACTTCCTGCTGCTGAACAGCTGTCAGGGGAGACCTAGAAATGCCACAACCACGGGAACATAAAGCCTTCTCTCTGGGGGTTGTCTTCAGCTCCTACCCAGCTTCTGTGGAGGCTTGAAAAAAGACAACAGGGATCTTGCCATTTTTCTCCTGTTAACTGGAAAATCTACCCACTATCCAGTCCCTCTTGGAGTTCTAACACTAAAGTCAAACTCATCGTCATCATCACCCACATTTATTGAGTTCTTACTGTGCACCAACCACTGTACTAAGCAACTGCATAATTATCTCACCTCACCATCAATATCCCTATTTTATATACAACTACAGTCCCCTTTTATAGATGAAGAAAATTAAGCCCAGAGAGGTTAGGTAACTTGCTGAAGATCACTCAGCTAGGAAGTGGTATTGCTGGGATTCAAACCAGGCAGTCTTGGCCAGGCTCTTAACTCTAGACCATGAAATTCAACTTGGGGGACGTGAGGCCAAAGGAAGATGCACTTTTCAAGCAGTTTGTGTGGTGATTGTGCACTAGGGTTTGAACCCCAGGAAACTTTACAGGAGAGAAACAAGACTTTACTAAGTGGAAAGTGGCTGAGCCAGCATTCAAAACAAAGTCCCTCTGACTTCGGAGCCTGCTATCTAAGTCATTCTCCCAGCTACCAGAGACATCCCATCACCTCCTTCATCACATCATTTGCTGACTCTTGTTTCATCAACCTCCAACACGCTCTGCTTCATTTCTCCTCTCTGCCTTCACAGTCACAGCCCTGTTCATATGGCTGCCAACCTCTTCCTGATGCCATTTCTCCCTGCTCACAACCTCCAGCATTCTCTAGAGCACTTGGGAGCATGTCACTACTCTCCTCAAACACCTTCAGTGGCTCCTAGCTGCCTCCCACAATGGCTACCAAACTTTTGTTTAAAGACATTTATGTGGGACAGTTGTTACAAATGCATATTTCCAGGCTCACCCCCTATGCCAGCCAATTCTGAATCCATAGGACTGGGCTGTGGCTCAGAGATGTACATTTTTAAACAAGCCTCCCAGGAGGCTCTGATGCAGGCAGCCAGGGACTATATTCTGAGAATAAAGAATATTCTTGGAATGACATTCAAAGTCTTCCATGATTTAAGCTCCTTTTGCATCACCATCTCCTACTAGAGCCCATATATCATAGATTCCAGCTATTTGTCACTCATCAAGCATCATAGCCCTGCTTCTCCTTCTTAGCTCATGCTGTTTCTTCAGCTGGAAGGTTCTCATCAATCCCGACCTTTCCTATCAAACTGCTGCTCGCAGGTGACCGCAACCCTGAAACATCCCCAGACAGGACTCAGGTCACCCTATTGCTGAAACATGCCCAGATAGGACCCTGCAGTCACACAAGTCTTGGCAACATCATGGCAGTGACCCTTCCTTCATGCTGGGCCATGTTCCAGCTGGGTGATCACATTGGTTTCTCCTGCTGGATCACAAGTTTCTAGCAGTCCTCTTTTTTTTTTTTTTTATATGAATATGACTTATTGTCAAATTGGCTTATATACAACACCCAGTGCTCATCCCAACAAGTGCCCTCCTCAATGTTTATCACCCATTTCCCCCTCTTCCCCAACCTGCATCAACCCTCAGTTTGTTCTCTGTATTTAAGAGTCTCCTGTGGTTTGCCTCCCTCCCTCTCTGTTTATAACTATTTTTTCCCCTTCCCTTCCCCCATGGTCTTCTGTTAAGTTTCTCAAGATGCACATATGAGTGAAAACATATGATATCTGTCCTTCTCTGACTGACTTATTTCACTTAGCATAATACCTTCCAGTTCCACCCGCATTGCTGCAAATGGTGTGATTTCATTCTTTCTCATTGCCAAGTAGTATTCCATTGTATATATAAACCACATCTTCTGTATCCATTCATCAGTTGATGGACATTTAGACTCTTTCCAAATTTTGACTATTGTTGAAAGCACTGCTGTTTGGGACACTGGTCCGTGGAGGAGAGACTGGGGTGTCTAACAGTCCTCTTTATTAAACCTCCTTGCACCTACTTTGGTGCCCAGGAAGTCACATGTGGTCTCTAAATGTTTGGCAACTTGAATTTAGGGTACAAGACTTGTAAAGATGAAAACATTGCCAGAAAATGTGCGAGACCCAAATGAGCACTGGAGAACAAGGTTCTAATTTACCAGATTAATCATGTGATATGAATCAGCCAACTTTGAGGCACAAATTTAAATGCAGGGAAGGAGGGAGGGTCAGAGGGAAGGAGGAGGAATAAAAACAGAAAAAAAAAAGTTGACATTGATCTCAGAGTTTATGTGCCTTGTCTCAGAAGAGCACAGTTACTAAGCACAAAAGCAGTAGAGTTTGAATTTGTTGTGATTGAATCCATGCTCCTCCAGTTAGCTCTACCCATTTTAAAAAATTACTTAACCTCCATGAGCCTTGGTTTTCTCATCTGTAAAATGGAGGTGAATTGAAATACTACCTGTTGCATTGCTGTGAGGACTAAAAGGTAAATTCGTGTCAAGTGTATAGAGCTGTGCTTGACATGTATCAAGTGCTCCATAAATATTAGATAGCATTTGTCTTCATGAATCTTTGAAATCAATGTTATTATCCTTATTTTACAAGAGAAACACAGACTTAAGGAAAGTTAGCTATTTGCCCAAGCACACATAGCATGGCCCGATTTTGAGGCTGAGTCTGGCTGACTCTGAGGCATATAGCCCCAGTGGCCACACAGGAGACAGGCTTGGCAGGAAGGCTCCCTGAATGGAGGTCAGTGACAACTGTCAAAGCCCATGTGCAGCTCAGGCTGTCCGACCTCCTGGCTGGACTCTGCCTCATAACCTGCTTTCCCACCTCCCCATGATTTGCTCCCCTTGGTGGACTTCTGCACTCAGGAGAGGAATAACAAGCCCCTTATCCCCTCCCTGCTGGTGGAGGGGTCCTCCCCACCACCCCAGAAACACCTCCCTCAGAAATTTCTTGGCCCAAAGAACCCCTCCTCCTTTTTCAGCTGGCCTCGCCTGTCTCAGTGAAAGACACTCAGGCCCCACCAATCCTCCATGGAATAAGCATAGATGCACCCCATGCATTGTCCCTTCAGACCCTCTGCCTTGCATACCTGTCTCCCTCTGTCCCCCTTCTCTCCCCACAATCCCCATTAATGCAGAAGGGCCAGGAGCCATGGTGGCTACCTGTATAGGTCATTCTACACCCCATGCAGTTTGATGGCTGAATCCTACCTCTCCTTTCTCCCACCCCTGACCTGAGAAAACATGCAGTTAATTCCTTGGCAGCAAGGGCCCAGGACAAGGGGCTTAAAGCAGATACACTTGGAAAACACTTTGCAGAAAGTGGCTGAGGCACTATGTGAAGGGTTTATGTTATTATCTCATTTTATCTGTATAACATACATCATCATCATCCCCATTTCGCAGCTAAGGAAACTGAGGCTCACAGAAATTAAGACACTTGCCCAGGTATGGAATTAGAACCATACTCATCAGAATCCCCTGTTAACACACAGCTTGCTCAGCTCCCTCCAGAGTGTCTGATTCAGTCAGTAGGTCTGGGGTACTAGCCCCAACCTGGGGAGCCTGTAAAGTATCCAAACCCTCAGGCCCTATGCCAGCCCCTCTGAATCAATCTGCATTCTAATGGGATCCCCAAAAGACGCTTGTGCACCTTCAGGTCTGAGTCTAGATCACGTTGCCCTTGAACTCTGCTGAGACTGTCCAATGATAACTGTGCCCAGGAGCAGTAAGGTCACTTTCATCCCTATCCCCAGCTTGCCGAACAGACATGGAGGAGGCTTGCCTCCACAGTGTACAAGGGACAGTGCCCATTATTTGGTGGCCCCAAGTGAGTCCACACCCACAGCCTCCAAAAGTGGCTGTTCACGTTTCCCATGCTTGCTGTATTACCAAACAAATCACTTCTCAGGACTTAAATCCATCAGCCCTCCCCCAAGTTAAATTGCTTTGGAAACTTAAAAACTTTTTTTCCCCTTTATAGATGACTACATAAGTTGCCAAGCAGCCTTAGGAAGCAGAGTGCCTAACCCTGGGGGAACTTGCTGTTGATCTGATGCACAGAGTTAGGAAAGCAGTATGGTTTTAGGAAAACCTGTATTGGTAAATAAACCAGTGTTTAGAGAGGGAGTTGGCTGGGATGGGTGGCTTGTCCCCTTATGATGGGGTGAGTCACAACACTTTTCTCTAATCAAAATGATAATAAAGTCACATCTACAAATTTCTTACTGTGTACCAGGCCCTGTACGTAGCACTTTATAGGCATTATTTCATCCTCTTAAAAACACAATGAGATAAGTACTCCTGAATTCTTGTCCCATTTTAAAGATAAGGAAATCAAGGCTGCAAATAGTGTACACAGTCACACAACGAGTAAAAATGAAGAGAGATTCAGGCTGCCTCCTAAGCCCAGCTCTGCTCTACTGGCTGGGGAGACAGCAATGAATAAATAGACCCCCTAGGTCTTTCGAAAGCTTCCGTGCTTGTAGGTAACAAGATGCCAATAATTTGCAGACTCTTCTCCTTGCTTGAACCGTAGTAAGTAAAAAGCTACTTCATTTCTGGACTTGAGCTGCAGAAAGGCTTACCATGTACTATGAAGAATTTAAATATTCATTATGTAATTAATGTTGTTCAGTCACACACACACACACACACACACACAAACTTAGACATTTTTTAAGAACGGCTTAAGCACTTACCGATTGAGAACTTTTATAACTCTCAAAATGGAGGCATCCCCATATCTCTACAGGTATTTTAAATGAATTGAATTAATCATAGGCTTAAAAGTCTCTTGTGATCTTCGTTAACTTCCCTGGGTTTAATTAAAACATCTGTGCACTTTTAATTTATCGATTCATCCAACTCATATGTCATGTTTTTAACACACCCCAGCATGCTCTGCATCATTTTTAACCCGATTTCCACTTAACTAAAGCAATTAAATTCACCCCGGATTAATTAAAGCATCCATACTTTCGTGCTTAAGTCAGCGTGTGCGTCTTTCCCCACATGGCTCCTGAATGTCAGAGATCTGACACACCTGATGAGTTTTTTGTCCTTCTGGAAATTCTTCCCTGAATCTCTTTCTTGCTTATTAATGTGCCATTTGACAGAACAGGAATGAGAAAGTTGGTGCACCTGAACTTTGGCCCTCTGAGCCAGAGACTCTGCCCCTGTCTGTCAGAAGCGCCCTCTGCTTTCTCCTTCTCTTCACAGGAGTCCTGCTGGATCTTGCCCTCACTGAGACCAACTAGTGTCTGAGTGTTCTAGGCAGGAAGTAGGGGTTGCTGTTTGGGTCACAGGTGACTATTGTGATCAGAATGGCTGATGATCTTTGCATTTGTACTTTTGTAATTGTTCCTTCTACTTTCCAACCTCCTCACTCTTCCTACACAAACAGTTCTTTATCACCCTGCCCATTTAATAGGGAGGGAAAACTGAGGCACTGATCACTAGGTTTCTTGGTTGGGCACAGTGAGCCAGGGAGCTATCCAGACAGTGACAAATTGTGCCCAGACCCTGAAGGCTAGTTTTCATTTTTGCCCCCACCAACTGGATTTGACAAAGCCCATTCCCTTCAGCCACAGCAGTCCTGGTGGTCTTTTAAATGTTTTTTTCCCAATATGATAAGCCAAGGATTATTTCTCCTCATTATTTTTATCTATACTTAATTAACTGCTAGTGAAGCTATGTGTCTTCTCATACTTTTATTGGCAGTTTACATTTCTATGTCCTTTGCCCAGGTTTTCATTCATCTGTCTCTTTTTTTATTGATTTGTAAGAGCTCTTTGTGTATTTCAGATATCAAACTCTACTCTGTAAAATGTGTTAAAAATATTTCTTCCCGGGGTTGGTCATCCCTTAATTTCATTTAGGGCATTCTTTGTAGTAGAGAAAATATAAATCTTACGTAATCAAAGCTGATCTTTTCCTTCTCGGTTTCTGGAATCTGTCTTCCTTACATATCCTCTTCCCAAGAAAATAAAATTAGTCTTCAGTATTTCTTCTCATGCTTTTGTATTTTTTTTCTATTTAGATCTTTAATCTGTATGGAATTTTTTTCACCTTTATTGAGACACAATTGACATATGTCACTGTTTAAGGCATACAACACAATAGTTTGATTTATATAGATGGTGAAGTGATCACAACTACCATTCATCCTCTCATATGGATAGCTTTCTCATAAAAAGAAAAGATAAAAGACAAGAGAAAAAAAAATTTCTTCTTGTGTTGCAAACTCTTGGGATTTTACTGTCTTCACTACTTTCCTATATATCATACAGCAATGTTGGCTACGGTCATCATGCTGTATATTACATCTCCAGTACTTATCTTCTAACTGGAAGTTTGTCCCTTTTGACTACCTTCCTCCAGTTCCTGCCCACCCCCCCCCCACCTCTGGTAACCACAGGTCTGATCTCTTTTTCTATGAGTTTGGTTTTTTGTTGTTGTTGGTTTTAAGATTCCACATGTGAGATTGGACAATTTTGTTTTCTTCTGTCTGACATCGCCTTTAACATAGTGCCTTTAAGTTTCATCCATGTTGTTGCAAATGGTAGGATCTCCTCATTTTTTATGGCTGAATAATATTCCATTGTCTATATATCATAAGTTCTTTATTCATTCGCCCATCAGTGAACATGTAGATTGTTTCCATGTCTTGACTATTGTAAACAATGCTCCTGTGAACATGAGAGTGCAGATATCTTTTTCGAGTTAGTTATTGGTTTTGTTTACTTTGAGTATATTCCCAGAAGTAGAATTGCTGAATCACAGTGTTTCTGTTTTTTAAGGTTCCTTATACTGTTTTCTTTAGTGGCTATGCCAATTTATGGTTTTCTCTCTTGTCTTTTAATGATAATCATTCTAACATGTGTGAGGAGATATTTCGTTGTTTTAATTTTCATTTCCCTAATGGCTAGTGATGTTGAACATCTTTTCATGTACCCATTAGTCTTTCATATATCTTTTTTGTATTAAGTACTATTTAGGCCCTTTGCCCATTTTTAAATTTTTGTTTTTGTTTGTTCTTTCCATTTTGGTGTATGACTTCTTTATACATTTTGGATATTAACCTCTTATCAGATACACGGGGTTTGCAAATATTTTCTCCCATTCTGAGAGTTGTGTTTCACTGTGTTGATGGTTTCTTTTGCTGTGGAAAAGCTTTTTAGTTTGATATAGTCCCACTTGTTTATTTTTTATTATGTTGCTTGTATTTTAGGTGTCATATCCAAAAATTCATTAGCAAGACCCATGTCAAGGAGATTTGTTCCTATATTTTCTCTTAGAAGTTTCATGGTTTCAGGTCTTACATTTAAATCTTTAATTTATTTTGAGTTGTTTTTGTGACTGGTGTAAGAGAGGGGCCCAGTTTTATTCTTTTACATGCAAATATCCAAATTTCCCAGCTCCATTTATTGGAGACCATCTTTTCTCCAGTAAATACCCTTGGCTCCCTTGCCAAATATTAGTTGACCATATATGCTTGGGTTCATTTCAGGACTCTCAATTCTGTTCTTTTGGTCTATGTGTCTGTTTTTATACTGGAACCATGCTATTTTGATGACTATAGCTTTATAGTATAGCTTGAACTCACGAAGTATGATATCTTCTGCTTTGTTCTTTCTCAGGATTTCTTTTTCTGTCTGAGGTCTTTTGTGGACCAAAATGCCATTGGAATTTTGATAAAAACTGCATTGTATCTGTAGATGATTTTTGGTAGTATTGACATTTTAACATTATGAATTCTTCAAATACATTGCATAGAATACCTTTCTGTTTATTTGTGTCTTCTTTGATTTCTTTCATCAGTGTTTTACAGTTTTCAGAGTGGAGATCTTTCGCTTCCCTAGTTAAATTTGTTCCTAAGTATTTTATTGCTTTTGATGCTATTGTAAATGGCATTAATTTCTTTCTTTATTTTTTAAAACTTTGTTGTTAAGATATAGAAATACTACTGATTCTTTTACGTTGATTTTGTATCCTGCAACTTTATGGAATTCATTAATTAGATCTAAGTTTTCTGGTTGAATGTTTAAGATTCTCTGTCTATAAAATAATGTCATCTGCAAATAGAGACAATTCTACATCTTCCTTTCCAATTTCAATGCCTTTTATTTCTTTTTCTTGCCTGACTGCTCTTACTAGTACTTCTAGTACTTTGTTGAATAGGACTGAGAGTGGACACCCTTGTTTTATTCCTGATCTTAAAGGAAAACCTTTCAACCTTTCACTGTTGAGTATGATGTCAGCTGTGGGCTTCTCATATATAGGATTTATTATGTTGAGATATATTCCTTCTTTGCCTAATTTGTTAGGAGTATTTATCATGAGTGGATGTTGAATTTTGTCAGAGGCTTTTTATTGTGTCTATTGAGATGATATTATTTTGTTTCCTTTTATTAACAGAATGTGTCACATTAATTGGTTTATGTATGTGAACTATCTTTACATCCTAGAGATAAATCCCACTTGATCATGGTGAATGATGTTTTTAATGTGTTGCTAAATTCAGTTTACTAGTATTTTGGTGAAAGTTTTGCATCTATATTTTTTAGGAATATCGGCCTGTAGTGTTCTTTTCTAGTAGTGTTATTTTCTGGTTTGGGTATCAGACAGTGCTAGCCTCATAAAATATATTCTCAGCCCCCTTGCCTGGATGGTAAGAAGAGGGGCCATTCCAGATTACTCTCATTTTCCCAAACAGGATCTCCAGTTGGGATTTTTTGGTAGAGTTTGAGAAAGATTTGTGTTACTTCTTCTTTAAATGTTTGGTAAAATTCACCAATGAATTCTGGTTCTGGGCTTTTCTTCATTGGGAGATTTTTTATTACTAATTCAATCTCCTTACTGGTAATTTGTTTATTCAGATTTTCTAAGAATTTTTCCATCTCTTCTAGGTTGTCCAATTTGTTGGTGTATAGTTATTCATGGTAGCCTTTTCTGATCCTTTGTATTTTTGTGTGGTCAGTTATTATGTCTCCTTTTTCATTTTTAAATTTGTTGATTTGGATCCTTTCTGTTTTTTTCTTGGTTAGTCCTGTGAGGGGTTTGTCAATTTTGTGTATCTTTTCAAAGAACCAACTCTTAGTTTGGCTAATCTTTCCTGTTGTGTATCTGTTCTCTACTTCATTTATTTCTGCTCGAATCCTTATGATTTCTTTTCTTCTGCTAACTTTGGCCTTAGTTCTTTATTTTTCTAGTTCCTTAAGGCATAGAGTTATGCTATTATTTGAGTTCTTTTTGCTTCTTAATGTAGGCATTTACTGCTGTGAACTTCCTAAGAACTGCTTATACTGCATCCCATAAGTTCTGGTATGTTGTATTTCTATATTCATTTGTCCCAAGAAAACTTTTTCACTTTTAGTTTCTTCTTTCATCATTTGTTTGCTCAGGAGGATGCTGTTTAATTTCCATGTTTTTGTGAATTTTCCCATTTTCCCCTTGCTATTGATTTCTAGTTTCAGATCACTGTGGTCTGAAAAGATATTTGTTATAATTTTAACCTTGATTTTTCTAAGACTTATTTGGTGCTCTAACATGTGGTCTATACTAGAAAATGTTTTATGTGCACTTCAGAAGAATGTATATTCTGGTGTTGTAGGATAGAAGGTTCTTTATATGTCTTTTAGGTCCATTTAGTCATACTGTTGTTCAAATCAGCTATTTCCTTATCAATTCTCTGTCTGGATGATCTATCCATTGTTGAGAATGGGGTATTAAAGTCCCCAACTATTATTATATTATCGTTTATTTCTCCTTTTAGCTCTATTAGTTTTCACTTTATGTATTTAGGTGCTTCAATATTTGGTACATAAATATTTACAATTGTTTTTCTCTTTTTAAAATTTTTTTTTCAACGTTTTTTATTTTTATTTTTGGGACAGAGAGAGACATAGCATGAACGGGGGAGGGCCAGAGAGAGGGAGACACAGAATCGGAAACAGGCTCCAGGCTCTGAGCCATCAGCCCAGAGCCTGACGCGGGGCTCGAACTCACGGACCGCGAGATCGTGACCTGGCTGAAGTCGGACGCTTAACCGACTGCGCCACCCAGGCGCCCCTACAATTGTTTTTCTCTTATTTCTCTTATTGACCCCTGTATATAATGACTTTCCTTGTTTCTTTGTTTGTTTGTTTGTTTGTTTGTTTTTATCATTTTAAAAGTCTATTTGGTCTGGTATAAATATAGCTACCCCTCCTTTTTGTTGTTGTTACCATTTACTTGAAATGTCTTTTTTTCCATCTCTTCACTCTCTGTGTGTCTTTAAGGCTAAAGTGAGTCTCTTGTAAGCAGCATATTGTTGGATCTTGTCTTTTTTCCTTTCAGCCACTCTTTGTATTTTGATTGGAAATTTTAATCATTTACATTTAAAGTAGTTATCGAGGGGCACCTAGGTGGCTCAGTGGGTTGAGCATCCCACTCTTGGTTTCAGCTCAGGTCATGATCTCACAGTTTGTGGGTTCGAGCCCCAAATTGGGCTCTGTGCTGACAGCACAGAGCCTGCTTGGGATTCTGTCTCCCTCTCTCTCTCTGCCCCTCTCCTGCTCTCTCTCTCTCTCTCAAAAATAAATAAACATTAAAATTTTTTAATAAATAAATAATTATTGATAAGTAAACACTATTACCATTTTGTTAATTGTTTTCTGCTGTTTTGTAGATCCATTGTTCCTTATTTCTTATCCTGCTTTTTTGTGTGTTTTGATATCTTTTGGCATTAGCATGCTTAAGCATCTTTATTGTATTCTTTTGTGTAATTGCTACAAGATTTTCCCTTGGGATTACCATGAGGGGTACATAAAATATCTTAAACTTATAATATCTTAAACTGATAACAACTTAATTTCAATAGAATTCATATATTTTATACTTCTCCCACTCACATTTTAGGCTATTGCTATTACAATTTACATGTAATTGTATAACTTAGAACTAGAGCTAGAGTTGTAAGTTAGTTATGTGCCGCTATTACCATATTGCAAAATCTAACTATATATATATTTACCATTACCAGTGAGATTTACACTACGGTTTTTTTGTTTGTTTGTTTGTTTTTGAAGTTAATTAGCATTCTTTCACTTCCACTCACAGAACTCCTTTAGAATTTCTTGTAGGTCAGGTCTGGTGGTCATGAACTCCCTCAGCTTTTGTTTATTTGGGTAGGTCATTATTCCTCCATTGTTTCTGAAGGATAGTTTCACCCGGTATAGAATTTTCAGTAGACAGTTATTTTTATTCAGTATTTGGAATATGTTATCCCAGTTTTTCCTGGCCTGAAAATTTTCTGTTGAGACGTCTGTTGATTGTTCTATACAGGTTTCCTTGTATATTACTTCTCTCTTTTATCTTGATTTTCTTAAAATTCTTTACCTTTGATTTTTGACAATTTAATTAATGTGTCTCAGTGTAGCCCTATTTGAGTTCAACCTATTTGTTTCAGTCTCATGGATCTAGATTTCCATTTATCTCCCTAGATTTGGGATGTTTTCAGCCATTATTGGCTTTTAAATATACGTTCTGTCCCTTTCTCTTTATCTCATCTTCTGGAATTCAGATAATGTGAATGTTATCTGTTTTCATTGTGTCCTATAATTCCTGTAGGCTTTCTTCACTCTTTCATTCTTTTCTTTTTTGCTCCACTAAGTGGGTAGTTTCCAATATTCTATCCTCCAGGTCACTGATTCTTTCTTCTGCATGGTCAAGTCTACTACTTTTGAAACTCTATATTGAATTCTCAGTTGGGCTATTATATTTTTCAACTTGAGTTTTGTTTTTGTTTTTGTTTTTGTTTTTTTGATGGTTTCTATTTCCTTGTCAAACTTCTCATTTTGTTCATGCATTGTTTTGCTAATTTCATTTAGTTGTCTGTGTTTTCTTGGAGTTCACTGAACCTCCTTAAGAGGCTTATTTTGAATTCTTTGTCTCACAATTCATAGATCTCCATTTCTGTAGGATCAGTACAGTATAGAATTTTATAGTTTCCTTCAGTAGTGTCATATTTACCTAATTTTTTTGTGGTCCTTGATTCTTTATGTTGAGACTTCTCTTGCAGATTTTACAGGTTTGCTTTGGAAGATATAGTTCCTCACCAATCAGCTCATTTTGGGCTTCTGAATATGTCTTATGGTAATGTCCCTAGGCAGGTAGAGCCTGATATTATGGTCTGTTTTGGGGCAGGACAACTGTTTGAGCCCTGAGGACAAGGGTGAAGGGATTTGCCACTGGCTAAGAATAGTTGGATATGACTGCTGGCTTGGTTGTCTACCCAAGTGAAGCTATAGGATGGGCTTCATGGCTGCCTGGATTCTCTGGTCAGGCTTCATAAATGGTTAGAGCTAGGTATTATAAATGGGCTATGAATTAGTCAGGGCAACAAACCAGGACCCAAGGTTTGTACAGTTCATTGTTTGAGAGTTTGAATCAGGCCAGGGTATTCACTGAATTCTTGGTCATATGAGGCCACTCATTTTGCTCTACAGACAAAGGAAACCACAGGCTATGCTCTCTGTTCAAATGCCACTGTATGTAGGGTTGTTGAATGAGCTATGCAGGTTCCTTGGTCACACAGGCTGAAGGCAATATTCAGCATTAAGCAGGGCCACAAATTAGATTTCCTGCCAGGGCACTGTGGGGGAAGCCACTCTAAAACTAGTAAAACTCTTTGTTGTCTTAATGCAAGCTGACTTATACTCCAAGTTCTGGGGCCAAACAGGTCTACTGGCTTCACTCTGCAAACTTGGCTCTACCTCCCCTATTCTCAGCTCTAGTACTACTGGGCCATGCAGCTTTCACATTTTTCTTACCAGCCCTGGTTAGATAGGGCTGAAAGACATACTCCACAGTGATTGGGGCTATGTCTCAGCCCCCTTGCCTATGTGGAAGGGAGAAGGAAGACTCCAGACTACTCTCAACTTCCAAACATGCTCTTCAGGTGGGAGGGGTTGAGAGCTACCTTCAGCCTTGGCATGAATTAATCCCCCTACTGTGAATACCACAGAAAGCCTCCATGCGTGGTACTAGCTTTGCTTTGGGGGCAGTCGGATCTTCCTGTCTGCCTCTTGGCTCAAGCACAGTTGGACTACACAGCTTCCAGGAGCTGTTACCAGCCATTCTGGTCACATGGAGCTAGAAGAAACTCTTCACAGTGGGTAGGGCTATGATTCAGCTCCTTGCCTGGGTGTGGGCAAACTAGGCCCTAGAGCCCACAAAAGTCCTCATCTAAGAATCCAAATCAGGCAGATCTGCATCCCACCAAGTTCCCTGGTCAGAGTACTTCCCCACCTTGGATCTGCAGATGAGCTCCTTGCAGGGACCTAGTAAGAAATGAAACTTCTCTTTCCTAATCCATTTTGCTGAGCACCAAGCTAATTCCACAATGTGGAAAGACCACGGGACACCAGTTTTGGTGTTAAGGATACTGAGCTTTGCTTTGCCTTTATCACCCAAATATTAGATCCTCAATTGCTTCAGGACAATCAGGCATCTTTATTTCTCCATCATTCTTTTCCTAGCACCTAACCCAGCTACTAGTACATATTAGGCTATTCATAAGTATTTATTGATTAACTGGGAAGTAAGACAACCAATTAATCATTAGTGTTAGTTTGACAATTTACCCAGATTACTAGGTTCAAGTATTCTCAAGTCTCTTTTCCACAGAGACTTTCAATCATATTTCAAATAATTTTTAAAAGATACAACATTTGAGGGACTTCTGGGTGGCTCAGTCAGTTGAGCTTCCGACTTCGACTCAGGTCATGAACTCATGGTTTGTGGGTTCGAGCCCCGTGTCAGGCTTGCTGCTGTCAGTACAGAGCCAGCTTCAGATCCTCTGTCCCCCTCTCTCCCTCTAACCCTTCCCCACTCATGCTCACTCGCTCACTCCCTCTCTCTCTAAAAAATAAATAAACATTAAAAAAAAAAGAAAACAGAAGATATGGGTGGCTTGTCCTGTTACTTCCCACTGAGCAAATAACACTGATAATTCATTTCATCCCTTACAGAGAACTTGGGGGAGAAAAAAACCCTGCAGCTTGATCATTAAAATGAGCTTTACACATTTAGGTGAATCTAAATTGTGTCATTTTTTTTTTGTCATCAGCCTGTTAACTTGTCATTTGTTAGTGGCAGCAGTAATTTATTTTTCTTCTGCGTGAGTCTTAGAGCTTCTATTTACTGGATTTGTAAAACAAGAATAGTCACTTTGTGCAAACATTTTAATTAATTTTAAATAGTAGCTTGAATGCGCAATGTTCTGCTACTGTAAGCCTCAGGAAGAGGAGAGAGAGGCAGGGACATCAAACACTCCACATGTGATTCCAAAACCACCTCCCACCCACAACCAGAGAAGATTGCAGGAAGAAGAAGATGAACTCTTTCCATTAGCATTATTTGATAGCCTGGTGGTGGTGGTGGTGGAGGTATGTATGTGCGTGCATGCACACGTTTGAGACACACTGCATTTTTTATTTTATTAACCCTTGAAGTCATTTTGGAGGTTCAGTCTGGAATTTCAAGAGGGAACATCTGGTCATTGTAAACCATGTGTCAGCTACTACTTTGAGTCCTTGCATGCATAATTGCACTTAATGCTCCCATTAACTCTGAAAAATGATACATTGAAGATAAAATTGGATTTCAGAGAAATGCAGTGATCTGGCCAAATTCCCAAAGCTGGTAAGTGACAAGCCAGGTTTTTAAGCCCAGGTCTTTCTGACAACAAAATTTTTGCTCTTTCTGCTTCTGCTCCATATTACCTCTGGGCAGAGCATGGAGTCAAAAGTTGTTTGTCCTATAAACTATCATTTAAAGAAAACAATCATGTAGATTTGTGATAGTAAAAATATAAGAAACATTATGAATATGGGAGGTCCCCACATTCGGCCTCTCAAATGAGGATCAGGCTGAGCCTTACATACTGTGACGGTCTGGGTTGAGTTATGTTTGAGAATGAGTCAGTTACTCCTGAGGGATGATGCTCTCCGTGCAGGTGAGCCCAGTGACCACTAGAAGGCTCTCATCTGGCTTTTGCATCCGCCCCCAGTGGCACCTGGATTACTAGAAAAATTCATTCCTCTTTAAGCTGCTTCCACTTTTTTATGTGGCATCAGCCAAGTCCATCCAGTGCCTTGCTTTCCAGAGAATACCACAGTGTTTTGCATTTCTTACCATACTCCCAGTGGTCATGCAGCAAACATACTGCAGGAAAGCTGCATTTAGAATGTGGAGAATTCTCTGACCTGACGAGTCTCCATTTCTTCCCCTGAGTAATTTAAGTAGGTCACATTTTAAATTTGATTTCCCAAGCACCTGGTTTTAAATAAAATCCATTCTTACCTTCTAGACAATCCTATTTTTTTTTCACCACATGGAGTTTATACAGAAGAGAAATAGTTGCAGTATGAATAAATAAAATAATTGTAACTATTTTATCAATTAATAAAGATAATATTTATTCACCCCTTACTTTCTACCCTCTTCCACCCTTTGAGAGGAAAGAAGGTGCAGTGGGGGTCCAGTGGGGGTGATTGGATGTAACTTTCTCTGCTGTTCATGGAAGCTTGTCCAATATATAATCCTCAACTCAGAAACAGCCCTTGGAAGCTCATTTCACTGTATGTGTGGCCACCCTTCTCACTAGTTTCCTATTTCAGTGGGCTAGAGTAGAAGTGGGGTAAGAAATGATGCCGATTCTAGTCTTGCCAGTAGAAGAGATATCTTTAATGTTACCTAGATCAAAAATGGAAAGTGGATTTTCTCTTGAAATGCCAATTCTGCCTTCTTGCAGGTCTCAACCTGGGCACTGCATTGAAGGTTTGAGGCTCTGTCTAGGCTCAGGGCAACAAGATTCCATGATCAATTGATGATGCCTGCAGAGGTACAGGAAGGGAGAATAGTAATTTACATCACACATTTGCCATTCCTGACATAGAACTTAGCATATTTCATGAGAAACTGACATGGAACAAATTTACTTTTTCTTCAGAGCCCTCTCAAAACTTTTCAAAAGACCATACTTTTTCTCATGCTTCCTCACATTTGCACAGTCCCTAACCTGTATCTTGGGCACCCTGGGTTCAAAGCTTTCTTCTACCCTGCCTTAGACAATCAGCATGTATAGCAACTGTGTACAGACCTCTGCTAAAGTATCCTGGAATAGAAAGCATGCTCTCTACATTTAAAGAGAGTCTATCCAGAGTCAATTATGTGGCTTTGATGTTCTCACTTTTGAACTCATTTTTCTCTGGTAGATTCAGAAGGATGAGAATTCTGCTAAGAATCATAGCCCAAATAATTTCCACAACTATCCTATAATAAAACACTGGGGGGAGGGCAGGACATCCCTCAACCATATGTCAACTTTAAGATGTTTTTGTTTCAGAAAAGTTTGCAATTAAGTTACAAACCTCAGAAAAAGGTACCAGGTGTGCAGCATGAGGTCTATTCCACAAACTGTGTTTTCCATGTCTTTCATAAATGGCCATTTAGTGCTTGCCATAACCTCCTAGTTGACGATGTCTAAATATCAGGAACATAGGAGAAATATTTACTTACATCAACATTGATGACTGCAGAGCTAAAAGGAAATCAACAGTGATGAACATGGTCCTGTCCTCAAGGGGTTTACTAAATCTCCGGGAAATTAGACTCTCACAGAAGGAAAGCTAATTACTATAAAAACAAGATAGATACATGACAACAGGGGACAGTTGATGAGGCAGGGTGGCACCACTTACTGCAGCGATCTAATTGCATCCCTGTCCTGTGACACAGTTTGGTCTGTACACATACATGTACATGTAAAATTCTCAGAACCCATGCATTCCAAATCATGGGTAAACCAGGAGTCTCTGAAACATCTCTCTTGGTCATTTCTGAAGGCCCCTGAGTGCCAGCTCCAAAGCAGGCAGTTGTGCCCTCCTTCTAGGCCCAAAATGAGAAGCCACATTGGAAACTTAGGTTCTTTACAAACCGATTCTGAAAGGAAGAGTCCAAAGACTGAAGGTGACCACTAAAATCCCAGTCTTGATCTCTAAAAGTGATGAATTGGCACATTTGAGCTGAGATTGGTGAAAAACATTGGGTAATCTCATACCAGATGGTCCTCGATGACTTTCAGCCCTCTTCCTCTGCACAAATGCAGGGGAGTCCCAGCTGGGACAGGAACCACTACAAGTTTCAGATCTTCGGTTTGCCCTCCCCTTCTTGATTTCTTTTTCTTAATAGTCCAGACATGTTTAGTCTATTCTTTATTACACATTTATCTCTTTGTAGTCTAGATAAGGAAGCTAAAACATAAAGAGATTGAGTGTGTCAACCACAGCCCATCCCACTTCTTTTTAATGGACATAAAGTTGTCAGGAATAGAAGCCAATTAGCTAAATACTCAGCAAAATGGATCCTAATCTCCTGTACCACTAATAATAACACATGAATCCATGTAGCTTGATCAAGTGCACAGCTTAGAGTTGGGCCAACTTGCTTTCTAAGGGGACTCCCCCTCTTTTGAGCTTTGTGGCTTTGGCTGCCTAATCTGGCCAGTCTGAACTTCATCTGTAAAACAGGCATCCAGAGTCTAGCCTCCACCTCATAGAATGATTATGGTGATTAAGGAATAAATTGTACATAGGGCATTTGACCCTGTGCCTGGCACATAATAAGCATCTAATTGGTGGTAGCTGCTGTTACTAGTAGCATTTTTGTTGTTGTCATTGTGATAGTAATTGTTTATTTGAAGATGGCTCCGCACCTCCATGACCAGAGTTTCCAACCTCTAACATTGCAAACAAAGCTGAAATGCCAGGTGGGCTCTGCCTCCATAGACAGACACAACCCTTCAGGCACTGCCCCCTGTGACCTGGTGTTCTGTCTCTGGTTTTTGCAGCTGCCTGCCCCGTCCTGTGCAGTGGAAACGGACAATATTCCAAAGGGACGTGCCAGTGCTACAGCGGCTGGAAAGGCGCAGAGTGTGATGTGCCCATGAATCAGTGCATCGATCCTTCCTGCGGGGGCCATGGCTCCTGCATTGATGGGAACTGTGTGTGCTCCGCTGGCCACAAAGGCGAGCACTGTGAGGAAGGTAAGTGCTGCAGGGCCAGGCTGGGCAGCAGCAGAGGCGGGAGGCTACTACAGGCTCAGACGTTTGCTAAGGAACCCAATCCAAGGCTCCGCATTTTGCAAAGGAGATTTCAACATTTTGCGCAGAGAACTTCAAATGCCTTGGGTTTTGTAGACTTCTGAAGTTGTAGAAAACACAGGGCTGTGGAGGGGTTCTGGAAGGAATGCTTTGTTTACCCTTCTTTATGTTAATTGGCTACTTCTTTAAATTGCTTTCTCTGCCTCTATCTTTCTTCCCTTTGCCTGTAACTCCTCCTTCCCCCCCCCCCTGCTCCTTCTTTACCCTTTTTTATTTCTTCTACTTCCCGATCTTCCTCTTTTCTTCTGCTTTATTTAAAATCCTCTGATTTGGGAATTACTAAAGCTATCCAGAAAAATAAATAAATAAACAAGAATCCTTAATCTCCCTGTGTTCCCCATAGTTGTTTTTTTTTTTTTTAACTGCCCCTGGTAATCTAGTACCCATATATGTATGTGTACATTTTACAAAAATTAATACCAACAGAAAGCAGTCAGACTTGAAAGACAATAGACAGCCATGTCATTTAGAGACACGTTGTAGGGCACATTGTCCTGGTAACCTAAATCACACAGAATTAGAGGAGGTGGGTGTGTAGCACAGGACTGGAATTTGGTGAATTCTGAAATGCTCAGTATAACATGCATTCTGGTGGCCTCTAGCACCCATGGGAAAAGTTAGGGGTGTAATAAACTGAATCCTATCTGAAAAGACACTATCAGAGATGAGACTCAGTGAGCAGGAAGGCGGCATGGAGGAGGCAGTACAGGGATTGGGAAGGAGCACCGCTCTGGAGCTGATCAGAAGCCAGCTACAGTCCTAGTCACTCTGGTTAGTGCTTGTAGAAGAGTTATTTGGTACAAGGTGTTGAGACCTATAAGGCGAAGGAACTCTGACAAACTGCCTGTCACTCTTCCCCCTCTGTATTTGTGCTTCCATAGTACAGTCTCGGCTTGTTCATCTCTTGTTTCTCTCAATATAAAGCATGAACCAGAGTTCGTAGTCAGGTAAGAGCCTTGATGCTCTCTATCCCTGGCCCACTCCCACCCTTTGAATTGGCTCAGTTGTTATTTTCCAGCTGAGCACCTTTCTTCTACATGTGTCTGCCAGGCAAACATTCCCGTGCAACTCAAACAGCACTTTTCCCTCCCACATTCCCAGTGGAAAAAGTGTCAACTCACCCAACAAGCTAAGGGGAAAAGTGAAGCCCACCACCTACCCCATGTGAAATAACTTGAGAAGACCACACAGAATGTCCTCCTAGAAAAGACTCTGTTAGGTGCCATATGCCTGTGTTGCCTCTCAGCTTCTCACTGCCAAGCTGAGAAAAAGGGGCCTCAGGTGCTATGAGGTTCTCAGATTCGAGTGGATCTGTTCTCCCATCCTGTTAAGTAATAGATCTCCAGGGTTCTATTAAAAAAAAATCATTACAGCCCTCACGACAAAGTAATGACAGTAGCTTATCCTTAGATAAACATACAAAAGCTCTCCTTCTGAAATCTCCCATTTCATAGTTTTTAGAACTATGGCTACAAAGAGTCAGCTTCCATGACATTATTCTTCTAAGATTTTCCAATACATCAGTGGTAATGCCATTAATGGGACCCAGAAGTCTGACCCCCAGATCTTCATTTGCTCAACACTCTATATGTTTTTTTTCCCCTCTATTATAAAAGGTAGCCTCCCTCCATCTGCATCATAAAACCAAATTGGGAGTTTGGATAGAGGAAGGACTGATTTAATAACCCTGCTTGAAAGGTTAAAGTTCTTAAAGATAAATGGATTGCAGAAGGCAAAGCTGCATTTGCTGAAAACATGGGAGAGGCCAATAACATGACAAGAAAGGTTAAAACGACCTTTTGCATACATCATTTGGCGAGAACGAAATGATAAAGCAATGACATTGCCCGTCTTAGAATTTTTTTTTCCCTCCAGTAAAGATTGTACATATCTTTGTGAGTAGAATTTCAAGTGATTTCTCAACTTTCTTACTCTACCAACCAGTCTTATTTAAATGTTCGGAATGAATTAACCATCCAACAAAACAAGAAAGCCACGTGGATCATTATAAAAGGATGAAATCTCCTCTATTGATTTCTGCAACCCAAAAAGAATGAATTGAGGTGATTCATATGCTGTTTTCAAAATAGGAAATGGAATCAGAAGCTCTGGATCAGCACTTTTTCTTCCATTTAGCTTTTTTATTTCTGATATTCATCATAGTCATAACGTTCAGACAATTTACCTGAAATGGCCATGGCAACGAAATCAATAGTTGCCATCCTCCATTTTTGCTGTATAAACATTGTTGTACTATTAACAAATTTGCACAAGAAAATGAAAGGACGGATTCACGAGGTTTCATTTAATGATATCTGGGGGAGTGGGCAGGTGATGAGAGAGGAACGGACATATTAGTTCAAGTCAGCCATGTTTTCTTGTCAGTTTCATGGTTGAGTCATTTTTCAATGACATTTAACTTCATAAATGTAATTCATGGTTCTTCAGGGGTTTATAGTACATATTGTTTGTAAAATTCCTTGACCTCTTTTTTTATCCTTAGGGATAGAAATTGCATTCACAACCCTTTTTTGTCAAATCTACAGAGGGCCCAAGACTAAATGAGTTCTAATGATTTCAGCTGCCAAGGGGCTGGTGTTGTAAGGCACATGGTTCTTAGCTGGTAAAGGCCACTGTCCCCCTTTTAAGTGTAACACTGTTTCTATTTATAAAGCTTTGTAAGATGCCATAGTCCCTCCTGCCTGCTAAAGATTCTAAGGATGTGGCCACAAGACCATCTCATGAAATTGGAACCAAATTTAAAATTCATAATGAAACTGCTCTTCTTAAAGTCTTGATTTAGTTACTCCATCAGCTGCTGTAATTGTATAGCACAAAAAGCATATTTACTTGTATAACTGAAAGGGCTGGCTCATATATCTAGATACAATAAATGATTCTCTTGATGACATTCCACTCCTGGACTAATATATCTCAGTGGATTTTCTTCTTTTCTCCATACTATAATTTAAGATAGAGAAGAGAAAGCTAACTTGTCTGGAAGAAAAACTATATTTTCTTATTTTCTTTTAGGGAGGTGTATATTACTTTTTATTTCATCCTTTTAAGAAAAAGTGTATGGGGGCGCCTGGGTGGCGCAGTCGGTTAAGCGTCCGACTTCAGCCAGGTCACGATCTCACGGTCCGTGAGTTCGAGCCCCGCGTCAGGCTCTGGGCTGACGGCTCGGAGCCTGGAGCCTGTTTCTGATTCTATGTCTCCCTCTCTCTCTGCCCCTCCCCCGTTCATGCTCTGTCTCTCTCTGTCCCAAAAATAAATAAAAAACGTTGAAAAAAAAATTTTTTTTAAAAATAAAAAAAGAAAAAAAAAAGAAAAAGTGTATGGTATGCTTTTTTTTTAAGTTTTTGAAAGCTCCTAGCTGTTGGCACCTCACCAAACATTTTAAATAGCTAATTATAGATGGAGGGTAGTTTTTGAGACACATAGCACATGAGATATCTCTGTGTATATTTTGATTTTGCTGTATTAAAGATGGGCAGAGAGGAAAAAAATACAACTTTGGGATTTCCTTGTATTAGAAGAATATGGACAAGATTGATTCTGAATGAATTAGCTCATATTGTACAGATCCCAAATGACACAGCATGCTTCCCAAAAGCAAGAAGTTGTTAGCACCATTTCTTTGTTGTTAGTTCTCCATAGTTTTTCTCGGTAATGACAAATGCTTTATAGCAGTCTGCCATTCATTCCTGTAGCGACTGGGTATTGAACACCTATATTTTTTGACTGTTCTAAGCACAAGACAGACGCCAAAGACATTGCACAGCCGTAAATGTCTTCTATTTGTTTGAAACTTTCGATTCATTTACCTCCAGATGCACTCCACCATCCTGAGAAAATTTGAAGGTGTTAGAAAAGGTTATATCATCAGAAGTGATAATACAGAAGACAATGAATTCAACCGTTAAAGTGATTGCAACCAGAGCAAGTAGCATCATCATAAACGTCTCCACCTAATAATAAATCACTGAAATTCCCCTTTCTGAGAGTGTATTTTTTATTTTTTTATAATCAATGGCAGCTTCTGTTTCCCCATGGCTCAAATAGTTTGAGCTGGTTTTCATAAATAATATCTTCCTGAGAAGATTCAAATGGATCAGATCAGAAACATGTCCTTACACTGAAAATTCATATTGTTGCCTCAAGGGAACACTGCTCTTTGGAAACTTCATGGAATACTGTGATTTCTAATAAACTCAAGTTCCTGATTTCTGACATACCCCAGAATGAAATCATTTGTGGCATGGGTAATCTAAATAATGTCATATTTAGAGCCAATGTATCATCAATTTTAAAACATACCATTATTTTGTATGCTATAAGAAGAAAAAAAGTTGATACTATGGTACAAAAAGCTGGGACCCCAAAGGGTTGCCATTTCAGTGTCATGGTGAACTATTTAAGAGGCCAAAAATCTTGTATGTTTCAATCTTGGCATCAGGCAAAGAGAGAAATCAAAATCTCTGAGAATTTGAACTACACGATGGCACACATGCACATGAGGGACTAAATTACAGCAGCAAAGTGGTCCAAAAAACCTCAAGAAAAGAATTTAAAGTGGTCTCAAGCTGGCTGTGCCCCCAGTTGACGGCAGAAGAAAATGCTTTAACCTAGGCCGAGAGGGCTGATTTCCGAGCTGTTAAAATGAAGAAAATGTATGTCTTAGCTAAATAAGGTGATGAGACTTCCCTATTTCTCTGATTCACAAGACAACATCTGAGCTCTCTGCAAAACCACTATTTGCCATTCAAACCCCATGGTGTACATTTCTCTCATCTTCAAATGCCATTGTATCATTTGTTAGAAATACCTAAGGAAGTTGATCTTCCTCTAAAAAGCCCTATTTATCCAACTCTGGGGCTGGATGAACATCCAAGGTTTGGAGTCAAATTCCCATGCAAAAGTCCTGTTGTTGAGAACTGGATTTGGCAGCTCACTTTGAGTTGAATCTAGAGTAGGAATCTTCAAGTTACCTGCTGGATGCATACCCACCCTGAGTACTTAGATGGCCAAACAGACCATAAAACTAGCAAGAATGACAGTGACCAAAACCTGACCATTAACTCTTCTGACTGACAGTCTGAGGGAATGTCAGTGCCACAGCTAGACTCCCCCATTCAGTCCACTCATGATTATATTTAGGAAGATTACCTCTTTGGGATCATTTCCATACCTAGCTTCACCCCTTCTATCCTGCTTTTTTCACTGACTCCTGTTGTAGATGTGTGACAACGAATGGAAACTACTTTTAAACTTAGCCTAAGTGAAATTTAATTAGGAAAGTGACTCATTTATAAGTTTCATTGGTTTTCTTTTTAATCCTTTGTTACCTTCTGAAGTCAAATATTAGTGAAGTTAGAATGAGCCTTCTTTTTCTCTCTGATAGTGAGGGATAATTGGGTTTGGGGATACATGTAGAGATATCACCAGTATTCATGTTCCAGGCTCAGAAGCTCTGATATGATATAATTAAAGTACTAATGTTTAGAAGTACAAGGTTCTCAACATTGAATGACACACCTCTATATCTGGTTCCCCCTAAAGCTCTGCTTGAGAAATCCCCTCTCTCTCTTACATTCTCTTCAAGTTGGAGATTCGGTGTTTGGGCACATAAAAATCCTTGAATTCTTTATGGGTTGTTCTTCAAGAGACCACGTAAGTATTACCTGGGCTGCTCCATTTGCTCCCAAGAGGATAAGAATTAGTGAATCACTGGCTTCTTCAGCAGCAAGGTGGTGTCTCATGGCCCACCCCCATAAGTGATCAATACTTGTCCTCTTTGTTTTTTTTTTCAGTTGATTGCTTGGACCCCACCTGTTCCAGCCATGGGGTCTGTGTAAATGGAGAATGCCTTTGCAGCCCTGGCTGGGGTGGTCTAAACTGTGAGCTGGCAAGAGTCCAGTGCCCAGACCAGTGCAGTGGGCATGGCACTTACGTCCCCGACACAGGTCTCTGCAGCTGTGATCCCAACTGGATGGGTCCCGACTGCTCTGTTGGTAAGCCAAGAAGTTTCCTCCTCGCTTTTCCCAATACTCATGCCCTATGGTCTTCCATGAGCCCAAATGGATGGGAATCTACTCTTCTCACTGGGATAAAGGGACTTAGGTTAATTGCATAGGGCCTATCATACTCTCTTCTCAGTCATGAAGTCTATGATCCTGAGAAACAAACACACACACAAAAAAATGCCGCAGGTTCTTGTGCCTCGTTTGTTCCATCACTACAAATGGATGAGGGGCCCGGGAGGAATGCTTCCATTTTCATTATAGGTTTTCTTATGCACACTCCCTAAAGGTACCAGAAAACAAAACAGAACAATTCAGTCCCAGACAAACTGAATGGAACGTCCTATAAAACAGAAAAGAGGCTCCCTTGGGGTGCTGTGTGAACATGTTATAAAGCTCTGCAATACTCCAGTGACAGGAAAATAATGAAGTTGCACTATACACTTTATTTTCCTAAAATTAAGAGTATGTGTCTTCCCTCCCGAGTGACCCTAAAAGGGAACGGTTCAACAGTTCAAGCCAGTCCCAACCTACCTGAGAATGGTTCCATTCACAGTGACAAGTGCCTATCCAAGCAAGCGATCATCATTCCGCCCCCTTCCTCTGGGTAGTGAGACAGCTGTCAGATTGCCATGGCAATCAGGAAGGGAATATATGTGAAGCTTTGCCTACAATGGGAAAGAAATGAATATTTCATTCCAAAAGAAAAAAAGAGTCCGTTAAAATGGGCTATTTTGAGACGTCTTCTAAGCCCACTCACCTCTGGATTCCACACTGATGCTGGTGGTCCAGGCCACGCTCTGCAGAGGATGGGGAAGGGGAAGCCCTCAATCTGAGACGCAACCGTGTTGCCTACATGCTGTGTGACTTTGAGTGAGTCACTTCCCCTCCTGATTGGGTTTTCCCTCCCCTGGCACAATGAGCCATGCCTCCCTTAACAGTCTGTCGTAAGGATGAATGTCTGGCACGTGCTTGTCCTCGAGTGAGAGGTCTGGAACGCCAGCGAGTGTTTATCTGTCTGTCTGTCTCCTCCCCAAGCACAAAAGACTTTGAGCTCCTTTGAGAAAGAGGCTGTGTAAATGCAGCACAATCATAGAGGTCATCATTGCCACAAGGTGCCGATCTGGGTGATGGGTGAGTGTGCAATCATTAGGGGAATGGAGCTGTGGGGTTCCCAGCTGGCCGGTGGTCAGTTCAGGCTCTCAACAGGGAAAAAAAAAAAGTCCCGGCTGGCTAGGGAGTCAGGACGCACATATATCTTTTCAGATGGCACCTCCTGGGTAGCTTTGCCAAACTGGATTGCCACTGTGTGACCTCCTCCTGGGATGGCCTCAAGCTCTAGAACAGTGGTTCATTCTCACACTCTAGTGCACATCAAAACCACCTGGAGGATTTGTGAAAACAAATTTCTGAGCCCCATGCCCAGAGTTTCCAATTCAGGAGGTCAAAACAAGGCACAAGAATTTGCATTTCTAACAAATTCCCAGGTGATGGTGGTGCTGCAGGTCCAGGGACCCCACTGTGAGAACCACTGCTCTAGAAACTACATAAGAATAAATTAATACCCAGCCAGTGGAGAGGCCTCCCAAGGTGACGCACCTGCTGGGCCTTGGGGCCTGCTCCAGGGACCCAGGCCATGTGTGTGGTCTGGCCTCCAGTGGAGGGTTTTGCCAGCTGTGGTGTTGAGCTGTAATCATTGTTTTTCTTCCAGAAGTGTGCTCAGTAGACTGTGGCACTCACGGCGTCTGCATCGGGGGAGCCTGCCGCTGTGAAGAGGGCTGGACAGGCGCAGCTTGTGACCAGCGCGTGTGCCACCCCCGCTGCATTGAGCACGGGACCTGTAAAGATGGCAAATGTGAATGCCGAGAGGGCTGGAATGGTGAACACTGCACCATTGGTAGGCAAACGGCAGGCACCGAAACAGGCACATATTGCTTTATTTTCATAAATCGTAGATCTATAGTGATGGTCGTGCATTGCAACTGGCTGTTCCTTCAGGGATATGAGTGCTCTACAACATTCCTGCTGCCTCTCCAAATCTTCAAGGGGATAGAGAAGGGAAAAACAAGTCCCCAACTAGAAAAGTCTTTCCCTTTTTTCCAGAATTCCATATTGGGAGGAAAAGAACAAAACTAGAGAACCAAATCCATTCAAATTACTGATTCAGGGAGGGAGAAATGCACATGCATGGGAAATTGTCAGGACCTGGAGGTTTCAAGCACCCTACGTGACCGTGGTCTGCAAATCCCTCCTTGTTGAATACCCTCCCAGCTGGATGGATCACTGGATCCCTGCTTGCCAGCAACACCTGAGCACAGTTGTTTTAGACAAGGTTAGATACAGGCAGGACTCCCAGGTTTCCTGGGTAGCCAGGTACCACTGGAATAGGTTTGAGCACCCTCTTGCTATCCCAAGGCAAAGTGTCATCCTTGGGCTCTTGACCCTCCCCATCACCACCACCACTGATCAACGTCTCCTCCTCTAGTCCCATGTCATTCTCACTCAGCCACCTCTCTCTACAAGTTTTTTGATGAAAATTTTTTTAAGATTGTTTTCTTTTTTGAGAAGTAATCGTTCCCAGGTTTCTTCAGTTTTGATTTTGATTGCTTTTGGTCAATATTGTGGTTTAGGGTAGGACAATACTGGATTGAATGTATCCAGTTATCCCTTTGATAAGATGGGAGCCAACGCTCTTTGGTTTTCCATATCCCTCAGACAGTCGGAGTTATGAAGTTGTCAAATTGAGTGTCATTTTACCTCTAGGATTTGCTTTTGTTGGGTTGAGTTCATGCTCAAGTTGGCTAATACACTCACTTGCAAGGAAATTCTCGGAGAAGTTTCCAAGCAAACTACTGACTTGCCTTCTTGGAGTTATCTTTGAATCTATCCATCAAGTTTTGGGGCCTCCCCTCTGTCCTAGCCCCAGGACCCCAGTCAACAGATTGGGTACCTGGAGGGAGAGACAGGGTTAAGAACTTGTCCAGGGCTGACTCATGAGGTCAGACTCAATTTCCCATGCTGTTCATTTGAGTGGTTAAGCAGAGAAAAAGTGAATTCTGCATTATATTTACCCCATTTCCATGTAATTGGGCATCTAAGGGGCAGCGTGCCAATCCAGGCCATGACTATAGCACTGGGACCCTGTCGGGACAGTCTGTTGGCAGTGAATTGTTTCTGCAATCTCTCAGTGATGCTCCAGATACTGCTCCCCTGCAGCTGCTTTCATCTTCTGTTCCCTGCAGAGTCTGGGGGATAATTCAGAAAACTCTCAAGGGAGGATGTGCACAGCCCACTACCAAGACAGTTTACAATTCTTACCAATAGCTTCCTCTCTTCAGGGGTGTTCCTCCTGATGTACTTTTGCATGCCCCATGTGATTTAAAGAATTCCCCCACCCCCCATACCTCCATTTTCCTAGGCTGCTCCCCTCAAAAAAAAAAAAAAAAAAAAAAAAAAAAAAAAGCTCTTGCCAACCAATAACCTTTAGGTAGAAAATCCTACTTTCTTTCAGTTCACACCATCCAGCCTCACCTCCCCTTTGCTCTCCCTTTCCACGTCTGCTGAGGGTTTGCTGCCCCACCATGATGCCTGCTAGCTCTCCCCTACCTACAACTCATCCTCACTCTGGGAATAGCTCACAATAGCGCATCCCAGATGGATTGGAGTAGAGTTTGGAAAATTACAGTCAAAGGTGCCATATCTGACCTGCTGCCTTTTTTTTTTATATGGCTTCCAAGCTAAAAATAGTCTTCATGTTGATTAAGTGTTGAAAAAAATAAGAGATATTTTCTGACACATAACTATTAAACTCAAATTTCAGTGTCCATTAAACAAAGTGGGTTTTTTTTTCTTGAGGACAGCCACACCCATTCATTGATAGACTGTCAGCTTGCACATTGCATCTTAGTGTTGAGTGATTGCCACAGAGACTGAATGGTCCACAGAGCCATGTGTTACCTGGCCCTGTATAGGAACAATTGGCCGACCCCTGAATTGGAGAGTTGTACAGGGCTTGATGGATCGAGAGGAGAAGAGAGAGGCTGGCCAACATTCACTTTAGGAAAAGGCCTCCAGCTGTGATTTGAAGGTTGTCAGACAAAGGGAGAAGGTCCAGTGTGGAAGTAGGGAGACAATAATGGTTTAATTGAAGTGTGTCTGGAGCCTTGAAGCTGAAATGGGATGATGGCACCTCTAGTCTCAGTAGGAAATTATGGGGATATGGCCAGCAAGAGAACACAGGAGATGTTTCATTCTAGCAGTCTTATGGGTGAGATGGATTGGGAGAAGATGTCTCTGCTACTTGAAGTGGCTGGTTCAAGTTTTACATGTGTGTGTGCTAAACATACATGAGCTCTTGGGAGACATAGAAAACAGGCAAATTCATGTGTCAGGTAAAGGAAGTAAATGAAAGGAGTTTGGGTTCAGGGAAGTGTCTTGTCCAGAACTGTGATCTCTCGTGACTTTTGGGTTCACTCTATGTAAGTTTACAAAGTATTTGTCACCAAAGTCTTTTCTTGTGAGGAACTAGGGCTCCCTAGTTTCATTTCTAGATAGGTGCTGTATCCTCATGGTTGTGTTCACTGGGACTTGTTCTAGAAAAGCCAAACATACCTTGGTTGTTGAGATTTGCTATTCAGAATGTAGAGATGTTTGGATGCACATAATTGGTTTGTTGTTGTTTTGTTTGTTTGTTTGTTTGTTTGTTTTCCTTTTCAACCTCTGGCCTCCAAGCTTCTATGTGAAGGTTTATACTTTTATTTTGAGCAGACACTCCTGTCAATTCATTTTAAGTAAATGTGACAATTTACAAGCCCAGAATTGGTCCTCCTCCTCAGGGATAGAAAAGAAAAGAAAGAGAGGCTTTTGGTCCTTTTCAAGCAAAGCCTCAAATGCTGTATTTTGAAAAGAGAAAATAAATAAGAATGAAATGGCACCTAGTCTGCAAACAACGCATTAGGAAATTTGAGGTAAGGCAGAGCCTAGGTGATTAGTGTTGGGGCACAAGGGTTGTCTGCAGCCTATTTTCAAAAGGTTGTGGTGAGGTGGTATTCTTAGAATCATTGCCAACAGTCACCTGAACAACTTGCATCATTATTTGTGGATCACATTTATTTTGCTGGAGAAAGCAAGAATATAGATGGGGGTGGAAGGGGGAAGTGAGGATAAAAACATGGACTTCTGAAAATCAAGTAGGATCTATCCATGTTTGGTCAAGTGAATTTCTGGAATTTCCAACTGAATTATTATTTTTTATATTTGGAAATTTAGTACATATTACTAAAGATTTAAACGTAAGGTATAACATTTCAATACTGTTAAAGTGAACATACTGGTAGACTGGATTCTACCAAGCAATCATTCTTATATTACATTTTTCTAACAAGTTAAATATAAGGTATGGCTAAAACCTACAGAATTGCATAGATAAGAAATATGCTTTGAATCCAAATGAACCACAATTCATGTTTATCTTTGGAATATATTAGTATTATTTGGATAAGCTGCAGTTTACTCTTATGAATAAATCAGAAAGTGCACTGTGTGGTTAGATTAGTTTTATTCTTTAAACATAATCCTAAAATGGGTTGTTGTTTCTATCACCTGCCATGCCTTACTGAACTGGGGATTGAACCTCAGAAGACCATCCAAAGACCATGCCAGCAAGGCATAAAGGGACTACAGAATAGGTCAAAAATCACTGTGAACTATAGTAAACTCAAACAAGTGTCTGTTATAAAGAAATGAGGTAATTGTTAGTGTGTTTTGCATACAGAATCATTGAGCGAAGTACAGAGAGAAATAACATTTTGCCGCAGAATGCAAGCCGAGAAACTAAATGCTAATTGAGGATTGTTGTTATTATCTGCTGACTGTGGGCTGTCCAGACATCCGCTCTGAGTAATACAAACTAACACACCCACAGAATAAATCCACCACCACCAGGCACCCACCCTAGGTGAGCTGTTTGATGTCTGGGTAGTGAGCAATGCCTGTAGTGGTTGTTACAACTATTTATTTTGTTTGTGTGGTCCTGACCTCCACCTGCATTTCAGAATCATGAGGACTCGATTCCCAGGCCCATATGGGGCTGGGTGACCTGCTGTGTGCCACAAGTCAGAACAGTTTTCTTTTCTCGCTATTGCACTGGGCCCTTCTATTTTTCATCTTTAATTGGTTGGGGAAGGAAATAGGTTCTTGTGATGTTAATAAGGAAAATGAATCTTTACCCAAGGTAAAACCAGCCGTGCGACAATCTGATGTGCTGATTAAGTGATTGTCATCAGAAGTAGACAGGGTCACAGTCCAAGAGGGAGAGAGCTTGAGAGCTACAGGGAACAAGATGGGAAGGAAGTGACTATCAAAATTAACCAACTTCAGACTGAATACAGCTGCTTCTGCATCTTGTTCCAGTTTCATTCTCGGTCATGAAAACATTTTTCTTGTAGCTATTATCCTTGAACATTCAAGCTTTCATGACTCCACAATGAGATCAAGTTGAGATGAAATTAGCCACTGTGGAGCCATCCTTACCACCAGGTCTGTGGGAGCAGCTAATTCTCTGATTGGTTAATTAACCTATTCCTCCGGGGGCTCTTATTAGAACCTATGCTAGGAGCTCCATTCTTCTGTGAAGTGAAAACCTGAAGGGATGGTCTTTCACTGTTAAATATTATGGACAAGCTTTTTGTGGGGTACAAAAGATGTTCTACTTCTGATTTTTCCCCCCACAATGTGCCCAAAATGTGAGCCTCCTCATTGAAGATCAAGAACCACCACATGACCAGAAGTTCTCTTTGAGTCTGGATCAGGCAGTCTACCCAGGTTTCCTTACCCAAACTCAGAACAAGGACTTGAAGGTAGAAGTTACAGGAACACTTTTTCAATGCACTCAAAAAATAAAATAAAATGAAAAGAGAAAAGTGTCTTACAAGTAATAAGATTCTCATCACAAGAAAGTGTGATGAGCCTTTCTTGGCCTGGATGTTGATGAAAGGCTTTAAACATTAGTTGGAAAATAAGACTCACCCTCACTTAATGGCTCAACCATTCACAGAATGGTTATTTTGGTTCTTTTGTCTGTGTGGTCCTGATCTCCAATTGCATTTCAGAATCATGATGACTCGATTCCTAGGATCATGTGGGGCTATGCAAGTGGAAATGGTCTTTTGTACTGTTTCCTATGTGATTTAGTAATATGTGCCCATGAAAGGAGCTCCCATCAACAAAGAAAGGGGTGGAAGGAGCCTTGATGTTTTAGTTCTGTGGAGAGACAATGACTTGGAGCATTGATGTGCCATACCCTTAATAGTTTAGATGGTCCTGTTGATGTACCAGCCTGTGGCCCACTGTGCCAGAGCCTGACTCAACAAGTAAATACCTTAATATGGACTGTTACAGTTTGGGACTCTTAGGACAGAAACCCACAGGTGAAAATTAGCATGAGGAAGATTCTACACTCAAAGGAAAACATGTAAGAATAAGAGCTGTTGAAAAGAAAAGCAGCAGGGGGAGATGCTCTGCCATCATGTTATGTAGTGAGTGCTCTGTCACTTGAGCTTTTACAAAGAATCAACTGTTCAATCTATTAAGAACCAGTCCGTTCCAAGTCTTTGATTCTCAGATCCCACATTATCCCCTCAAGACTTTACATTAAAAGGAAAGGAACACAAAGAGGGCCCTAGAGATCTGAGCTCCCTTTAGATATTTGTGATGGACATTTGCTCGTCACTCTGTCTTATTTGTGGTGCTGTCATGAAGAATAGGTTGATGGAGGAAGGGGGAGATCTGTGTTCTAGGCTTGGCTCTGCCACAAACATTCTGGGTGCTTTTGAAGTAGTCACCCATCTTCCCAGCCTCAGCTTCTTCCTGCTGCAAATGAGGGAGTTGAACCATATAATCACTTTACAGAGTGTAGTCCAAAGACATGAAATGCTTTTCATTGGTGTGCAAATATATTTTGTTGAATAGTTACATAGAGTGTTTAAAAATACATATTTGGAAAAACTATAACTACCTCATCAAACTCATGAATATACTGGTATTACTGCTAAGGGATGTGGCAAAATTGGGTACCAATATCAGGCCTGAGTAAATTTAAAGAAAAATATTAAGTAAATAACAGTGCAGATATTGCAAATATCACGAAAGCAGTATGTGATTGACTGAATTTAGAACACACTTGGATGAGATGATCTCTAAGGACTGGTCCATCTCCTGAATTTTATTACTCTGATGCAAAATTATACGAATGGACCACTCTAGCACATTAAAACCTTTCTCTGTTCTGCAGGGCACAGAGAGGGTTTCCATGTAGGATCCAATAATATACACTTTACATGAGAGGACAAGATACAGTGTAGTGTTGGCTCTGCTGATGATGCTTTTTTGAATAGTTGAGGATAGTCGATGGTACTTTTTTGTTTGTCTATCTGCTCGTCTCATCCCTAGCATCTCAGGTCCAATTTATATATGGTTAACTATGAGATTTTTTCTCCATTGAAAAACTTACATAGTCTGAATAATCAGAGTCCACTTTATTCCTTTATATTTGTGTTTTTTTATTTTAAAAATATGGTGTTGAGTACAGGTTTATCTATCTATGTCCATTTCACTTGGATTCGGGGCAAGACAAGCATGATGAACTGTTTAACATACAGGCTTGCATGTCAGTCTATCTGAGATCAAATCGTGGCAGGTGTCCTCACCTTTGTGTGCCTCAGTTTCTTTGTCTGTAAATGGGAATACTGAAAAGATGACCTACCTCACTGAGTTATATGCACAGTACTAGCACAGTTCCTACCATAAAGCAAGAGCCAAGCAAATGTAAGCTAATGTTGTTGTTGTTGTTGTCGTCGTCGTCGTCGTCATCATCATCATCCCCCAGGCCCATCACCATCATCATTATCTATTACAAATGTCAGATAAAAGCAAGGGAAGACTATCAAAATAAATTTGTCATTAAGACATTTCTGCTACCTTCAACCTGCCTTTCCTATATACTGCCTCCAACCCATCAAGCAGTTAGTAGCATTTCAAAAATAACACCTACCCACTACCAATTTCCCAAGCCAAGTTTTGTTCTATAACTCACTGGCATCGGGTTCTTACAGGGAAATATAAACTAGCTCTCTTACCTGGAAATTGAACCTACTTATTTTACCAAACAGCCCGCTTACACATGGAATCAAACGTCTGAATATCCTCATGTTAATGGAGGCTTATTATGAAATTGGGGTTTGCTTCTTTCAACCAAAATTTCTCCATCTAGATTTTTTTGGACACATTCCAGAGAAGCCAAGAGGTCTATGAGAATTTCCTTTTAATTCTGGGTTTCATTTTTATAATAAGTACAGTTCAAAAGAAAAGTGTTTTCCTTTGAAGTATTAGATTGGAATTATTATTGAATAGAATAAAACTTCAATTCTTTTAAGCCAG
The DNA here is from genome assembly GCF_028018385.1 of Neofelis nebulosa. Classification (NCBI taxonomy): domain Eukaryota; kingdom Metazoa; phylum Chordata; class Mammalia; order Carnivora; family Felidae; genus Neofelis; species Neofelis nebulosa. Next base: position 59,055,856 of record NC_080782.1, read on the forward strand.
CATTCCTCAAACTAGGGACCACAGACATACTCTACAGGAGTTTGGAAAGACACTGTCTTCCTTTAAGAAGGAACCTGGCATTTCTCACGTTGAAGATGCTGCCAGATCAGTGTCTCTTAGATTACCTTGTCCTGGTCTCTCCTTTTTGGACTCCTTTCCCATTCCTCATGACTCTGAATTCAAAGAATAACTCAGGGAGACTCAACTATGAACTCAGCTGAGTTACAAATGCCTTTTGGAGACTCAATAATTGCACTGATTGTCCCTACTCAGCCCAGTGAACTGCACGATTACCCTCATTCCTCCAGTGGTACAATTGTATGACTCCTTGGAGCAACACCCATGAGTAACATCTGGGGATTCTTTGTAATTCCTTGCTCATCTCCTGGGTTATCAGGAGCCATACATAGTATCCCAGATGTTTATGTAAGAAACAGATTTTGCATTTCCTCCCAAGTTGCCTGCCTAATAGGGTTCAATCTTATACCAAACACTTCTTTCATAGCACTCTATTTCACGAGCTCTTTTCAAAAGTCTTGTCTTTATTGCCTTTGGAAAACAGGGTACCAGCATTTCAGAAAACCTCCACAGTCAGGGTTTATTGATTTCCTCTTCATCCTTTTCATCATGCATTTGAATGCATAATTATAAGTAGACTCACAGAAGGCCACCATGCCATTGACGGCCTCTGAGCTTTTTCCTTCATGGTTAATAAAGAAAGAAACCACATGAAATAGCAACTAGGAGAAAGCTAAGTATTTCATCATAAACATTCTCAGGATAATTAGAATGGATTAAATTACAAGAGAAAATGCATTTAGTTAATCTTTCCTCTAATTAAAAAAATATCCATAGTTTTAAATAAAGCGTTTGTTTTTAAAAGCATATTTTCATTGTAATCAATAAGGGGGAGGCCTGTTTTACCCTCACTGATAGGAGAAAACATCTGCAAAGTAATTAAAAGCTCCCAGACAGTGTTTTTTTGGTTTTTTGTTTTTTGCATTTATTATTATTATTATTATTATTATTATTATTATTATTATTATTAAGATCTGTAAGTAGCCTTCTCAGTCTTTTCCTGTAACTTGCACAATGGTATTCTCCACAAGCGACCTCATTTTATGGTCCGTGGTGGTATAACTTGCTTTCTGTTCCCAGATCAGTGAAGATGTGTTTGATGACTCCTGGCCAACAAGGGTCAAGTAAGGAGATTAATTTAGCAGAGGTTTTTATAATTTTCCAAGTGAGGTGGGATGGCAGTCAAAACGAGATGGGTAGGTCACACAAGACACTCCTAAAATAGAACAGGGACACACTCTAGCCTGTCACGGGTTCTATTCTAAGACTGACAGAACCCAAATCACTCCGAGCCCTGTAAGTCTGTCTCACAAGTAAGGAATCATTCACATCATCTCTCCAATTTCATGGCTCATCCCAACTGCAAAGCTCACTCCCCACTCTCATCCCAAACATTCCTAGAAGTTTTCAAGGGTGTCTCACATGCTCATGTTCAGCCCATTTGGATTCTTCAGGCTTGGTCCCCTCATGGTGATCTGCTGCTTACAGAACTCACTTCAGTGGAGCTGCACGGTATTTCCCCTCCTGCCAGGGATTTACCATCCAATACCCTTTGTGCCCACTCAACTAAAGCCCCACTGTGTTTACACAGTGAAGGAAAGAACACCACACTCCTCCACACTGGGGATCTTTATCAGCTGGTTCCAAAAACCTTTGAGAAAACAGCTGTTCATTTTTTGCCTCTAGCACATCTTTCACCCATCATGGTTTTGTCCCACGGCTGGGCTATAGAATAGGCAACACAGGGTCCTTTTTGCTTCCTCACCTTCCCTCACCTCAGACACCCTCCATAGACCTGGGGGTCTTGGGGGAGGCTCACATGTTCTTCAAACACACCCAGCCTCTAAATTCCAATTCAGATCAGTTAGGACCCCTATTGTCTACACAACCAGCCCATTGAGAAAACCTCCTTGTTCCTTCTCATTTAGGTTCAGGGTTGCTTCCATTTTCAGCCAGCTCAACTACAAGTCAAAGAGCCCCTGTGATCTCCCATTCTCATATGAATTATTTTGCAAAAGGAATGGAGACACAACTGCTTCCATGTCCCTTAGACTTCAGGTTTCCAGCAGTTTCTGGCATGGCTCTTTAGGGCAGCTCACTCTAATTGTGTGTGACCCCCAACACCACACAAGCACAAACTATACATTACAAAAACCACATCCCACCAGACCCCAGAGAAAGGAGGGGTTAACCAATGTTCTAGAGACAAAAAGTCCCACAAAATTGCTGTCCATAGGGATTTAAATTGCTGAGAATCCTGGCCCACAGTTTCCAAATTTAGCTGCAGCAGCACCTGGTCAAATTAGCAGTGAAGTTGGTTAGAACTTGGCTCAGAAGGGTCATCTGTCTAGAGCTGTAAGCAGAGAGATAGGCTCTGATAAGTGTGAATTGCATTTCTTTATTTTTAAAATTATGCTTGAACTTCAAGAGGGATTGCCAGACAGCCCTGTCTAGTTGTCTGGAAACAATGCCAGGGGGTGGGGGCTCCCAGAGATTATAAAATAACCACCTCAGAAGCACAGAGGAAACGTTTGTACCCGATTTCATTCCAACAAGTTAGCAAGCTGTCAATCACCGGTCAGGCTACTGCACTGAAATGTGCTCTCTCTAATGACACGAAACTCAAGGCAGTGGCTTCTGCTTTGCAGAGAGCATCCTGGCAATAGACAGTGAGATTGTTTCTCTACATTAGGTGTATGTGAGCCCTGGAAGCCCAAATGTCACTGATGATAGCAATTCCCATGAATAGGGAGAGAGATTGAAGAAGATATTAGAGGTGGTAAGAGAAATGAGCTTTTTCCTATTAATCCAGGGAATGCAGGCAAGTTGAGTTGGGTCCCTTAAGCATGTTGCTATCGGCTTCTCACCAGACTCTGAATATGAACTAATTTAACTTTTTATTTCCATTTAATGGGACCAAGAAAGATCTGTATGCATTCACTTACAGACCTGTTCTCTGGGGGTCTGATGCAGGAAATGTTATCATATCATCCAGAAGCCTAGCCTAGACAGAAACTAGTTTACCCAGAATTAAACAGCTTGAAACATAATACACATCAACACCCACTCCAAACTCCCAATATCTCCTGCAAGTTATGTTTGTAGAATGTAACATCTTCCCTCCTTGCTAACTATTAACACTCACTGTCAGTGCTTTACAATTGTAGTTAGAATGTATTCACAGGGTGGGGCTGGTGATAGGGATTATGTAGCAAAGGAGTTAAATGCATGAGCTTTAGAATCAACTAAAGCATGAGCTTTAGATCAAACAGACCTCAATTCAGCCCCCATCCACTGCAAGTTGTGTGATCTTTGGCAAGTTCTCTATCTTCAGTACCTCCATTTTTCCCATCTGGAAACTGGGAATAGTGATACCTGTGTCCTACTTTGGGGAGCACTTCACTCATCAGTGAAGCATTTAACACAGTGCTTGATGCTCCATAAATGTTAGTTTAAAAATCATCAACACTACATGTTCATGCCCTTACCGGAATTTCTTTGCGGAGTGGACATTTATGAAAAGCAGTAGGGCTGGCACACAGCCACCCATAGGGCCCAGAACTCCAAAAAGAGAGGTCAGGGTGCTAAATGTCCTGTGTTAACCCAGATGTCTGGGCCCACCTCCTGTTCCACTCCTACAAGAGAATCTCACTGGGACATGTGGATTCCATGACTGTAAGAAGGAGAACACAGGGAGCAAGAGCAAAGCAGAGAGAGAGAAACAGCCCAGTGAGGATCTGACTTCCGATTGCAGGAACATGACTATTAAAAACATAAAGAAGAAAGCCACATGTGTATCATCCTATGCCATGTCTGAGGTCCACACCTCCTCCATCTGGTTCCAGCTGAGCAATGACAACTTCATTCATTCATTCATTCATTCATTCATGAAACATCTATTGAGCACCTAATGAGTGCTGGGTGCAACATAAGCTTCCCCTGGGTGAGGCCCTGGGCTACAGGGCTAAGAAAGAAGTGATTGGCACAGAGGCTGGTAACAGTCCAAGGAACTTCAGATCTCAGCTGTCTTTTTGCCCACATGAGAATTTGCTGTTTTCTAACGCAGGGCACCCTTTCTGGTGTTTCTGCCAGTTGGTTTTGGTTTCTTTTTCAATGCTGTTTCCTGCTAACAGCTTCCCAAGGAGATCAGTGTAAGGATGGAAACCTTAAACTTCCACTGGTAGTTTAAATTCATTTGTAGCACAATGTAACTACATAAAAGAAAGCAGCCAGGTATCAAACTTCATGGATACACACAAATGACTCCCTCATAAGTGTTAATATTTTCAACAGTGGAAGAAATTTAGTTAAATCAAATGAAGATGGCAACTCATTAAAATTTGATTTTCCCTCCTATCCTTTTTTATCTTTTAATCCTCCGTATATGGCACAACTTGTTCTGTTAAATAACACTCATTAATTAAATCTCATCTTCTCTTAGCTATATCTATATTTTTATTTATTATGGAGACCTTTCAATGCTTATAATCTAATTTAGTTGGATTATTTCTTGGACATCTCTAAGTATGAAAACCTTGAGGTTTTAGGGTGGAATTACTGGCAAGGGAAGAAGTGGGATAAACCAAATTCTCTTTCCTTCTCCCCCAGCAGGAGGTGGGTGGACAGGCCTTTCCTTTGTTAGGGGAGTTGGCATGATGAGGGCACTATGAATTCAGTATCTTCATCACCTATGGGAAAGGAAGGGAGGGAAGAACCCATAGAAAGAGTTGTAAACTCAAACACCCCTATGTGGATGAGGCAAGAACAATGTACGTAGATGTGGGGGCGATCCAGCTGAGACATGTCACCCCGTTGATTGCCAGGGTTGATTCGGCTGATCTGGCTGGCTAGGCGGGTGTCCCCTTCCTTCCTCACTGCTCCATGGGCATCCCTCCCAAAGTTGTGTGCTTGGTCAGAGAGAACAACCTTCCCCCATAGAAGAGGATGATTCCTGGGTCAAGAATATAAGAGTAGCCATACCCACTACTGGAACCTCCAAACAAGCTCTCAGGGTCCATTTGTAGGAGAACGTAGAGTGGTCAAGCTTCCAAGACTCCAGACACATCCAAATGAGGCACTGCTTGTGGCAGTCTGCCTTTCTGTAAAAAAAAAAAAAAAAAAAAAAGAAAGAAAGAAAAGAAAAAGTATATGACTGCACTGAAAAGAGTGTAAGACATCAGGGAACGGTAATAAACTGGAGAATGAATGCCCCTTCTGTGGAGGCCAGACATGACCCACCTCCCACTGAATGTTGCCATATAGAAATGCAAACCTAGTTTTACCAAATTTTCTGATTTTTCAATAGAAGCCAGATATCAGGATTGTTGTGCATATTCTCCCCATTTTCAAATGTTAGCAAGCAATTCAAAATTTGTTGAAATGCTCTACAAGCCATTCAGACAGGGCTGGGGTCCAAATGGATCACCCATCTGTGGCCACTGACGCTAAGCTCCAGTACAAGATTAGTACCAAGTTAGGGAACATCATTTGCCTGGAATGAGCAATGTCAAAGCAATGAAAGCTTTGGCTTCTTTTCTTTGATGTCCCTACTCTCCTGGTAACTGGTTTTTGCTGGTGGGAGTCTCACTGCCAGGGTATAATGGTGATACTTTGCACTTACAAAGTGAATTTTCTCCAAGGAGCTCAAAAGACTTTGTGTTGCCTCAGTCAACCTCACAATAAGCCCGTGAGGCAAGCAGGTAGCTATTGCCCCAAAACATACAGTGAGCAGCATTAGAAAGTATTTTACACAGGCAGCTAGGTTGACTCATTGGTTTAAATCCATGGTCTATACTGTTGGCAAATTACAGCATTCAAGAAGCACAGACAAGGTTTCCCATTACTGCCTCCTCTGCTGCCCTTTTTGGCTTATCTTCCTTCCATCTGCTCCAGTTGACAGCTAAGCCCCAGATCTCAACAATATATATGAGAAAACTGAGCCAGTGACTAATTCCTGTCGTGCGTGTGAGTGTGTACACGTCTGTGTGTGCATGCATGTGTGTGTGCCCATCTGACTTCTCGGCAGGCCTAGCATGGTTCATCTGCACCCATTACAACACGTCTCTGCATTGGTCATTGGTGTGATGCCATGCTCTGAAATGCTACTCTGGCAAATGCTCACAACCTAGAAACTCCAAATAGGTATCTGCAGGAATCTGGATATCTGTATTTTAGTAACAGTGCCCAATAATTCATGCTGTCCAGAGCCCCTCCCTGTCTCCCTTCTCTTCCTTAAGCAGATAGAATTACAACTGTGAAGGAGAAGGTTTTCCCATACAGAACTGACACTTGTGCCTTCTCCTTGGCCACAGTGAATTAGCAGTAGTGGCCATGGAAAACGGGGACAGAAACCAGAGCAGTGCAGGGAGGGCCAGAAACAAAGATCTTCTTTGAGTTGCCATGAGTGGAACACCCAAGAAATTCCTATTGACCGGGAGTGATTGGAGCTCTGCCACATTTTCCCCTCTAGACTGGGTTCAAGGGCTCTGCTACACCATTCCCCTGTCCTCCCCCTTCTCCTCTGCTTTATGGGCATATATGCTCTGTGTCCTGCTCTACTCAGGGGAATTACTTGGGCTTTTCAGGCATGACCCAGAGAGAAGACTCCAGTACAGCAGTGTAAACCTGTTGATCTTTTTCCCAGGACAGCAGAGCACAAGTATCCTCCGTTTTCTAGATTGCCTTGCTCTTCCTTCCAAATTGTCTCAGATCAGGCTACTGATTCCTGGGAACAGTTCCCAGCATGATGTTCCACTATAATCATTCACATTCTCTGCATGCGAGCATGCCATAAACATCCTTCAGAGGCAGATGCAAACCCAGCGAAACACCTGGCCATTGTAAATGCATGTGCTGAAGAGCTAACTAGACTTATTGACACTGGAGCTACAAAGGCTGTCATACCCGTCAGCTTCGCATCTGATCGCGCAAATCAGGACACTCTTCGCTAGAATCCAGTGACACTGCCTTTTCTGGGAGTGAGAACTTTAAAGATCTCATGGGAAACCCCTGGAAATCCCTCCTCAATCCAGTCGGAAGTGCAACTGATTGAACATCCAGAATCAGCCAGTCTGTTGTGGCTCATCCCAATAGATCAAAATCGATACTGAATTTTTTTTTAAGTATGTATATTTAAAAAGCCATCTCTTTATATACTCAAGTACGTATTTCTTTATACCTGACTATATAAAAAGATAGCTTTTTTTGTTGCCTTGGGAGGAATCACCTTGTGCTTTTCATTTGACTATTCAGAATGGAAGCCAAGGCTTCTCCTTATATTCCTTCATCGTGCCTCTCAAAGAATCACTCAAACGAACCATCATGTGTATTTTTCACATACACATACATTCATTCTTGGAAGTTAAAGGGGCATCCTGTTGGGGACATCTCTGTCATAATAGCCCCAGGGTGATACTCTACAAGTTCAAAATACGGAAGCACCCGGCCTTCTCAATGCTGCCAAATCCAATAAAGCCTGTTGTACAGTGTACAGAATGCCAGCACAGGTGATCCCCATGGTAGGTCTGCCAGCAAATTCAAGCCCACCTGGCTGAACTGGACTTTGTGTTAAACTGACTCCTAAAGGCAAACAGTGAAACTCAGGGAAGCACAAACGAGCAGACCCCCCTCCCCCGCCAGGTCAGCAGGGAGTTCAGCCACTGAAGTTTCCACTCACAGCCATGCTCAAGCTTGAGAAGCCAAGGTAAAGAAGTTCCAGGTTTAGCTACGTACCTGGCCAGACCAACAAGTCACTTTAAAGTTGCATCTGACTGATCTCCACATACTAGGACAGCTCTACCTTGACATTTAAGTTACTGCTTCCATCACCGGTGAGATGGGTTTACGCTAAGTAATGCAGCTTTAAAATATTTTCTGAGCAGTAAACGCAAACGATTGCAGTGTTATAAAATCATGCCTTCTAGGAGACATTAAAATGTTACTGATACCAATCACAGTGAGGTAAAAAGCCGCAAGCCAAGACTTTGAGGGGAAGGAGGTAGAGGCCCTGAAAACAGCATGAGACGGATACATAAAGTAGTTAAAGCCAAGCTGGGAATGGATTCAGAAGCTAGAAATGCACATTGCTGGGGGGGTTTCCTTTTCATTTGTTTTTCCTCCCAGGCTGTGGCTTTGCCCCTTTCTATTAAAACCCTGACAGTGCCTCCCAAGAAAGATGATCTCTGGCAGGGACAATTCCTTTGGTTTGGCCAACCCTGGCACTCAGCAGCAAAACATCATATCCAGAAAGAACCTAAATTACCCCCTGCCTTGGAACAGGAATACCTCAGGTGCTCAAGGAGTGCTAGCTGGCTTGAGATTCTCTGGGCGTGACCTTCCGGAATCATTTAAGAGAAAGAAAAAAAGGAGAATAGTTGGGAAGGATATAGTGAGAAGCCACCGTGAGTTAAATAGCCCATTTGCTAGAAGTCAAAAGCTAGATTTGAAGAAGGAATAGCAAAGGAAATGACCAAATAAATGAAGGGTTTCTCCTGAGTTTTGGAGCATGAGGACTTGAACAAGGGATGTGTTGGTCTGTAACCTAGCACGTATGTTCAAAATGAGGGCAGTGTCAGCCCAAACAGAACAAAAAGTGGTTCTTTGGGAGACTGCAAAACTCTTACCCTTTTCATGTATAAAACACAAATATATTTGCAATAAATAAGCAGATATAGAATGTATCTATGACATTAAAATTTCATGATGAGGAGAGGAATTAGGAGGAAAAGATCTAAAATGGTTCATGGAGAAGGAGATGATGTGGCAGAAAAAAGGAGAAATAGTCATCTAGTAGAAGGGATGATAGATTGGTTTGTTTCCAGAACTTCAAAAGAAGTGGTCTCAAGTATCTTTACCAAATACAAACTCCTGCTTACAAAACTTTCTGCCAACTCATGTTTCTGCCTTTATCACCCCCCTGCCTGCTGGTTCAGGTTTCTATTAAATCAGTTTAGAAGGAAATAACAAGACAGGCCAAAGAATTGGTTTTGCATGTTTGGAATTTACTGATCTACTGAATTCCCTTTTCAGATAATAACAGCTAACAGTTATTGAGTACTGGCCATAAAACTTGCCAGCCCCAGTGCTAAATTCTTAGCACACCTTCTCACATCGAATCTTCATATCAGTTTTGTGAGGTAGAAATTGTCCTCATCATCATCCAGGTGAGAAAACTGGCTCAGAGAGGGAAAGCGATTGACATAAGTCCTAACCATCAGTGACAAGGGGAAGTGAGCTCTACTCCTCTATTTACTTGACAGAGCCCAGGTGTAACAATGCACTCTTTGGATCACCTGCTTTGACCCTAGGTAATCATGCCAAGAGGGTTACTTGGGAGGCCAGCAGCAAAATCAGAGTGTATGGGTGCCAGGAAGGTACCCTCATCTGTTGGTAAAGTCTCCACCTGCAGGAGTGTTTCTTCAGTGATGGAGGACAATCCCCCTGTTAGTGTATTTTGGGGCTCTCTGCTTTATCAGTGCCCCCCAGGCCAAAGAGTGTACTAAGTTATTTCAGATTCCCAAAATGAATCCTCACTCCTCAGCATAGGCATAATTGGCCAACTTCCCTAAATTTAAGTTGACTTTCTATCAGAGTTCACATTTCCACCAACTTTTCATTAAATTAATTATTCAAAACAATTCAGAGTTAGCGTTCTCACAGCAACTGTAACTCTGCCATGACTATATTAAGGCGTAAATTGAACAGCATGTTTTGCAATAAAGTTAATTTTATATTCACCAGAGAACTGAGTTATAGTTGCTGTGGGAACCATCATTTCGAATCTCTTGACTTTGGTGCATTTAAATTCTCAACCACAGCATTGCACACCATAGCATATTTTGCACAGATGCTTAATTTTCTTCCCACCATGGCCTAGCTACCATGAACTTGGAAGTCCTGTCAGAGTCTAGTATATCATCAGCCTTCTAGTTTTCCTAGCCTTCTTACTTATCCTGGTACCTCTGATACTTGATAGAGAAATAGCCAAGAAACCAAAATTATTCCCCTTTTATCTTAAAAATGTCTGTTTGGGGGAAGTGACTTTTCTTAGAAGCACAGTCAGTGAGAGGCACCAAGTCTCAGGCAATGTCAACTAAAGCAAGCAATGCCAGTGCATTTGTGAGGAGCCAGGATTCTCATCCAAGGGTATTTTTGGATCTGCGCTGTATTATTCAGTACACACAGGGTGACCTCTGAAGGCTCCAAGTCCTTGCATGTGCCATTAATCATGCAGGCATGCACGGCCATACATCAGAACTTATTGGAGCTCCGGAAAAGCTAAACAACATTTCCCAGAGCCACATAAAACCCAAGCATCTCTAAATCAAGACGCATTGCAGGGCCTCTCTAAGAGGTACGTTCAGTAGAACTGGAATAGAACTCAGGCTAAATCCTGGCGGTATGGAATCGGGGACATGTGCCAGGGCAGAGACAGAAGCTTGTTGGGGAGGGATAGCAGAGGGAGATGAAATTCTGAGGTGGTTAGAGATGTGAGCGTTCCATCTACAAGGATTATCGATTTTTCAGCTTTATTGGAAAAATCAGTCATGCTTTCTGCCTCCTGGGGATTGCTGTGCTGCAATTTGGGAGTGCGTGCATGTGTGTGTGTGTGTGTGTGTGTGTGTGTGTGTGTGTGTGTGTGTAAACGCTGCAGGTTGGCAGCTGAGGAGCAGGTCCCATTCACCATTCAATTATCCATTTAGCTAAAATGTGACTTTACAGAAACATGCTGCTGTTTTGCATGTCTGAAATAAATTTGAAAGGAGTGATTTTTGTTTCTCTGTAAATGAGAGGATTTTCAAAGAGGAAACTCTCACCTTCCTAAGGGTACATTCATTATGCAAAATGGAAGAATAGCACCTAACAATAGCATAGGCCAGATTTTTAAAATTCTGACTCCCGTTCTATATTTTTTCAGAAAACAAAAACTTCCTTATTTTTTATACGTGCCACACATAAATGTACCTCCTGATTGAGACTTATCACAAAATTTATAAAGAACATATAACAACCAATGACCTCCCCCCAGGTTATTGGTCACCTAAAAACTGTGTTAAGAAAAGGACTAGAAAAATATATGCAAACAGAGATTCAAAGAACAGGAAAAGTTCATGACTCAGGGTTACTTGGGTCACAAGGATGGGAAGGAGTGAATGATAGAAGGTGCTGGATTAATGAACAAGGGCAGGGCTGGGAGATGCCATTTCAGCCAGAGGAAAGAAAAGAAAGTGAAGAAGCAAAGGAGAGATTGAAATGTTTTTGGTGTTTCTGTACAGGTAGATGGTAACATAAAACAAGATAAAATACAGCTACTGTATGAGGTCATTTGATACACAGTGTTTTAAAAACAAGTCTTCAGATAATTTGGAGGGACTAGTTTGTAAGGAAGTCTTGACAGATTAATAAATATAAATATATGTATATATTTATATACAGAGGTGGATAATTGATACATAGATAGATGATGGATAGATGGATGGAAGGATAGACAGGTACATAGAGCTTTTTAAGTGTGTTTGAATGCCGCAATTCAGATGTGTCAAGCTGATCTATGGGGATAAACAGAGTGCAAAGGGATTAAAAGTCCAGCTGCAATAACCTGGGAGGGTGTTTGGGGTTGGCCCAAGGAAGCTCTATTGCCAAGAACTAGATGAAGCTGGCAGACTAAATGCAGCCTCTTGGTCTGAAGTCATTACATCAAGAAAGTCAGGGAGGTCATTTGCTGGAGCTGTTCTGTGTAACACTGGCAGCCCTGAACCTGGAGAGAGAGCCTGGGTGACTTTGTAGTTCTCTGCTCTCCTCCACCCATGCTACCCTCTCCCTCCACTTCTGCATGTTGCCATTAATATGGAAAAGCAACATGGAGACAAGGGCAGAATCACCACAAAATCCAGCCTCTTCAACCTTGTTTATTTGCTGATTCCCACCTCAAGAGTTTAATCTGTACTCTTAATTTAATTGTATCATCCAGAGTGCTATTTTCTGGACAGTGTATTTTGTCCTCTGCTCCGCATCTGTACCACAAGTCTTTCTATTGGAGGGATGTGTGGGGAACCCTAAAAACATATAGAATTAGTCCTGCCATGTTGGGTCACAGTAGCAGACCCATGCCCCACCAATCCACCAGTATGACTTACAGAAATTATCCATATGGCCTCCTCCTGGACATCCTCTCCGACTCTATCCTTGCCACATCCTTGGTCTGTTCTCCTAGCACGAAGGAATCCTTTAGAAACTCAAGTCAGATCAAGTCACTCTTCTGCCGCATGTCCCTCAGTGGCCCCCTTTCCACACCCCAGGCAGACCACACCTCTCTGTTAACATACTTTTCTGAGCCTGGTTGAGATGTCCACTCCCTGTGACTTCAGTTTCACCTCACATGCCTCTTACATTTTAGGGGGGGGCTTCTTTGGATAACATGTCACATCCATTATGTGATGATCTTACTCATGGAACTCTCGGGAAATTACCTCATTTTTCTCACTTCCATTTCAGTCTTTGGAGGGCATCTTCCTGGGGCCTTTGCTATACTGACTGTACCGATCCCGTTTTGAACCATAGTGTACAGTCTTTCCTCATTGCCAAGCGAAAAATCGAAGAATTCCCTGAGCCACATAAACATTTCTGCTAGCATTTGAGGTTACTTTAAACAACAACAATAACATCAGTTTTGAAACATTTACTATGTGCATTTACTTAAAATTTACACATCTTGCATTTTACTAGATGCATTTACATATATTTATCCATCATGCTAAGCATGTGATATGTATTTTCTCTTTTAAAGGCCAACCAACCCTCTGGAAAAGGTACTTTTATTGTCCTGGTTTTACAGATGAAGAAAGTAAGGAATAAAGAATTTATCATTTTTGCCCAAGATCATGCAGCCAGGGGGTGGAGCCAGGATTTGAACCCGGGCAGGCCGGATCCAGAGCCCATTTCTTTCACACACTAAGTTCTGCCCTGTGACTAGTGAGCTGACCTGGGACTTTGGCCTGAGGAGACACCAGTATGTTTTAGGCGCCTTCCCTCTTGCCCTTGGAGGCCTTCACCTCCAGCCCTACCTTCCACCTCTATCATCTCCAATGAAAAGATCCCAGTGCTCAGTCCCTGTCCTTGATGATGACCAGTTGTCCAAGTTGCCTGGGACTAAGAAGTTTCCTGGGATTAGGGACTCTTAGTGCTAAAACAGTTTCAGGTAAACAAGGACCATTAGTGACACTGGTTGAGAACAGAGGCTACAGAGTCTGTCTGCCTGCTGCCAAATCCTGGCTCCACCACTAACCAACTCTGCAAATTTGGCCAAGTTAATTCACTTCTCTGTGCCTCTGTTTCCTCACTTGTGAAATAGAGATAATAATAGTACCTACACTATAAGGTGTGACAAGCTAATGCTTGCCGGGCACGTAAAAGAGGGCCAGGAACACAGAAATGTCTACATTGCGGGTCTGCTGTTGTTATTGTTATTATATTAAAAGCATGTTAAAATCCAGAATTTAAAACCCATAGTCTTGAGATAGATTCTAAACCTAGCTCTTTTACCATCTATAAGAAACAAGCATTCAGTGATTTCCTTACATTTCCTAAAGTTGTGCTACAAACAGCAACAACCACCAAATACACAGCAATTTATCATTGGCCTCCTTTTACACTAGTTAAAAGAGAGCCGTCAGCCCTGCAGTAAGTAACGAGTCCGTGCCCACAGGCCTCCTAGATGTTATTTGTATTTTTATGACCCTCCTGTGGCTATAAGGATGCTCAGTGGGTATAGAAATTGGATGGTTAAAAATAACAAATAAGAAATCAAAGTCGCGTCTTTGTCCCTATTTCCATACCGGTTAGGTACCACATTCATTATTTGTCGGACAGCTGTGGGAATAAGCAACATAAGGTACAACAACTTGATTATTCTCCAAGAACCAAATTAAACCATTGGACTTTCTTATTATTGTCATCCATGCCTTTGTGTGACTCTTGTCACCCTCTTAATCTACCAACATGCTCTCTTCTACCTCGCTGGGTGCTCTATTCTGTCTCTTTCAGTCAGGAGGCGTCAGCTTCTTCCAAGTTGAAAGGCACGGACCTACTCCCGCACTTTTTGACAGTCACTGTCATCAGCTTGGTTTTGGACCCTGTGCTGCAACCAGCTGTTTCTTTTGCTTGGAGAAGTGCCATCCAGCCAGGGGCTTGGGATGTAGACTGCGGGGAGCTTTTACTTTTACCTGGCTGCTGAATCAAGGGCACAGTGAAACAGCAGAAACACCGCACATACGGTCTATTTATGCATTCATTCAACAAATACCTGTAATGCTAGGCACTGGGGTGTGCGCTGGGAAAACAGCCATACACAACAGAGTCGGAGTCTTTGCACTCAGGAGGCTTAGAGGCTCCCAGGATGATGGGCATTAAACTGCTGGTTCTCACTCTCAGCCGCACACAGGAATCACTTGGGGAGCTCAAAAAAATAAAAATACTGATGCTGGAGTCTTATCCTCAGAGATTTTGATTTAATTGGGGTGCAGTCTAGCATCCAGATTTTTCAGAACTCTCAGCCAATTCTAATGCACACCAGGTTGAGACGCACTGCTTGAAACAAAGGATGAATTGGAAGTGAGACAAGGCAGGAGCGCTATAGGAGGGGGAGTGGGTGGTGCCATGACATCACCTAGTGGGGAGGACCCCCAGGCTGGAAGTCAAAAAGCCTTCTGAAGGAGCACTGGCTAAGCCCAGGATGAATGGCTCTAACCAGAGTGCAGGGAGTGTTGTTTAGGGACAGGGAGCTGCAGAAGTCCAAGAGGAGGATTCAGGCTGTGTTCTAGAACCCAGCCAGGCAGTGTGGCTGAAGCTCAGGGAGCAGAGCCTGATGTGATGTGACCTGAGAGGGAGAAATGGACAGGGCCAGATAAATGCAGGGCCTTCAAGGCCCTTTTAGAGGTTCAGGACTTAACCCTAAAGCAGTGGTTCTCACACAGAGCAGACATCTGAATCCCTCCCTCCCCAGGGCTGGTTAAAATGCAGATTTCCAGGCCCCACCCCCAAGGTTCTGATTCAGTAGGCCTTGGATGGAGCCCAAGAATGTGCATTTCTAATGAGCCCCCAGGTGACATTGATGCTGCTGGTCCCAGGACCACGCTTTGAGAAGCACTGTTCCTATCTAATCAATTGGAGAAACCCCTGGTGCATTTTCAGCAGATTTCAACATGGTATCAGTTGTTTTTGCCTTAGCAACATGGTGATGTTTTCCCAGCACTAGCCCACTACATCCTCCTGTGTTAGGTGAAGTGGAATAAAGAGGATGTTCCAGGGGAAGAAGGCAAGCCTCCCCCAAGGGAAGCATAGTCTTGTGTGAAACCCTGGTTCTACTGGGTGACAATGATTCAGTCTTGAATTCACTAAGTAATTGGCAGGAGCTTCCCCCCTCCCAAGAAGAGCTATTTCCAGTTACTGTTGCCTAAACACTGTTTCCTCCCCCCACCCCCCATGATCTTCTGCTGGTTCAGAAAAACAAAGTAATAATAGGAGCTTAAAGCATCAAAACAGTTAAAAAAAAAAAAAAGATGTATCTTCCTTTCCCCTTTTCTCTCCAATGTGGAAGGAATTTGTTTTTAAGTTTACCATTTTCTCTGAGGCCAAGGCTAAGCCTGCTGCCTTCCTTTTCCTGGGCAGACAGAAATGATGCTGATCAGTGAGAATCCAGGTGCATCCAGGAAACGTGCAACATAGACAGCTGGATCCAAATTTATGTCCCCTTGCACGGAGGCTCTGCTGCTTCTGTTGCTCCTAAGGCTGAGGGGTATGATTTCTGCCTTATGAGCAGAAGATGAGCAGTGGACCATGGAAAGGATCACTAGCCTTCCCAGCCATCCCTACCCAGCATCCCCCATATGCTCTCCTACACAAACCCTTTAAGACATACAGAGGCTGCTGAAACAGAGAAAAACATCTGTCTCTGGATTTGCCATGTCTTCCCTAACAAAGCAGAAGCAGCCATTCAAGTACAGGTTCATGGCTGAGTTTCCATGCCAATTTGTACCTAGAAACAGAGTCCCTACATAGCTCCCTCGTCCTCACACAGGTGAGCAAGAGGGACAAGCACTTCCATTTTCTGGGTACCAGAATGCTTCTTTGGCAGCCAGTCTTCTAAAATTAGTTTGAGCTTTCCCCAGAGTGTCTTGAAGCACCAAATTAATTTTCTGAGTGTCTGCCACTGCTGTTTAGTATAAATGGCTGCTGAACCCCTGGTGATACATGGTCCCCAACACCTCAGCTATTTTCAATTCCAAAGAGTTCTGGAATGCAATGGAAGACTCTATTACATATTTCCAGTGTGTATCCGCTTCTCAATTCCAACAATGCCCAGCTCTCAGAAAACAGTGATATCTAAAACAATTGAAAGAGAGGGGTTCCCTAATTAAGTTAACATGCCAAAGTACAATCCTGTCCAAGAGAAAAAGCCACCATTTATTCTACCTTCAACTCTCCTGCCCCTCAGAATTGCCCTTAGCTTCAGTGGGTTTTCCTCTCACTTACCCAGACCAACTTGGCATTGCTGGGTTCTTGGATGCAGTCATATACTGAGAATACCGGAGGTTTGTTGTTGTTTTTTTTTTAACCTGAAACAGGATAGGCTTGTGTTTTTTATCCTGACCTGGAGGTAAGGCAAAGAGAAATAGCCTGCACTTATAACTTTGCCCCAGAGAAAAGCCCAGCACTAACTGTAATGTTTGCAAGAGCAGCCATATCAACACGAACTACAAGAGCTACTATCTATTGAACATTCACAATATACCAAGCTCTATGCTAAAACCTTTACCTGTATAATTTCATTTCACCCCTCTGGCATCTGTACAAAGTATCATCATCACCTTTGTTGAGTTATTTATTCAACAAACATTTAATAAATGCCTGTTATATGCCAACTGTTTTTCTAGACACTGAAGATATCTCAGTGAACAAAAGAGACCAAAGTCCCAGCCTTCATGCAGGTTATATTGGGAAGGACAGTAAATAAGATTAATTTGTAAGATACAGAGTTTTACCAACAGGAGTAAGAGGTGAAACACCAGCTCAAGGTCACACAGACAGCAAGAGGCGAATCTAGGTTTTAATCCCAGAATTTTCTGACCCCAACCAGGTTAAGGTTTTCCCCTTGATTCAGAAGACTTTCCACCAGGGTTTATTCCAGGATGCAGTAGCTCTCCTAATGGTCTCTTGAGCCAAGCAGGGATCCATCACTTTTCAAGCTTTCCTGTCATCTGTCCTCATTTATACACAGCCTGTTTTGTGTTTTCACCTTCATTTCTATCTGGGTAGGGTGTGCTTTTCTAAGGTGTGCTTGATGCTGAATTTTAAGATCTTTCTTCTCTTTCTACACCCCTTATACACTACATACCCCTTACACTCCTTATATACTATTAGCCACTTATTTCTACCTCTAAATTGCTGCACATGGCAGAACATTCCTTGATGCTTTTTTAGAAAAGCCTTTTATGGTAATTACAGCTTTCTTCAAGTGCATTTATGCTCCCCTTTTTACTGTACTTTAGACATTATTTTCCTCATGCCTAACATTTGTTAAGACAAAAATCCTGCCTACCTGGTAACTG
Organism: Neofelis nebulosa; assembly: GCF_028018385.1. Classification (NCBI taxonomy): domain Eukaryota; kingdom Metazoa; phylum Chordata; class Mammalia; order Carnivora; family Felidae; genus Neofelis; species Neofelis nebulosa. The sequence continues at coordinate 59,073,537 of NC_080782.1, forward strand.
TGTCATTGGAGGTTTTTGTTGTTGTTGTTGTTGTTGTTGTTGTTTGGTTTTGGGGGGTTTTTTTAGTATTTGGAATTCCATGTGTAGTAAAGTCTTGGAAACAATTCCATTTCCACTCTGCCAAAGATGTTGGAGATTCTGAGTTCAGTTAAAAGTCATTCATTCATTTCCCTATTTATTGAGTATTAGCAATCCAAGAGTAAACAGGATAGACATGGCACCTGCCCTGACATATTTACTTCATAACAGGAGTGCCCAGGGAAGCTGTTCAGTTGTACACTGCATAAGTCTAGAGGCACCATTCAAATTATAGTTGGCTATGTACACATTTATTGCAATAATTTTCTAGCAAGTGACAGTAAAATGTCTTAAGGAGTGGCTGCTACATGGATGCAAGTATCAAGGAGATGCTAGACAGTTCTGATACAGTGTGGTGGATATGGTAGGATAGGATAGGGTAGGATAGGATAAAGTAAGGTGAGGTAGGATAGGGTAGGCTAGGCTAGGCTAGGGCAGAGCAGGATAGGGTAGGGCAGGGTAAGCAAGGGTAGGGTAGGGCAGGGTAGGATAGGATAGGGCAGGATAAAAGCACTATCACAGGTGTAGCTAGCCTGGACCTGGGAGCTTTGGAAAGTCTTCCTAGAGATGACTTCTGGGTGGGGATCTGAAGAATGGTTGAAGTTAGGCAGATGAAGAAAGACTGAACAGTTTTGATCTGACCAAAGCCTAAAGTGATACAGAGATGGGCTGACATGAGAACCAGTTCACATAAGGTCTGTAAGCCAGGTGAAAGACTTCAGCCTCTACCTTGGGGTCAATGGAAAGCTGTGGATGTGTTTTGTGTAGTTTCCTGAATATAGAGAGGTGGATGGTGGTGCAAGACTGGAAGCAGGGAGACCAGTTAGGAGGTTTTCACAAGAGTCCAGAGCAAAGATGAGGAGGCTTGGATTAATGCAAGGCAGTGGGGGTGGGAACAAAATGCAGATTCCAGAGATATTTAGGAGGAAGGACAAGTAGGACTTCTTATTGTTAAGATAAAAATCAGGCAGGACTTGGTTGTTGACAAGGTATAAGAGATGACAGAGGTGGTGGAGGACTGTGGAGGGTATTAAGAATGACTCTAAGGTTGTGGCATTGGGGTACATGGAGGTGCCATTCATTGATCAATGGATCAGAGTTTGGGGGGTGGGGGTAAAGAGGCCAAATTCTCTTGAGTTTGAGGTACTTGTGAGTGAACAGATGGAGATGTTGAGATGTGAGTTGGAGTCCAGGTATAGACCTCAGAGGACTGGAGGTAAAGATTTGGGAGTCATCGGAGTATAAGTGTGAGTTTTGGGTTGTTGTTTTTTTTAATCCCAAATTTCTGCATTAGGTCAATTTTTGTCAAGGCAAAAAGCCTGCCTACCTGGTAACTGTGTTGATGGATTGTTGTTGTTGTTGTTGCTGTTGTTGTTGTTGTTTTAGTGGTTGAAATTCTGTATGTAGAAGTCTTAGAAACTATATCATTTCCACCCTGCCAAAGGCATTGAAATTCTGATAGAACCAGCCCAAGATATCACTGATGGCCTTGAAAGTTCTCTTTTGATCTTTGAGAAGGGGGCGCCATATTCTCATGACTCTCAGAAGAGTTTATAGATAAGGCAGGCTGAAATGATACAGCACAACCTGACTGGCCATTCATTCAAGCATCTACAATGTGCCTGACATGAGGCCAGCAAACAAGGAACTCTCCAGTTTCATGGAGTTGAGGGTCCAGGGCAAGGTTTCTCAACCTTGGCACTATTGACATTTGAAGCTGTATTGTTATGCAGACTGTCATGTGCATTTTAGAATGTCAAGCAGTACTCCTGACCTCTATGCACTAGATGTCAGTAGCATCCTCCCCAAGTTGTGATAATCAAAAATGTCTCCAGACCTTGCCAAATGTCCCCTAAAAGAAGAAAAAGGAACTAACGAGCCTCAGTGGAGACCCACTAGCCTAGGGTCATGATAGAACCTGGAGTCTCCAGACAGCCAGCTGCCTAGCTGTGCAAAGAATGAAAAAATGTGCCTTACCACATTCTATATCAGTGATCTCAGAGGTGGACACTGAAGGAAGTCAGCAGTGCTAGCCTGAAATCCAGAAGACTCCATATGGGAGATCTTTTGGATCCCCAAGCATGAGCCCATAAGTCCATTCCAACTTTAGTTGTAAAATCCTCTCCAGAGAAAAGTTGCCACCTGACGCCCATTTGCCCTCCAGACTAATTACTTCCTACATTTTGTTTTTCCTTAAGCAGAAGCTAGCTTTGCACTTTACAAACACAACGAATCACCTCCTCAGAAGGCCATCAGCCGAATGAACTTGTGCTGGGGATAGCTTGGGGTTGCCTAGCAACACCACGCACCTGCCAAGGCTACTTTCCTCCTCTTCAAGCTAAAAGCAAAGTGCTGTCCATTAATTCCCAGCTAACCCGAAACTTCTCAGAGATTTGCCAGCTTCCCACTGTTCATGTTTTCATCTTCCTCATATGATGTGGAGAAAACCTGCTACTGTGGTCTGTTTATCTCACTTCGGTTGGCTGGGGGGAGGAAAAAAAATCAAAAGAGAAAGGGGGGAAAAGCTTCATTTCAATCTAAGAGCACAGATATTTTGAGTGCCTATCTCTGACTGACATGCTAGTGTTCTTTGCAAATTTAAATTTTATGTAGTCGACGTGGGTTTCCTGCACAATGAGGCTTCTGTTGAGACTTTGGGTGTGATTTTAGTCAAACATGAGACCTCAAAGTGGCTAAATAACAAAGCACATATAATAGATGGCGTGCTGAGCAAATGTTGCTAGGTCTGTCATTTAGTGTATTCCCTGTGATCCATTCAACCAAAACTCTACTGGTGGAAATTGTAAAGCTGGAGGTGGCTGGAGGTTGGAGATACACTCTTTTCCTTGAGAACCTCTGAGAAGTCCCTTGGGCTTTTCCTACTGAGTTTCATTTTGCTCCTGTGAAATGTTTGTGGTAATTCTCTGACACTGATGGCTTCCACTCCCAGAACACACCCACAGTATGAACAAAGGGGATGTCAGCGGTTCTCCAGGCAGGGCCATGGTCACTTCCTTGGTAAGAAAAGGAATGGAAATTTGGGTCTGGGATCTGTAAAAATAAGTGTGGATACCAGCAAGTCTTCTTGAGCTATGCAGACACTTATGCTTTGTTTGCATCCTGGATTTAGTGCTGGGCTGCACAGCAAAAGGAAACAGGTTCTCTGGTAACAGTCTCCTGTTTCTCCTCCCAAGCCAGCTCAGCTTCCTCACAGAGACTCCCCCAAATAGAATTTCTCCTCCTTTCCTTATCCTGTTCTCTCAGGTCCTAACCCATACCACTATCTGGAAAGGATGGGAGGGAACAATTTTCAAATGTAAGATATCTTAAATAAGCAAATTTCAACTCATTTTCAGACACTCCAGACCTTTCCTCCTGGGGGGAGTCCTTTCAATTCCCACCACTGCCACATGCACAGATTAGGTTTGTTGGCATTCTCACAAGGGAAACTCAAGAGAGCTAAAATGTCATTCTAAGGCCTGTGGAACCCTGGAGAGAGAAGTAGGGGGAGATGCATGCTTTTGATTCAGAAGACTTGGGCCAGAATGGTTTCACATCAATTGCCTCTCTCATTGCAAAGCTCTTCATCCCCTCACAACAGTCCAACCTCCCCCCGCCCCCGCCCGCTGCACTTTGTGTGGTTTAAAACTAGATATAGAAAGAGCTGGAGATAGATATGGTGACAGAGGTGGAGATAGAATTAGAGATAGATATTCAGGAAAGTTACATTCTTGGGACAATTAAATTAGTGGTCATTTGGGGTATATTTAAATGAAGTAAGAAGAACATAACTAGGTTGCAGAACTCTGTAAATTTACCAGAAGTCACTGCATTTTGCACTTAAAACAGGTGAATTTTATGGTATGTAAATTATGGCTCAATAAAGCTGTTAAAGGAAAAATGAAAACATATCCAGGAAAGCTTGCCAGCAAGTAGGTTTTGGGAGTGTGGTGATATCCTACCAATTCAGTGCTGCTCTCCACATCCTATAAAGGGTGACAGAGGCTCTGCCGGGGGGAAGGGGGGAGACTTTCCCCTCCCTTGTTAGTGCTCCCTGCTACCCTTCCTCCTCTTCCCTCACCCGGGCTCCTGGCACCCAAGCTCAGGTCAGAAGAGTGGTAGGTGCAGAGTTTTGGGGTGCCGGAGTGATTAGGGAATTAGGTAGGCTGCTGATTTTGTACTCCTCCCCACCACAGGAAAAAAAAAGAGGAAAGAAAATATTACCACAAAATCGGAATTACTCGAACACCACCTCATTCCCCATGCACATACACATTGCTCTCTTTTCCCCATTCATGACACTGAGTACCCACTCCTTCCACAGCCTTCAGATTCAGCAGTATTTTTAAATCATGATATAAATAGGTTGAGTGATAAACAGCCAACATTTTAAAGTGCCCCTTAAAACTAAATATTACAAAAATATGAAAATGGCCCAGCAGAGCCATCCAGTTCTTGGTCATAAGAAGCTTGTAATAATCATACATAAATGTATCCTTGAGATTCTGAATGATGGAGGGCACTTTGCCTCCATCCTGGGTTGATAGGGAATTTTCTCTTTTCTGCAGAAGGTACTTCTAAAAAAAAATGGAGGAAAAAAAATTTTTTTTGGAGGTAGCCTCACTTTTGAGCTACTGGCTAGAAATAACAGCCTACGTAGGCTTTTAAGCTCAGAGCTGGTTTAGTTTTCTGGAATATTCCCCACTTTGGGAAGGTTGCCTCAGACCCCTTCACACAGGTCAGTGTCATTGGGGATCCCCTGCATCTGGGACCCCACTGTCTTGCAACTGCATGCATTGCCTGCTTCCCTGACTCTTTCGAAGGCAGGCACGGGCCCCACTCTGAGGCTGGCCCAGTGGCTGCCCTGCGGCCTTGCTCCCCCTTTGCATGGCTCCCCTGCAGCCCCAGCATGGCCTCACGTCCCTCCTTCTCATCCTCTCCATTTCTCCAACCAGATGGCTGCCCTGATTTGTGCAACGGCAACGGGAGATGCACGCTGGGTCAGAACAGCTGGCAGTGTGTCTGCCAGACCGGCTGGAGAGGGCCCGGATGCAACGTTGCCATGGAAACCTCCTGTGCTGATAACAAGGATAATGAGGGAGGTGAGCAAGCGTCTTCTAATTCCCAGCCCCTCAAGAGCAGAGCATTGTGTATACTTCCGTCATGAGTCATTTTTTTTCCTGAAAGACCTCCCCTATACTATTGTCAAATGTTGTTGTAACATTTCCTTTGAAGCAAATGCAGCAGAGAACGGGGGAGGGCGGGGGCATCGTTGGGCCAGGGGCGGGGGGGGGGGGGGGGGGGGGGGCTCCTGGAGACAAGGCTGAAGGCACTGGGGTTTGATGCTGGCTTTGGATTGGCAAGTAGCACCACCACAGAAAGGTGGCTGGGCCCTGGCTCTGCCTTTGGGTCCCTGCTCCTGCCTGACCCTTCAGGGCTGGAAGTTACAAACAAATCGATGATGATGATCACAATATGTGCTTCACGCTGTGCTCAGACATCACAGGCAATCCCTTCATCCTTACAGCCCTTTGAGATGTTACTTTACAAATGAGGAAACTGAAGCTTAGACCATAGTTAAGTAACTTTATAAGAGCTACCAATAGTAAAATTGGGACACAAACCCAGATCTGACTCCAAAGTCCACTTTCCAACCAGTGGTTGGCAAACTACGGACCGAATCCAATGCATTGCCTGGCATTATATAGCTAAAAACTGGTTTCTACATTTCAAAAGGTTGGGGGGGTGGGGTGGGAATCTAAAGAACA